>NW_024080918.1:0-380799 GCF_003009895.1 Hyaena hyaena
TTTCCAATGGCTTCAGATCTTTTCTGTGTGATGTATGGGCGCGAGTGCAAGTACGGAGCTCCTTACTTCTCCGCCATCTTGCCCTCTCTCTTACAGTCTTTGTTTTAAAGTCTGTTCTGTCTTATATAGGTATTACTATTCCAGTTTTCTTTTCATTTGCATTTGCTTTCCTTTCATGTTCAATCCATGTGCATCTTTATACCTAAAGTGAATCTCTTATAGGCAGCACATAGATGAGTCGTTCATTTATCCATTCAGCTACTCTATGTCTTTTGATTGGAATATTTAGTCTGTTTAAATTGAAAGTAATTACTGATTGGTATGCACTTGTTGCCTATTGTTAATTGTTTTCTGACTGTTTTGTAGTTGTTCTCTGTTCCTTTCTCTTGCTCTCTTCCCCTGTGTTTTTATGACTTTATTTAGTATTGAGCTTAGATTCCTTCTTACTGTCTTTTGTATATCTAGTACAGGGTTTTGCTTCTTGGTTAACATGAGGCTCATATTTAACATCATATACGTATATATCTAACGGTCTATTTTAAGTTGATAGCAACTTAAATTTTTTCAAATTCTAAAAGTCTACATTTTTACTCCCACATTTTATTTTTTTGATGTCACATTTTACGTCTCTTTATATTGTGTGTCCCTTAACTGACTATTATGGTTATTTTTACTACTTTTGTCTTTTAATCTTCATAGTAGTATTATAATAATCTCCTACCTTGCTGAATATTTACTTTACCAGTGAGATTTATACTTTCATGTGTTTTCTTGGCTTTTAATTAATGCTCTTTCTTTTCATCTTAAAGATACACTCTTAACACTTCTTGTGCACTTCTTGTGAGGCTACTTTGGTAGTGATGAACTTCTTTAGCTTCTGCTGGTCTAGAAAACTCTCTCTCCTTCAATTCTGAATGATAATCTTACCAGCAGAGTATTCTTGGTTGGTTTTTTGCCTTTCAGCAGTTTGGATGTATTGTGCCTCTTCCTTCTGGCCTGCAAAGCTTCTGCTGAAAACTCTACTGATAGTCTTAGGGGAGTTTCCTTGTCTATCACAAGCTGTGTTTCTCTTACTGCTGTTGCAGTTCTGTCAACTAGTTGTGTAACAATGAGAGAAAAGACAGACGACTTCTAAAGAAATTAGAAGTTTGTTTTTAAATTTGTGATTTCCTAACCTTCCAAGCTTTATTTGGAACCTTCAAGGGTATTTAGACCCGTACAAGGTTAAAGTAGCTAAAGGGGCCCAGCTCACGTTCCTTCATGGGGCTGAAGTGCCAGGGCACTTGCAGTGCTGCTAACAGCCTCATCTGTACAACATGAAAGAAGATAGAGAACATGGGAGGGGGACTTCCACATGGCTCTGTTCTCCTCCTCCTTTCCCTACCTCATTCAGTAGCAATTAGGTACTCAAAACAAACAAATAAGAAATATAGAGAATAGGGTGAGGAGGGATAAAGACAGAGATCGTGTAAAGCATATGATTTAATTGCCTTCTTAAAATGTATATGATTAGAGAGGAAAAATATTTGGGGAAAATGAAAAACTTTGTGTTAAAAATGATTATTGTCTCAAGATTAAAAACAGTATATTTTAAAGGGTTGACTAGTGTGACTATATGTTTTGGTAAAATGATCTAGAAGAGATAAAAAATTTGAATCTCAAGTTTTATTATATTTAGTAATGTGGATATATTTTTGACTACTTATAACTATTAATTATAGTTATTCATTCATTAATAAAATATTTTTATTCATTAATAAAATATGTTTATCTAACCATATATGAGGTAATTTAAAAAAGGCCTACTTTACTTTGTAAGCAGCTAATCAAGCTTCTTGAGGACTGAAGCTATAGCTAGAATATTAGTCTTTAATTCAAATTTAATTTAATAATTTGATAAATATGTCCAAAATAGCCCAAACTGACCATGATCTGTTTTAAGTGTACATATTTGTAAAGGATATTGTATTTGTGACCGGTATTAAAAACTACCACTGAGTCTTAAATGCATCAAATGAGATTTTGTTGGGTGTGGTTTTATTAAAAAATTTCCTAGATATTTACCATGCATTTTAGATTAATCAAGATCAATAGAACATTCAAACTTTATAATCCTCCTATAATTTTTTCAAGATAATGCAAAAAATGCAAAGTACATGGTCTTGACAATAAATTTTGAGATGCAACCATAGAATTTATTTTCTTTTAGGGAATAAAGATTTCTTTTAAATTAAGAAATTTCAAAGTATAAAGACAATTCCAAATATTTTTCTTTTCTCAGTTATTATTTAACAAAATAACATAGGTACAATTGTTGGCCTCTAAGAAAATTGTATAAAAAGTCATCTTGTTTCCTGCAAAAGGAATGATCTGTCCATTTCTAAAGGATGTTATTAATAGCTTTGTTAGTACTATAGTGTCAAGTACTATAGTAAATGTCTTACACATATCTCATTTAATCTTCACAACAGCATTATAAACTAGGTATTATCTCCCTTTTATAGATGGTTAAGTTATTGCTGTCACGTAACTATCAAGTGACTTTGCCAGGGCAAAAAGCCAGTTCTTAACCACTTAGCTTTGGGACGAAATTGTGGAAAACATTCAATACCATGCTAAAGTGTTTCTACTTTATTCATGGGCATCATGAAACAATCAAAGATATTTAAGTAGTAAAGTGTCCTAGGTTTATATGTTTTAAAAATATATCATTCAGCATGGAGGATGGTTTAAATAGGAGGGAAACTGAAGGCAAGGAGATGAACTCAAAAAATCTAGAAAAGAATGATAAAGATTGGGAATAGAGCATTCAGTCAGCAAATATTTATTGACTGACTCTTATATGAGCCATTGTGGTAGGTCCTAGACTGTCCACAAAGATGGAAAGTATTGATCCTTACTTTCAAAAGACTTATAATCTAGAGAAAGATATGAAAGAAATTTTATAATAACCATATGAATAATATTCAATTTGTAATACTGTGCAAGTAATGGAATAGGGAACTGTGCAGAGAAGGTAGCGCTTGAGCTGACATGATGAATGAGTAGGATTTGCATCCAGACAAGGAAGATGTATGGCCTTCAGGAAAGGGAAAGTTGTGAGAGGATGAAAGTGCAGTAAGTGGAACACACTTACACTAAAAGTTATTCATTGTATATGAAATTCAAACTTAACTGGGCATCCTGTATTTTATCTGGCAACCCTATTGGCCACCTACAAACTTTCCATATATACAGCAGTGTTTCTCCCTTTTTTCTGTCTCTATAGAAGAAATATTCTTCCTCTTTCTCTGTATTCAAGTTCCACACACGTTTTGCAGCAAAGCCTCTTCTCAACTACTGCCATCAGTTATTGCCTTTACACTGATCTCTGCCTTGAATCAAAATTTCCTCTTTGCCCTTAAAACTATTTTCACTGCCAGTGTTGTAGCTCAGGCCTTTTTTACTTTCGACCAGCATTGGTAATAATCCTTCATTGTTCTTCCAGCCTCCAATCTGGCATTTTTTCAAATCTGCTTCTAAGCAAATGATGGAATGATGTTTGTAAAGTATAGATCTTATCATATCAGCCTGTGCGTATTCCTTTGGTGATCTCCACAGCTTCTAGGTTAAGGCTTGTATTTCTTTTACATTTTATACGAGGTTCTTTATGACCTACCCTGTCTCTATAACTCTATTGTCTATAGTCATATAGACATATATAGTCATATAGTGGTGGTAGTATCACTCTTCCAAAAGCATTATTGCAGCTAAACTGTTTAGAGTATCAAACTGTCAAACTGTGCCATACTTGTTCATATCTCAAAGCTTCCAGTGTTCTGTTCTTCTTGTTTAGATTTTTCTCTATCTTCCTGTACCCTGTTTCATCTAGCTAACATTTACACATCACATACTACATTGTCCAAGAAGTTTTCCATTTCTTACAAGTCTGATTGAGATATCTGTTCTCTGTATTCCTGAAAAAAATCTATTAAGCACTTACCTTCATATATTACAACTGTGATTTGTTTATCCCTCTATTAGACTGTAAGCTCTTGAGAGAAGAGCCTAATTGATTTTATGAACATCACAATAACTATAATAAGATCCATAGCATATAATAAGAATGCGGTAGAGACTGGTTGAATGGATGATTGATTGAATGATTGTGTTTAAAAACTGTTCTGGAAATAGAAACAGTACAACTTGGAACGTATTAAATGAAAGAGAATTCTAAGATAAAGCTGAGACTATGACTTGGGTTACTGACGTCATTGATTTAAATAGGAAACTTAGGAGGAACAGGTTTAGAGGATGAGGAATACAAGAACTTTCATTCTGGGTATATATACTTTGAAGTACCTCTTTGACATCAAGGTAGAAATAATCAATAAATAGCATTAAACCCAGCTTAAAAATAGAAATAGTAGCATGAGGCGATGTTGAAAGAGAAAGGTAGTATAGAAAATGGAATTCATAACTTCTCTAATGTTTAACCCTTCACCTGCTACATAACTGAACTTGATGCGTATATAAACACATTCACTTATCCGTTTACTCAATATTTCATTTATTTAACATCTGTTGAATTTCATTTATGCTTTTGACCAAAGAGTAAACGTGAGATTATAAAGATTTCTTTATTTAAAAAATTTTAACATTTATTTTTGAGAGACAGAGCATGAGTAGGGGAGTGCCATAGAGAGGGGAGACACAGAATCTGAAACAGGCTCCAGGCTCTGAGCTGTCAGCACAGAGCCCGACATAGGGCTCGAACCAACAAACCGCAAGACCATGATCTGAGCTGAAGTCAGCCACCCAACCAAATGAGCCACCCAGGGGCCTCAAGTTTATAAAAATATCTAAACCATGGTTCCTCCCCTGGATGAAGTAACAGTTTAATGAGAGATACCATAAAAATAGCACAAAATATTGTAACAAACGCTGTATTAAAGAGTTGGTGAAGTGCTATGAGAGCCTAGGTAAATGAGAAACAGATTCTGCCTTAGGAAATTGAGAATTACTTTGAAAGTAAATGATAATGGAACTTAATGTTTTCAAGTGTGCATTTCATATAGGTGAAGAACCAGGTAGCTTTCTAAATTCTTTTCAGTTTGGAAGTTTTATTTCTCTCGAAGTTTTATCAAGAAAAATGTCAGAGAACTGAAGAAAACCAGCTGATGTCTTGAGTATTACTATGGTGATCTTTAAAATTTCCTTCTCATTACTTCTTTTAGTCTTAGAATTACATTGTTTAAAAGTGGGACCAAAAAAAAGAAAAAGAAAAAAAAACCTTGAAAACCAGACATTTTAATGAATATCAATGATTGAATTTCCAGTGAGTAGTAATTACTTTGTGGATTACTTTATCTAAATGTATTCAATAAACATGAACTTGAAGCCTCATCAGCAACAACGTCACTAGACTGATTGATTGTTTATAAATTACTAAATTTTAAAATAACATTTCAAAAGAGATGATTTTATCAAAAGAAGCAGAAAATTTTAAAATAAGAAGGGCTTTGTTTTGTAGGATAAGAAGGGTCTGCTTATGTTTTTCTTCTTGGTGCTTCCTATTTTTATTGAAGTTGTTTCCAGAAACAGAAGGAAAGAACAGAATCAAACATATTGACCCTATTAGCATAATATTGAGTTCTGTACACAGTATCCTGGAAGCATCTTGAAACTTCCTTTATTTTAATGTACACATCTTGTTTAAAAACTAGGGACAATATAAATTACTAAAACTCTGTTGAGGCTATTCAAGGTGGTCACCAAGACAATTATGTGCACTCTATGTGAAATACATGGTTACCCTATTCGTAAGCCAGTTGGGTTCTTTCCAGAGCAGCTTGGCACAGCTCTAAAGAAGCCTTTTATTTTCTCTTCATTTTCTGCCAGTTGACTAAAAACCTCAAACTAAGATTGGAAACTTGTGTCGATTATGGTTCTATTCATTATGGGTATGTGTATGTATGTATATGTGTACATGGATACAAAACATACTTTCGTGAGCCTTTTTAAGAGCCACCCGATTTGGCCATCTGCTTTCAAGCATCCCATAACATTAGAAAAACCACATCCTTTGCTGCTTACTTCAGAAAGTAAGTACCCAATAAATATTCTCTGTTCTCCAGTAAACAGAAGAATAATTTATTTATTGCTATAATGATTCATGTTGTTACTTTGGCTATGGAATTAGGGATGGTAAAATAGGCTGTTATTTTCTGTTGTATGACATTTCTGATAAATTTTTAGAGGAAGCCTACTATTTGTGAAATTATATTACAGAATATATGGAAATAACTTTCACACTGAATTGTTAAAACATGTCATGTGATCATCTGTATAGAGGTGAGCTAACTTGGTAAGAGAAAAGTGCATACCTCTAAATAGTCTTCTAATATCACCTTGGCTCAGCCCTGAGCGCATTTCATACACTAAATCAAGGTTTCTTATATTTACCATTTTATTCTCCAGACATCATTTAGTTAGCTGAAAAAAAATTATGAGTTCGTACAATGGGTAATGTATTGTGTTAAGAAATTACTTGAAAACAAGATTAAAACATGGTTTTCTGTCTGTTAGGCACTTGTAATTTTCTGGAAGTGTGAGATTTCCACATATGAAAAGTTAAAAAAGCATAGCACATAAGTGAACAAAAAGGAGCTCAGGGCCAGGAAGAGTCAAGGAATGAGAGTCTTTATACAAATATAATACAAATACAATAATGAACATAGAGATGGAGGGCAAAAGTAAACCTATCAGTCTTAAAAAAAAAAAAGTTAGGTGTCAGATTGTGACATATCTTAAATATAAAGCTGAGAAGTTTAAATGGTAATAAGCCCAAAGAAGATTTTTTGTTGTAGTGATAAAAACATAACATAAAACTACTCTCTTAAAATTTTTAGTGTACAGTACAATAATGTTAACTATATGCATATTGTTATACAGCAAATCTCTAGACCATTTTTATCCTGCAGGACCGAAACTATGCCTGTTGAACATCAACTTTGAATATCGACCTCCAACCTATGGCAACCATCATTCTACTTTTTCCTTTTATGACTCTCACTACTTTAGATACCTCATATATGTAGAATTATATGGTATTTGTTCTACGATGGGCTTATTTCACTTACCATAAGCTCTTCAAGTCTCATCCATGATGTAGCATGTTAGAATTTACTTCTTTTTAAAGGCTGAATAACAGTCCACTGTCCAGTAATCCAAATATCCACATTTTCTTTATGCATTCATCCACTGGTGCGCATCTAAGTTGTTTCCACCTGTAGACTTTTGTGTAATGCTTCATTGAGCATGGGGATGCATTTATCTCTTTGAGATTCTATTTTCAGTTCTTTTAGATAAATACCCAGGAGTGGTGTGGCTGGATCATATGGTAGTTCTATTTTTAATTTTTGGAGGTGCTCCACACAGTTTTCCATAGTGGCTGCACTATTTTTCTGCATTCCCACCAACAGTGCACACAGGTATTAATTTCTCTACATCCTTGTCAACACTTATTTCCTTTTTGTTTATTTATAATAGTCACTCTAACAGTTATGAGGTGATATCTCTTTGTGGCTTTGATTTGCATTCCCCTAATGATTAGTGACGTTGAGCATTTTACATATACTTGATCATTTGTGTATTTTATTTGGAGAAATTTGTGTTACTGTCCTTTGGCCATTATTTTATTTGGCTTGTTTGGTTTTTGCTGTTGGGTTGTAGGAGTTCATTAGATATGTTAGATATTATGTTAGGTATTAAATACTTATCAGATTTATGGCTTACACATGTTTTCTCCCATTCTGTAAGTTGGCTGTTTCCTGTGTTGTTTTTTTTCTGTGTAGAAGGATTTACTAGTCTATTTTTGCTTTTGTTGCCTTTGCTTTTGTGTCAAATCCAAAAAGTCATTACCAAGACCAATGTAATAGAGCTTTCTGCCTATGTTTTCTTCAAGGACTTTTGTGGTTTCAAGCCTCATGTTTAAGTCTTTAATCCATTTTGATTTGATTTGTATGTATGATGTAATTTAAGGATCCAATTTAATTCCTTTCCATATCTAGCCTTCCTAACACAGTTTGTTAAAGAGAATACCTTTTCCCCCATTGTAGTACTAGCACTCTTGTCAAAGACTATTTGACCATATATGTGTGGTTTTACTTCTGGGTATTCTATTCTGTTTCATTGGTCTACATATGTCTTTATGCCAGTACCGAGCTATTTTGATTATTATAGCATTTTAATATATTTTGAAGTCAAGAAATTGAGACATCTGGCTTTCTTCTTGCTCAAGATTGTTTTGGCTATTTAGGGTCCTTTGTGGCTCCATATGAATGATAGAACTGTTTTTTCTGTATCTGCAAGAAGTGCCATTGAGTTCTTGCCAGGGATTGCATTGAATCTGTAGATTGCTTTTCGTAGTATGAATGTTTTAACAGTGTTAAGTCTTCCACTCCATGAACATGATATATCTTTACACTGTTTGTGTCATCTTTAATTTCTGTCAGCAATGTCTTATAATTTTCAGTGTATAAATCTTTTACCTCCCTAGTTAGATTTATTCATTAATATTTTATTGTTTTTGATGCTGTGGTAAATGGGATCGTTTTCTTAATTTCCTTTTTGAGTTGTTTGTTAATGTATAGAAATGTAACTTATTTTTGTATGTTGATTTTGTATTCTGCAACTATGTTGAATTCATTTATTCTAACAATATGTCGGTAACATCCTTAGCATTTTTTACATACAAGATCATGTCGTCTGTAAACAGAAATTTTCCTTTTTTCTTCCCTACATTGGTGCATTTTTTTCTCTTTCTTGGCTAATTACTCTATCTAGGACTTCTAGTACTATTTTGGATAGAAGCAGTGAGAATGAGCATCCTTGCCTGATTCCTAATCTTAGAGGAAAGCTTTCATTTTTCCACTGTTGAGCACAATATTAACTGTGGACTTTCATATAGGACCTTTATTAGGCTGAGATAATTTCCTTCTATTTTTAGTGTTATGTGTTTTATCATGAAAGAGTATTAAATTCCGTCAAATGCTTTTTCTGTATCCATAGAGATGATCATGTTATTTTTATCTTTTGTTAATGTAGTATATCATATAGATTTCCACATATAAACAATTCATATATCTCAGGGATAAATCTCCTTTGGTTATGATGTATGACCCTTTAATGGTCTATTGAATTCATTTTGCTAGTTTTTTTTTAAAGGATTTTTACACCTATATTCATTGGAGAATTTGGCCTGTAATTTTCTTTTCTTGTAGTGTCTTTGTCTGCTTTGGTATCAGGGTAATGCTGGCCTCTCCTTTGTCTTCAACTTTTTGAAAGAGTTTGAAGGGATTTACATTAATTCTTTTTAAAATGTTTTATGGAATTCCCCAGTCAAGTCATTTGGTTCTATGCTTTTCCTGGCTGGGATATATTTTATTACTGATTCAATCTCCTTGCTACTCAGAGATCTATTGGATTTTGTATTTCTTCATGATTTAGTTTCTAGGATATGTTCCTAGGAATTTTATGTATGTCTTCTAGGTTATACCATCAAAATGTTGGTATATAATTGTTCATACTAGCATCTTATAATCCTCTTTCATTTTTTATTTTGAGTATTGTTTCTCTTTTTGTTAGTCTAGCTAAAGGTTTGTCAATGTTGATGTTTTCATCAACAAAAGTTTAATTTTTATCAAGTTTTATTTTTTTCTATTGTTTTCCTATTCTCTATTCACTTATTTCTGTTCTAATCTTTATTATGTCCTTCTGTCTCTTAAACTTGGGCTTAGTCTGTTCTTTTTTTTTCCAGTTTCTTGAGGTGTAAAGTTAGGTGGCTTATATGAGATCTTTCTTTTTTAATGTAGGTGTTTCCCATTTTAAATTTCTCTCCTAGGAGGTCCATGGATAGCTTAGTCACTTAAGTGTCTGACTCTTGATTTCAGCTCAGGCTATGTATGATCTCACAATGGTGAGGTTGAACCCCGAGTCTGGCTCTGAGCTAAGCACAGATTAGCGCTCGCGCTCTCTCTCTCTCTCTCTCTGCCTCTCCCTACTTGCATGTGTGCTCTTGGATGCTCTCTCTTTCTTTCAAGGAAACAAATAAACTTTAAAAATGAATGAATGAATGAATGAATAGTAAAAGTACCTCTTTAGTACTGCTTTTAAACATCCCATAAGTTTTGGTATATTGTGTTTTTATTTCTATTTGTTCCAAGGTATTTTCTAATATCCTGGTTCTTCAAGAGTGTGGTATTTAATTTTCTCCTATTTGTGACTTTTTCAGCTTTCCTTCTGCTATTGATTTCTACTTTCATACCATTAAGGTCAGAAAGGATAGTTGGTATAATTTAAATTGTATTATATGTGTTAAGACTTGTTTTGTGATCTAATAAGTGATCTATGTGATATATACTGGCAAATATTCCATATTTGCTTGAAAAGAAAATGCATTCTTTGCTTTGTATGGAATGTTCTTTATCTATTGGGACCATTTAGACCTTATTGATGTTCTGTCTGGTCATTCTATCAATTATTGAAAATAGGGCAGTGGAATCTCTTGCACTGATTGTGTTGCTATTTCATCCTTCAGTTCTGTCAATGATTGCTTCATGTGTTTGGATATCTGATATTGGGTACTTATTTATTTATAATTGTTATATCTTCCTGTGAATTAACCCTTTTGTCATTAATTAATATCTTTTTTCTCTTATGAAAATTTTTGACTTAAAGTCTATTTTGTTTCATGTAAGTGTGGCCACACCTGCTTTCTTTTGGTTATCATTTGCATAAGATATCTTTTTCCATGTTTCACTTTCGTTTTATATATGTTGTTAAATCTAAAGTGTATCTCTTGTAGATATCATATAATTGGATTTTTAAAAAATCCATTCAGGCACTCTAAGTCTTTTGATTGCAGACTTTAACCCATTTATATTTAGTGTAATTACTGGGGTGCCTGGGTAACTCAGTTGGTTAAGCATCTGACTCTTGATTTCAGCTCAGCTCATGATCTCACGGTTGTGAGACTGAGCCCCATGGCTGGGTTCTGTGCTAAGTGTGGAACCTGCTTGGGATTTTCCCTCTTCCTCTGCCCCTCCCCCACTTGCACATGCTCACTCTCAATATAAATAAATTTTAAAATTTCAAAAAATAATTACTAATAAAAAACCTTACCATTGTCATTTTGTTAATTGTAATTGTTTTGTGTCCTGTAGCTTCTTTCTTCCTCTTTTCTTCTCTTGCTGTCTTCCATTGTGTTTTGTTGAATTTTTGCTGTGACATACTTCAATTCCTTTCTCATTTTCTTTTGTGTAACTTTTATAGATACTTTGTCATTCCCTTGGGACTTATATATAATTTCTTATCATTACAGCAATCTATTTTAAGCTGATAACAACTTAACTTCAGTTGCATGTAAAACTCTACTTTTTCACTCTGTAGATTTTGAGAGTAAAATGATGAAAGAGTTGTTTTTAGAAGAGCAATAATAGCAAATTTAAATATGAATGTAGTGAATATATGGGGTAGATAAGTACAATATCAATTTAAAGACTGTTGCAAACACTAATCAATGTGCAATGTGTAAGAAGAAAACTAATACTTATTGGGTCCCTGTTATATTCAAGTCACCCTTTTATTTATTGCAACAACCTTATTGTGATGATGGTAATATGATTCTACAGATAAGGAAACTCAGGTAGCCCTAGTAAGCTTCAGAGCTGAAATTCAAATCCAGACTTGACGTCAGAGTCTCTATATTTTAAGTTAATAAAAGAATTTAAGATGATAAATATGAGACATGTGCACAATTTAAGCAATGATAATTTTTAAAAAACTATTAATGTTAAGAATTAGACCGTTATAGGGGCGCCTGGGTGGCTTAGTCGGTTAAGCGTACGACTTTTGCTTAGGTCATGATCTCGTGGTTCGTGGGTTCGAGCCCCGCGTCGGGCTCTGTGCTGACTGCCAGCTCAGAGCCTGGAGCCTGTTTCAGTCTGTGTCTCCCTCTCTCTCTGACCCTCCCCTGCTCACGCTGTCTCTCTCTCTCTCTCCTAGAAATAAATAAAAATATTAAAAAAAAAAAAAAAGAATCAGACCATTATAAGCTTCTTGAGTATCTCTCACTTCCCTTCTTGCATTTACAGATAACCACTCTCTTGGGTTTGCCATACTTTCACCATCTATATATACACTCACAAAATGTGTCGTTTTGCTCGTTTTGGAAACCCATATAAATAGAATCACACTGCATTAAATCTTCAGTGATTTGCCCCTGCCACTCAGTCTTTTCTTTCCCACATTTTCTAGGTTGATGCATGTAAATACAGCTTATTTATTTTTACTGCTAAATAGTATACCACTATGTAGATATACTGCAATTTTGTCATTGATACAACTGTTGATAGACATTTATAGCCTTATTTCTTTCTTGAGATTACTTTTCACAAATCTTCCATGTGTGCTTGTAAAGACTTTGTAAACTCCAACTTGGGACTTCGGTGTTTTACATATGGCCATTAGATCAAATTTGGTCATTCTGCTATTTCAGTCTTCTCTATTCCTACCTATTTTTATCTGCCAGATCTACTAATTTCTGAGAGATGTGTTAAAATGTCCCTGTCTAATATTAGAGTACTCAATTTATCTTTATCTATCAATTTTACTTCATGTATGTGAAATTTATTAGTTGCATAAAAATTGAAAGGTTTTCATCTCTTCCTGATGAACAGAACCTTTTATCATTATTTTGTGACCCTCTTAACTGCAATAATCTGTTTTACCTTAAAGTCTATCATATGTAACACTAATATGATTATTTCAGCTATTTTTGGGCTGGTGAATCTCTTGCATATCTTTTTCTACTTTTCTGAAATTTATATCCCCCCATATTTTTGTTTTAGTTGTGTTTCTTATAAACAGCATATAACTAGTTTCTTTTTAAAATTCTGCCTTTATAATTTTTTTAAGATTGTAAATTGGTTTTGGAAGAGAAAGAAAAAAAAAGAACCTGGGTTTATCTGCTTCCCTGAGAGAGTTATTTTTTGTTTCTTGGTCAGTAGTACCACCTATGCAGGGTAAATAGCTGCAGCGAGAGAATAAGGGAACTTAGTTTTCTTTTATCGCTCACCCATCAGCTAGTTACACCCTGACTATGGAGCTGAGTCTGTTTCTTACACATACACACTAATCTAAACTTGTATATTCATCAATGTCTTTTGAGGACCAGGGGTTGCTAATAAATTCTTGGTGTCTGCTTATTCTATGCTCTGTTTTTATTAGCCTGTCATAACTCAGCAAAAAATTATTTGCAAACACTACAAAATTTCTGACCCTCCCAGGAAAGATTTTCGTCTTTCATCTAAGTTCCCATTATACTTTACTTCTACTTCAATATGTACTAATTTTTATTTTAAAGTGCCATCATCAGTAATAAATTGGGAACCAATTGAAATAAGAACTGTGTTTTATTCATATTTGTATACTCAGGGTCTAATGTTCTACTGGTCCTTACACATAGTAACAAATTAATAAATATTGGATGAAAAATGAATGAACAATGAATTAAATAATTAAGCATTTGCTGTCCTGTGTTGGAACTTAAATATCATAGCATTCTGATTCCATACCTTCAGTCAATCTAAATACTTAAAACCTATGGCTTAGAGATCTAGAAGAATATTTTATATATTAAGGATGAGAAGTCATTGTATCAGTTACAATTCGTTCCGTTGTAAATAATGAAAACGGAACTTAAACATGATTATATAAATATGAGAAAAGTTTAAGAATTCAAACAGCTAAATCCAGGACCCCAAACAATTATCATTAGAATCCAATTACTCCTACTCTCTTCATTTGTTAATTTATGGATTTCATTCTCAGGCTCTCTTTCCTTCATGGTTTCCCACTGTTTAGGTTTACATCATCCTTAATGCTATTCCCAATCGTTCCAAAGCAGTCCAGAATTTCCTTTAGTTAGAGTGGGTTTCTGGCTTATTACTTAACCAATCCCTGTTTCTGGGGGTATACAATATGCTGGCTGACCTAGGTACATGTCACATGTCCACCCTCGAATTTAGTCAGGGACAGACTCACTCCCTTCAAATTGTGTGGGCTGAGTGGGGAGAAAGTGTTTCCCTAAGTAAAATTAGGCTGCTTTTGCCTTTAAAAAAAAGTGAATATATGTTGGACTTGCATAAAACAACATATATCCATGTCAGTAATCTAATCCATCTCTTCCAATGAAAAATAAGATAGCTGCACAAAAATATTAAATTGTAGCCTGGGGTCATGCAGTTTCTCAAATGGTGCTATGTACTTAATAAGCCTATGATAATAGATTATAGACTTTTAAACTGACCAAGAGTTTTTCATTTTTTTATTGTGTTGCAGTTTCGCAAAGGTAGAGCAAGGCATAATGGGAATACAAGATTTTTTGTGCAGTTTGTCACTTTGCTGCATTTCAGAACTAATGATTAAACCCACCTGGATAGATTTGCTATTTGGCATAGTTATTTACTACATTTAAAAATTAGATAAAATCTTTTAATGGTTATAGAATCACTAAAAGCAATAATGCAGAAGGTAGTTTTTAAAAGAGATTTTCTTAAAACTTTGCTGACACATTGTATAGTTAGGGGAACAGAACTTAATAAGAAAAATGTCATCATGTTAAATAGATACTATAGGGTGTTTTCTGAAGTAGAAAGATTTTTTAAGTGACTGCTGAATTTTTATTCAGAGCATTTGATTTTTAATAGCATGCATTTTGATTAGCAAAGATTTCTTTTAATCATGAAATTGCTAATCACATTCAGATTGTTACTTTCTTCTACAAATTCCCCTCTTTTTACCAGGTTGTATTAAGAAGGGAAATAAGCTGAGAAAGGTTTAGTGCAAATAATGTATTCTAGATTCTGCTAGTCTCTTAATGGACATTAAAACAGCATATATCTCTTACATCTGTTTTTAGACTTTGTGGATGCTCTATTACGTATATATTGTACTATTATCAAATTAACAGTTGGACCCATTGCTTCATTTTTTTTTAAATTTTAATGTTTTTTATTTTATTTTTGAGAGAAAGAGAGAGACAGAGCATGAGTAGGGGAAAGGCAGAGAGAGAAGGAGACACAGAATCCAAACCAGTCTCCAAGCTCCGAGCTGTCAGCACAGAGCCCAATGCAGGGTTCAAACCTGTGAACCGCGAGATCATGACCTGAGCTGAAGTCAGATGCTCAACCAGCTGAGACACCCAGATGCCCCAGGACCCACTGTTTTAAATTTAGAAGTACCTTTTCGGAGTGTCTGGTTGTATCTGATTGAAGAGAAGCATACTGAGCAGATTATTTGAATGCTAACATACTTTTTAAAAATAAGTTTATCCTACATTTCCCAATTTTTTGGATGCTCTATACTTTTTGGTCACCTACCCTCTGACCCAATTTGGTAACTTCATAATAGGAAAAGAATGGTACCAAATTGTATTGCTCATATCCAAATTAATGCTGGTTGAAAAATATTAATTGAGCTAAAGTTTTTCTTGCTTGTGCCTATGTTTCTTTATAGGGAGTCCTTGGAAATAGGGGATCTCCAGGACCTCCTGGTCTCAAAGGACCTCAGGTATGGAAAAAACAAATATCCCAGTCAGCAATTGTTTTCGTCCAAATTTTCCCTTTTTATTTTCCTAGGAACTTATTTTTTGCTTAAAGAAAACATTGCTTTAGTGTGGACTATTTTTGTCATAGAGGATTTTTTAGGTTACCATTTTATACTGGCAGTGATGGAATGGGAATTGGAATCATTGTCAGTGTTGTGTATTCATTAAGTAATTTATGTCAGTGATCTCCATGGAATGTCTAAAGGATCTGAGCTAGGATCTCACTCATATGTACTTGAATATATATTTACTATTTGTGTCTATTTTCTATCTGTGACCCAAGAAATTTTATTTTAATTGAATTATGAATTGAGAAAAATGTTTGTTGATTCAATAAATAAAGTAGAATATATGAAGCTAGATAGCTCTGTGTATGCTATTCAAATATGGTAATGTCAATTTTTTATTTAAAGGTGAAAAGTCAGTATATTTAGAAAATATGCCAATAAATATAATAAAAACATTTGTTGCTTTTTAATTTTCTTGAAGAATAATGTATAAAAATTATTTTTTGATGTTCTGTTATTCTCTATCCGTTCACACGTTAAAAAAAATTTTTTTAAACGTTTATTCGTTTTTGAGAGACAGAGAGAACAGAGATTGAAGGGCGGAAGGACAGAGAGAGAGGAAAACAGAATCCAAGACAGGCTCTAGGCGCTGCGCTGTCAGCACAGAGACTGATGCAGGGATCAAACTCACTGTGAGATCATGGCTTGAGCTGAAATCATTCAGTCAACTGACTGAGCTACCCAGATGAACCTTCATTCGTACATTTTTTGATCCTTAGAAGAATACACAAGATTTTATATTTTATGACATTATAACTGATTTGATCCCAAGAATATTGGACCAGTAAGTTAATTAAAAGAAAGCTCTAGATATTAAACTCCATTTGGGTAGGATCTGATATACCTTTATATCTCTATGCCTTAAAACAAAACTAAGAATCAAAACTATATTTATTAAATGAGTGAAGTATTAAGATGTACCGAGAGCAAACCTGTTCCATGCCAATAACATTTTAATATACCAATGCATATTAATTTCCATCTATTCAGAAATTAATTGAATGAGAGAGATACTGAGTTCAAGAAGGTAAAGGTTATCCTTAATTTATGATCTCAGTGATTCTTAATATTCTCTGTGGTTTTGATTTGCATTTTCCTGATGACCAGGGATGCTGAAAATCTTTTCATATGGCTGCTGGCCATCTGTACGTCCTCTTTGGAAAACTGTCTATTCAGGTCCTCTGCCCATTTGTTAACTGGATTCTTTTGGCTTTTGGTATGGAGTTGTATAAGTTCTTTATATGTTTTGGATATTAGCCCATTGTCAGATACCCTGATTTTGTGATGTATATCCTGATCACTCTTACCCTTATTCACTCTCTATTTATTATCTACCAATTTAAAAACAGTCAAATAGCTCAGGCCCCCTTTTGGGTTGGGGGTGTTCTAACTGAAAAAATTAAAATGTTGTGGGATGATACGGTTCTAAAATACAAACAAACCACAGCCTTATTTTCATCACTTCTCACAGTGAGTTTCAGGCTTCAGAATAAACAGAATAAGTGTTTACATTAAAAAAAATTTTTTAAAGATTTTATTTATTTATTTCTGAGAGACAAAGACAGCGTGAGCAGGGAGGATCAGAGAGAGAGGGAGACACAGAATTTGAAGCAGACTCCAGGCTTTGAGCTAGCCATGAGCACAGAGCCCAATGCTGGGTGGGCTCAAACCCACGAACTGTGTGATCATGACCTGAGCTGAAGTCAGATGTTTAACTGACTGAGCCACCCAGGCACCCCAGTGTTTCCATTTTTAAATATTTACTTCAGGCCATGAAATTTTCTGATTTTTTTTTGAAGGGAGAAGAAGGACCAGTTGGACTCTTTGGAGAACTAGGACCAAGAGTAAGTATTATATAAATACTTTTCAAAAAATGCTTCTCTTAAAACAACTGTTATATGAATGTCTTTTAATAGCACCAAATTTTAAGTTATAACAAAGGAAAAAAAAATACCATAATTAAGTAATAAAGGCCTATAACTAGAATTTTCCAGGGATATTTTAAATGATATTATGCCTACTGCATATTTACTTGTTCTGACAGTGGTTTTATGGCCTTAGTAATTTAGGCTAATTACTTATGAAATTTCTCAAAATGTAATAGAAAGCTAAATTCCGGGGCACCTGGGTGGCTTAGTTGGTTAGGCGTCCGACTTTCGCTTAGGTCATGATCTCGCGGTTCGTGGGTTCGAGCCCCGCATTGGGCTCTGTGCTGACTGCCAGCTCAGAGCCCAGAGCCTGTTTCAGTCTGTGTCTCCCTCTCTCTGACCCTCCCCTGCTCACGCTGTCTCTCTCTCTCTCTCCTAGAAATAAATAAAAATATTAAAAAAAAAAAAAAAAAGCTAAATGCCTTAGCCATTTTAACGATATTCTGGGAATTTCTGTTTCCTTACTGTGCCAGTAAAATTGTGGAAAGCTAAATAAGATGCATTTTCTGTCAACCTTTTCTTCAGTTAATATTGTGTAGTAATATATGAATTACCTATTTTCAAGTTCTGAAAATAAGTCTTTAAGAATTTGGGCATGCATAACCAAAGCCTACATTATCATGAGATAATTAAGGTGTGTATATCACACTTATTTTAAGGGGAATCATTAGACTCACATGAACTACATCTCATCCTTTTTTCTTGAGAACATCATAACATACAGGTTCTTAAAACATTTTTACATTTAAGGAGACAGTAATTCTTTCTTTTGCACCTTTACCTCACTAGCACATATACTGTACTATCCCACTGAAAGAAAAAGAAGAATTTTTATTTCATTTTTTGTGAGGTGAGTTATATAACAGAAGAACTGTTGTTATTTGAGCCCAGTATAATTGATCTCATTTAAAATTTACTTCTCTAGACATCAGAAGAGCCATGTTTGCCACTTATCTGCTCAATCTTAATATTTATTACTATTGTTGCTACCATTGGTTGAAGGTCAATTTAAGCCTAGTATTGCTCTATGTCACATGAATCATCTCTAATCCAGAAAACAACCTTGCAAGATATTGTCCAAATTTTTTAAAATATTAAAATAGGCTTAAATTTACTATTACATTCTCAAGTGCTACATGCTCAAGCTAAAGCTAATATGACAAAATTTAAATAGGACCAAAAGTGATGATGCCAGCACTGATGCTCTGAATTTCTTGAATTCAAAGAGATTATAAATGGGCTGATACAGATTCCAGTGAGATTCCTTCTGTAATGTAGATATGATGTATCACTATGTCTTAATTACTATAATGTCTGAGTGACTATTACATTATTAAAGATGAAAAAATATTCTTGCTAAGTCTTTTCCCAAAACAATGTGAATGAAGTATATTATTTAAAATTATTTTTGTAAATATCATAGGCAAATCTAATAATTTAGACTCTTAATTATATTTCTTCTATATCTGCAAATTGATTAGAGAGCAATTGACATTGAACAATAATGGATTGATTTTTTTATTGTTTGCTGTATTTTGTGCTTGGTAGGAAATCACTAGACACTCTCAAGCAAGGCAGAGGTAAAAATTAGAACAACTTGTTTGGATAGAAGTCCTAAATATAATTTTAAATTTACTAAAGTTTTTGTATGTAGTCAAAATACAATGAAAGCTGGAGAATTGTTTGTTTTGTTTTAAGAAAGAACAATAGGAAAGTACTTGTTAAAGGATAGAAATAAAAAAATGCAAATCTATGATACCTGGTAGGTATTATAAATTAGTATTCTATGTAACAATTTTCTGCCCCCCCCACTTTTACATCAAATTTTATATAATCAGATATCAGTTGTTAAGTGCTAAGAAGAACCACATACTCGATTGATCTATCCAATATGTAGAATTTGACTTCCTCTCCTTCAGTGATCTTACTCTCTACTCTCTTTAGGTACTGACTGCTGTGGCCATAACCTTTGCCTTGTTATTACCAGTAATAACAGCCTCTCCTTATTTTCAGTTTCAAACTTCTCACTCACCAACCATAATCTCCTTTCTTTCTAGCATCTTCTCTCTTGTAACTAATCTACCAGTCCCAATAAGAATTTTAATCCATTCATCCTATTGCCTTTCCATTATTCCTACTTCCCATCCCATCCTTCCTCATCATGCTTAAAACACTAAATTACCCCTTTGATTGCATTCTGAATTCTATTTCCATACCCAGTTACTTTTAGTTTTTAATTATTTTACATTTCCTCTCTTCTCAACTCCATTCATTTCTCTCTCAATCTCGTTCTTAACCCATTACCTTGCATCCTAGTTCCCTTAGAAGATTGACGTGTGCAGAAGGGAATTTTCACAAGTTTCTACTATTGCTTCTACCCCCCCCCCCCCGTAACTATGCCATTGGCTCTGCCTTCTCTCCTGTTATTGTGAATGAACAGGCCATTTTTCTAGCTAAGGTCAAAATGACTTGTTTACTACATACCTTATTCCCTTGCCTACTGAAGAACATGATCCAGCTATTTCCCACTTTCTCCTCTATCTTAATTTCGTTTTCTCTAATGGATCAGTTCCATCAGCGAATAAAGATGTTATTTCTTCCAGCTTAAAAATAAAAAACAAAACTGATATTGATCTCAGCTTTTCTTCCCAGTATTACCTTTTTCACCTTCCCTTTTCAGTAAAAAAAATACTCAAAATTATTGTCGGGGCCCCTGGGTGGCTCAGTCTGTTAAGCATCCAACTCTTGGTTTCGGCTCAAGTCATTGTCTCACGGTCATGGTTTTGAGCCCCATGTTGGGTGCTGCACTTACAATGCAGAGCCTGCTTAAGATTCTCTCTCTTCCCCTCTCTACCCCTCCCCTGCACTCTCAGTCTCACTCTCTCTCTTTCTCTCTCTCTCTCAAAATAAATAAGCTTTAGAAAAATTATTGTTTATACATGCTCTATCCAGTTTTTCTCCTCATGCTGTCTGCTAAATCCATTCTTGTCCCCACTACTCCAAAACAAATCATTTCATCAGTGACTTCTATATTGTGGAATTCAGTGGTCGGTTTTTAGTCTTCATTTACTCAGTAACCCTCAGAATTTGACAAGATCACACCCTCCTCCTAGAAGCACTTTTTTCACTGCATGATCTTCCTCCTAATGCTCTGGTGGAAGTTTACATATTTTCCCCATTTCTTCAAATTCCAAAATTTTGGAGTCATTTGGTTTGTGGACTTATTCTCTTATCCGTTTACACTGGACCAGATAAGCTGGTCAAGTCTTATGGCTTTAAATATCATCAGTGCTGGTGAGTTCCACAATCATATGTTTAGATCAGAATTTTCTACCCTCAGAACCTCTGGACATGTAAAAGTACCACACAATCTCTGCACTTAGGTATCTGACAAGACTATCAAATGGCAGTTTCCAATAGTGAGCTCCCAATCTACCCTTCAAACCTTTCTTCTTAAAGTCTTCTCCATTTCATTTAGTCCCTTACTCAGATTAAAATCTTGAGTTTATTCTTGACTCTTCTCTTTCACATTTTACACATGGTCTGTGAGCAAATCCTCTAAGTGCTGCCTTTAAACTATATACACAGTTTTACCACTTCTCACAACCTTCTCTGTTAGTGCCCTGACCTATGCCACTGTCATCTTTCACTCGGGTTATTTCAGTCCTCTTCGGACTGCCTGTTTCTGCCCTTGCATCAAAGTGATCTTGTTAAAACATAAACAGTGACACTTCTTTCCTCAGAGTTTTTTTAAGGCTTCCTGCCTCATTCAGAGTAAAAGGCACAGCCCTGAATTATAACCTACCAGGCCCTACATGACCTGGCTTCCCATTCCCCATTCCTTTCTTTGATCTCATCTTCTTACTGGTCTTTTCCTCTCTTATGCTCCACCTTCATTGACTCTTCATGGTTTCTTCAACACACTAGTTACATTCTTGCCTCAGGGCCTTTGCACATGCTCTTTTCCTCTGCTTGGAATACTCTTTCTTCATATAGCCATATAACTTGTCCCTTTAAGTCTTTACTCAACTGCCACCTTCTCAGGGAAGACTTATTAAAATTTTGAACAAAGTCCCCACAACAATTTACATCTCCTTCCCTTGCTTTGCTCTGTGTCCTTTACATTTACCACTACCTAACAGACTATATATTTTCCTTATTTTTTTCATATTATGTCATCCTCATTAGAATGTAATCCCTATGTAGTCAGGTGTGCTCAGTGCACTTCTCAATTCCACACCCCTGGAACTGTGCAGAGCATATAGTAAAACAGTTAAATACTGTGGAATGAATGGCTAATGGGTATAGTAAAATACACATATCAAATAATTTTGAAGTATTTCGTCTCATAGAATTGTCTGAATTTCATAAATGTTTGGAAATTTCTAAAATGAAAGATTAAACATATCTCTTTTTTTCTGTTCTCTTCTAGGGAAAACCAGGTCAAAAGGGGTATGCAGGTGAACCAGGACCAGAAGGCTTAAAGGTAAAGCAGCTGACTTATTACTAGTTGTAAAGTATAGTTTTTAAAAAGATAAAATTATGGCTTTCATAAAAATATAATATGAACACCTGTCAAAGATTTTACTCAACTTATTAATGAAGAAACCAGTAACATGCTTAAATAGTGTTTGAGAAGCCATATATCTTTATATCTATATCAGTATCTATATATCTGCATCTGTCTATAAATATTTATGTCTGTGACTGTATTTATATCTGTTCTTTATTTGAATAGATAAGCAATTGAAATAAGAGATGTTAAAGTTTGTGGGTAGATACAGGAGAATAAACCATAATTTTGGGGCCCCATCTGTTCATTTCACTGGACAGAAATCTACAAATATATATAGTATATATTATATATATATATAATATATATAGTAATATTTATAATAATATATATATAATGTTTGTTTATTCAGTTTATTTAATTTTGAGAAAGAAACCAAGACAGAGAAAGAGAAAGCAGGAGAGAGGCAGAAGAGAGGGAGACAGAGAATCCCAAGCAGGCTCCACACTGTCAGCACAGAGCCCAATGAGGACTCGAACCCAAGAACCATGAGATCATAACCTGAGCCAAAATCAGGAGTCAGATGCTTAACCAACTGAGCCACCAGGAACCCCATCTATATATTATATAGATTTATAATTTATGTATATATAATATATAACTTATATACACATAATAGGTAATTTACATTGCATAAAGTCTGGAATCTTTAAGCAATTACAGTGATTCTAACTAAGTACATTCCCTAGATAGTCACTGGGGTGGCCTTCACCACTTTATGTCATTAAAAGGATGTGTCACCTACTTTTTTGCCTTGTTTCCAAGTTTTGAATGACTTTTAAACACGAACAAATATAAAGCAATGCAGTGGTTTTATATGTATAATACTAAGATCTATAGGAAACTAGTTCATAAGAACTGGTGATTTGTACAATTTTTTAAATGTTATTTATTCATTTTTGAGACAGAGAGAGAGAAAGAGAGAGAGAGAGAGAGCGCATGTGTGATTAGGGGAAGGGCAGAGAGAGAATCCCAAGCAGGCTCCATGCTCAGCATGGAGCTCGACCCTGGGCTCAGTCCCATGACAGTGAGATCACTACCTGAGCTGATATCAAGAGTCAGACACATAACTGACTGAGCAACCCAGGCATCCCAATTTACACAAATTTAAAACTTAAGGAAAAATTGACAAGTCTTACAGCACTATAGCTAATTTCTTAAAATTAGAATTCATCATTTATTTATATTAAACTAGTTATTTTTGTGATGCTAGAATCTAAGGAAAAGCCAAGCAAAATTTTTTAGGGTCAATTAATAAAGAAATATGAGCTGAAATATAATGTATCAACTTGTCTGTCTGGGGCTGAAGTTATCCTGGGGGAATATGTGTACCTGACTTTCAAGTTATACACAAATACAGAAGCATGATATTTATAAACAGAAAGCTTATTTCTCCTTGACTGAGACTAATCCCTGTACTGCCAGATAGCCCTAAAAATTCCACCTGGGAGCTACCATCTAGTTAAACTGGCAAGAAACTGAATCTTAATCATATTGACATCCAGCCTCCTTCCTCGCATCATGCCAGCATCTACGTGACTCTTTGTTACCAGGAGAGGAAGGAGTTTTTTTAATGTTCAGCTCCTTGTGTGTGTCCCTGAAATTTTAGTCTTGGTGGGTAATATAGCTATTGACCAGAACCTACCATTCCCTTGCGGGAAGCTGGCACTCCTGGCGGGAGCACTTGGGAGTTGGATGAGGGTCATACCACCTTTTACAGAACCCTAGGATCTCTGTTCTCTCCCTAGGCCTGGGGAAATATTCCTCTTTCTCTTGTTGCCCTCAAAGACAACTCACCTCCTACCTTCAGGCTCTCTGAAAACTAAAGCAGGAATGCAGGTAATCTGCAAGCAACATCTGCTTTCTACCTGTTAACACGAGCCTCCCCTAAGACTACAGAGCACAAACTGTCCGTCTCCCTTAGAATTTGAGGAGGGGTATTGGGTAACGAGGGGAAAATACAGGGAAGCTAATAATCTACATATTATTCTGCCACAAATATTTTATAAGACCCATCCAGTGAATTGTCAGTCAAAACTAGAATTTACAAACTACTTCAATACGCCAATGTTTACTGTTTATCTAAATGCATATAGAAATTGAAATGAAAATTTTTGTAGTCTTTAAAAAATTATTTCAAATTGACTGCCCATGTGAATATTAGGTTTCAGTGCTTAAAATCAGCGCTCTCCGATAGAGTATGTAAGATGAATAACAAATGTGAGCCACAATATAAAAGTAAAAAGAGACAAATGAGATTAATTTTAGTAATATATTTTATTTAATCCAAGATTGAAAATATTATTATTTCAACATGTGATCGGTATTAAAATTATTAATGAGATATATTATTTTTGGTACAAAGTGTTTGAAATCTAGTGTGTGTTTTATATTTATATTACTTTTTAGTTCACACTAGCCAATTTCAAATGTTTAATAGCTCTCTATATGTCATTAGCGTCTACAGTATTGTTTAGTGCAGTTTAACATTTTACTATTCCACACTGAATTATAATTACTAATTTTTAAACAGAAATTGATGGTTTGATTTCCTATTTCTATAAATAAGGCATACATTCTTGTGAGATTATATGTGGCATCCTGAATTTAATCTTCTACCTTTCATTAATCTGTGCCTTTGTTCAGCCTTCACTCATGCCATTCCTCAACACCAGAAATGGACCTTTTTCATCACCTGTGAAGTATCACCTGTTCTTCAGGGTCCAACTCAAATACAGTTTTATGATCTATCATTTGAAATCATTGTTGTGCCTATACTATATTTTACTGAACATTGCCAGCAGGCTGTGGGAAGCACACTCTAGTTAGAAACACTAATGTTTCTGTGGTGAAATATAAGGATGTTCAGATTAATTAAAATAAACAAGACTATAAATAGCCTCACTCAGATCAGATAAAGCTTTGCTACAAAATAACTTCAGGTTAGGTCAAGTTTGCCACCAAACAATTTGTGAAAAGCTTAGGGTTTTCAGAGTATTAGAGACTATAGACTGTAATTAAGGTTATGAATGAGCCTCCATCCCTTCCCCAGTGAAGCCAGTGCTAACTTTACCAGCCCTCAGTGTGCATGCCCCTATGAACTCCCTTACCGCTTAACCATGGCCTGTATCCTGCTCTGCACAGTGAGATCTTTTCTCCTGAAACAAATAGCACTTTCCTGTGGGCTTTATTTTTATTCTTCTTAATATGTTCCACAGCCCTTATCACTCTGCCCCTTACAGGGTACACCTCAACAAATATTTCATTTCAAAAATTTTATTTGTGAAAGTGTTTTAAAAGTTACTAAAAGTCATAAATCAAAGAATGTAATTTAAGAAAATAGGTAAATATTATTTGAACAAAAAGAGTGGAAAGACCACATTCCCCAGGAATACCATCACAGAGTTTTGAAGAACTAAGGTTGTCTTTGCCTTTTTTTTTTTTTTTTAGGTTTTGACTAACTACATTAGAAATGAAAATGGAAGCAATGTCATGAGTGATCTTGTTTGCAAAATAATTATTTTTACAGCTTTAAATTATTTGTCAACAGGGAGAAGTAGGAGATCAAGGAAACATTGGAAAGACTGGTGAAACTGTAAGCTTATTTTATGCTCTTTTTTTTGTCATCTATAAGCATGTTAAAGAGTCACATTAACTACCACCTAATCTTATAAAACTCAGAATATAAAATTCATAGTTCCTACTAATTTAAACTCACTTGTGATATGACAGACAAAACTTTCTATATAAGAGAAATGAGGGGAAATGCAGTTACTGTTATTTTTGTCCAATATAAATTATATTTATAATCTCAGAAGCATTCTTGTCTCTAATCAGTCTTTAATTGTGGCTCAGATCATTTCAATCTAAATTTGACCTTAATATTTTTCATTAGTAAAAAGCTGCAACTTCTCAAACCATAAAATAGCTAATAAAGCTACTAAGTTTAAAAATATTTTTCTTTCTATTTGAAAGATTAAACTAAGAGGTAGAATACTGGAAAACATTTTATAATCTCTTTCCTCAAAAAAAATTTGACTTGTTTAAATTTACATTTTAATTTGTAGGAGGCTTTGTGTTATATTTGAATCAGTTATGTTAGCAGTAATTTTATTACTTGCACTAGGAAAAACTAGCTAAAATATTTTCTAACAAGTGAACCTGTATAACATATAAAAACTGATAACTTAAATTGATGCAAGGCAAGTGAGTTTATTTACAAAGTGTGCTGGGTTGTCACAAAGCAGTGGTACCATTTAATAGGTTAAGTGAGCAAATTCTATTCCATCTAACCTATCTTATGATTTAGATAAAATACAATTTTATTAAAAATTATTTTGCAATCTTAATTAAACAATCATATTTTCTAGTCTTATGATAAAACAGCAATACATTTCTGATATCCTTATATTTTGTTATTCTTTTTTTAAAAAAGTTTCTTTATTTTGAGAGAGAGAGAAGGAGGGAGGAGACAGAGAGAGAAAGAGAACATGCATAGGAGGGACAGAGAGAGGAGACCGAGAATCCCAGGCAGGCTCCTGGCTGTCAGTGCAGAGCCCTGTGTGGGGCTCAAAGTCGTGAATGGTGAGATCATGACCTGAGCTGAAACCAAGAGTCAGAAGCTTAACCAACTGAGCCACTCAAGCACTGTGCTTGTTATTTTTAGTCACTGTTCTTAATAAAAATAAAGAGAGCAGCTCCATTTAATCTTAAAAGATCATTGCCATACCAATTAATCCTGAATCGCTACAAGGAGAATTTCTTGTTTTTGTTTTTACTGGAAAGGAAAATTTCAATGGAGTATTTATTTATATCAATTAGATGATTCAAGACTTCTTCTCAAATAATTGTAACTCATTTTCCTAAGGTCACACAAAGAAATTAAATTCTGCCATTTCTGAGTGATAAATTACTCAGAAATATATATATATTTGGCTACTAATTCTAGTTATATATATATATATATATGATATATAGTTCTATTAATAGAATTAATAGCCAAAGTTAAAATACCAATGAAGAGCATCTTTTCTTAATATAATATCTTCTATTAAACTTCTAAGTATTATTTACTTAGTAGTGTTGGACTAATTCCACATAGTATAAGAATCCATAGCTAGTGCTATCCAAAGAGGAAGTGGAGTGCCTTGGAAGATAGTGGATTCCTGTTATTGGAGAGAAATTAACATTTATTGGTCATTTGCTATGTGCCAGGCATAATAGTAAGTAATGTCTAACATTGTGGCATTTCATTCAGTTCTCAAACAGTTTTAAAAGACACATTTTGTTACTCCATTTTTTGAAATGAGGAAAGTAAAGCACAGTAAGTAACCTGTTCAAAGTTACATAGCTAATAAATTGCTGAGCTGACCTCCAAACCTAGACCTCCAAACTCAAAATCTGAATCTCAAAATCCAAAGTAAATTGAGGCATTGTTGACAAAGTTTTAAGATATTTAAAGTGTATTTGATGATTTGATACATACATACTGTGTGAAAGGATCCCCCCACCATCAAATCATTTAACACAGCTAGGGGTGTTTCGTGTTAGTTTAATAGCCACTAGGCCTACAAGCTGTCAAAAGGTTTTAAGGGTCAAATATATTGTCAAACAAAAGGGCCTTTTCATGTTTGAGTCTCCATCTTTCTCATTAAAGATAGGAGATAAAGACTTAAAAAAAAAAAAAAAGGTTAGTGGCTCTATTGAGTTAAAAATATATGGATGCCTGAAGAGTATTTTATTTTTGCCTCTTGGTAATCCCTAGCTTTTATTTTATTTCCTTAATTTCAAAATATTAGAAATACAGTTCATCTAATCAAGAGTTATTTTAAAACCGAACTCACAAGAGACATGGGAAGATATGATCATACTTTCCAACATCAATCTTGTAATTTTGAGGTATCTGAGGTTAGTGGTAATTGCATAGCTACTTTTTACTTTTCCCAATCTTTTTGTACAGTCTTATAATTGCCTTTAATTGGACCTCCTCTCATTTTGTTTCTTTCTAGATCTGTACACATTAGAACACAGTTTATGATAGCATGCCAAGAGCAGTAGCCCCATCAATATTTCAGGTCTATGTACTTCTTACATTTATATACTGTAGGCAAATAGTTAATTGC
Organism: Hyaena hyaena; assembly: GCF_003009895.1. NCBI lineage: Eukaryota > Metazoa > Chordata > Mammalia > Carnivora > Hyaenidae > Hyaena > Hyaena hyaena. Next base: position 28,341 of record NW_024080918.1, read on the forward strand.
TGTGAATGTGCCCTAAATACATCTGTAATTCCAAAAAGATGCCCCTTCATCCTCTTCATTCTAGCATTCTATTTTTTATGAATAAATCTGGAATTATCCCACCTTAATTGACAGTCGTCTCTGTCTTTAACTTTCTAGGATGAAAGTATTTAAAGGGTACAAAAGAGAAAAGAATCTAGTTTTTCAGTACAGGTCAAGAGACCAGAATTAGGGCCAGTGGATAGACATTATAAGGGAATAGCTTTTTTTGTAGGCAAAAATATTTTAATAGAATTTCTAACACTTAGACTCTCCCATGGAGTGATGCAACACCTCATTCTTAGAAGGTTCGGATACCTTTCTTTAATCATTTATTCAGCAGATATTTGTATTTATATTCAATCACATTTATTGAACATATGATCCTTGCCTTCATGAAACTTAAAGTCCGTTGGAGGTTTAATGATATTAAATAAATAACAACTATATAAAGAAATACATAATGATAAACTGTGATACATTCTATAGAAGAAAAGTTTAAGAGGCTATGACATGGGTGCCAAATTTGGACCAGAAAATGAGAGAAGGCTGTTTTCAGGAAGTGACGTGTGAGTTGTGACCGTAAAGCATGATAAGATCTAGCTAGGGAAGAGTAGGGAGAAAGAGCATTACTGGAATATGCAATATAACACACTTCCCACCTTTGGACTTACCTTGCTTTAGAGAAATAACTTGATTTCTCTAAGTATTGTTTTCTCAATAGTAAAAGGATGAAAAAACTACCTCGTGGAATTTCTTGTGAGGATTAAGAATAATAATGCACTTAAAGCACTTCTCACAGAGCCAATCACATAGTAAAAACTTGACAAATGTTAGCTGTAATGGTGGTGGAGGTGGTTATTGTTATATGTAATGGTCCTACATGAGAAAGCATTTAGCTGTTACAGGAACTGAAAGGAAGCCAATGTGGATAGACCTTGGTGAGCCAAGGGAAAAGCAAAGTTAAGGGCTATTAGTAAAGGAGGCAGGAGCCAAATCATTCAGGACCATGTTTATTACTTTGGACTTGATCCTGAAGTAGATGGAAAATCATTGAAGTATTCTAAGTAAGCCAGTGACATGATTTAATTTGTGTTTTACAATCACTCTGGTTGCAATGGATTGGGAAGTTGGAACATGGTTATGAGGAGCAGAGGAGAAGAGGATAACCAGTTACAATGCTATTGTAGTATCCCAAATGAGAAAGAAAGATACTTGGGCCAGCATGATGGCGGTGGATATAGGAGAAGGGGATGCACTTGAGATATATTTGAGGTGATAATTTGGACATAGGCCGCAAAAAAAGGAAAGGACTCTAGTCAGTCCCCAGGATATCATAGGCCTCTGATAACTAAACTATTTATGATTTATCAGGAATATTCTAGAAGCATAAGAAATTGGTATATATGATGTCTAAGAATAGTTCTAATTCTAAGAATCTAGGACTCTTTTCTAAGAATGTAACTACTTCGTCTTACCTGCCAATTTGGCTTCTTTTCTCTGGCTCCCCTCCAGTTTCATTATGTCTTTCTGTCATTAGAGCATACAGAACTGGCCTAAGTATTTTAGAGGCTCCAGCTCCACAGCCTTCTTCATGAAGGGGATAATAACTTCTATTTCCTTTATTGCTGAGCTACTTAAAACCATGTAGGCTTTTTCCTGTAGCAGGAAACTGACATGTCAATGGAAAATGGTTAGCAGTAAACCCCAGGATTCTTTTCTGGTTTGTTATTTTGAATATAAAATTTGATTTTTTTTTTCATACAGTGACTACATTTTCACTTGTAACTTTACTGTCCACCTGAAGGAATTGTTAGGATTTTCCTATAGTCTGGCCATATTGATTTATCTCTTAAAATATAAACTACTTGACTTGGCATCATTTATTCCTTAATTTATCAATTTAGCAAGATTTCATAAGCAATCTACTGTGTCCTCTCTGTTCTTCTGTCTGTACTCTGGTAGTGTATAGTAAATGACTGATGAGCAGAAAGGAAGGGGAAGAGGAAAGGCCATGGATAATCCTCAAAATCAGATATTCTACTTTTCATTACAAAACCGTTAGAATCCTAGAGCTTCTGATAGCTGACTCTAAATTGGATTATAACATTCTTTTTTTTTTTTTTAAATGTTTTATTTATTTCTAGGAGAGAGAGAGACAGCGTGAGCAGGGGAGGGTCAGAGAGAGAGGGAGTCACAGACTGAAACAGGCTCCAGGCTCCGAGCTGGCAGTCAGCACAGAGCCCGACGCGGGGCTTGAACCCACGAACCGCGAGATCATTACCCAAGCGAAAGTCGGACGCTTAACCGACTAAGCCACCCAGGCGCCCCCGGATTATAACATTCATTTAAGAGCAAATTGAAGTGGAGTCAGAGGAGGAAATGAAAGTAAAGAATTGTTTTTATTAAAGAATTATTATCTCATTTAATCTTGAAGCAACCCTAGTAAGATAAATCTTATTGACATTTTGTAAGTGAGGAAATTGAAATTTACTGAAGTTATATGTGTTCCAATTCATATTAGTTAGTAAGCAGTAAGTCTGGGTTTCATACCTGTATTTTCTACTTCCTGTTCCAAGGATTTTTAACTGCACCAAGCACTCATCAGTTATCCTGTCTTTAATTTTTATTTATTTTTTTATCAATTGGCCTGTTATCTTATTCTCTCTCCCTTATTTTTTAAATTTTTTATTTTACTAAATAAGAAACATTTTTAGTGTTTATTTATTTTTGAGAGGGAGTGGCACAGAGTGTGGGCAGGGGAAGGTGAGAGAGAGAGACACACACAGAATCTGAAGCAGTGTCCAGGCTCTAAGCTGTCAGCATAAAGCTCGATGTGGGACTCAAACCAACGAACAGCGAGATCAGTCCTGAGCCGGCGTTGTACACTCAACTGACTGAGCCACCCAGTTGCCCCATTTATTTTTTTATTTTATTTTATTTTATTTTATTCATTTCATTTTTTTAAGAGAGAGAACACAAGCAGGGGAGGGGCAAAGGGAGAGGGAGAGAGAGAATCTTAAGCAGCTCCACACCCAGTGCAGAGCCCATGTGGGACTCGATCTCATGACCCTGAGATCATGACCGGAGCTGAAATCAAGATTTGGACCCTTACCCTACTGAGCTATCCAGGGTGCTCCATCTTGTTCTCTCTTTATTTATTTAATTAATCAATTTTAATTCCAGTGTAGTTAACAGACAGTGGCATGTTAGCGTCAGGCATACAATATAGTGATTCAGCAGTTCTGTATGTTACTCGATACTAATCAAGATAAGTGTACTCCTTTCCTTTTTGCTTATTTCACCCATTCCCCCAGTGACCTCCCCTATTGTTCCCTATAGTTAAGAGTCTTTCTTGGTTTGTCTCTTTCTCCCCCCTCTTTATTCATTTGTTTTGTTTCTTCAGTTCCACATTGAGTAAAATCATATGGTATTTGTCTTTCTCTGACTAGCTTATTTCACTTAGCATTGTACTCTCTAACTCCATCCATGTTGTTGCAAATGGCAAGACTTCATTCTTTTTATGGCTTAAAAATATTCCATTGTATATATACATACATACAATGGATACTATATATATATATACCACCTCTTCTTTATCCATTCATCTATTGGTAGCATGTGGGTCGCTTCCATAATTTGGCTATCGTAGGGAATGCTGCAATAAACATGATGCATATATCTTTTCAAATTAGTGTTTTCGTAGTTTTTGGATAAATACTAGTGTGATTACTGGGTCATAGGGTAGTTCTATTTTTAATTTTTGAGGAACTTCCACACTGTCTTATACAGTGGCTGTACCAGCTTACAGTCTCAACAAGAGTACACAAGGGTTCCTTTTTTCTACATCCTCACCAACTCTTGTTTCTTGTGTTTTTTATTTTAGCCCTTCTTCCAAGTGTGAGGTGATGTCTCATTGTAGTTTTGATTTTGATTTGTATTTCCCTGACAATGAGTGATATTGAACATCTTTTCATGTGTCTGTTGAGCATCTGTATGTATTCTTTGGAGAAATGTCTGTTCATATCTTCTGCCCATTTTTTAATTGGATAATTTTTTTGTTTTTTGGTGTTGAGTTGTAGAAGTTCTTTATATGTTATTGGACCCTTTATCAGATATGTCATTTGCCAATATCGTCTCCATTTCAGTAGGTTGTTGTTTAGATTTGTTGGTTGTTTCTTTGCTGTGTGGAAGTTTTTTATTTTGATATAGTCCCAACAGTTTATTTTTGCTTTTGTTTCCCTTGCCTCGGGAGACATATCTGGAAAAAAGTTGCTATAGCCGACATCAGAGAAATTACTGGCTATGTTCTCTTCTAGGATTTTTATGGCTTCAGGTCTCACACTTAGGTTGTTAATCCATTTTGAGTTTATTCTTGTATATGGTATAAGAAAGTGGTCCAGATTCATTCTTTTGCAAGTAACTGTCCTGTTTTCCCAATGCCATTTGTTGAAGAGACTGTCTTTTTCATACTGCATATTCTTGCCTCCTTTGTCAAAGACTAATTGACCATATAATTGTGGGTTCATTTCTGAGTTTTCTATTCTGTTCTATTGATCTGTGTGTCAGTTTTTCTGCTAGTATCATACTATTTTGATTGCTACTGCTTTGTAATATAACTTGATAGTGTTGAGGTAAAAAAACAAAAAAGATGCCTAGTATGACTTCATTCTTTTTGAATTTGTTGACTTATTTTATGTGATCTATTCTGGAGAATATGTGATGTATTCTGGAGAATGTTCTCTATGTGATCTTGAAAAGAATGTGTACTCTGCTGTTTTAGGATGGAATGTTCTGAATACATCTGTTAAATCCATCTGGTCTAGTATATGGTTATCTCCCCCTCCCTCCAGGGCAGTGGTCACTTTGAAGTGACCCTGGCCCCTGAGGGAGCTCTTTGCACACTCCAGGCTTATGGCACTACTTCCAATGGGCTCTGGTGGAGGGTGTATTGGTGGGAACATGCTGCCTCTGCTGGGACTGTGCTGATATGGGGCACACAGTTTTAGCATAGTGCACGCCAGTCTGCTTGCAAAATGAGACCTGCTATGGCTGCTGGGACTGGGGCTGGCCTGGGTGTATCTACTAAGTGCACTGATCAGGAGACTCAGTGTTAGCAAGGTTTGCACTGGACTTTAGGAGAGGGGAACTGCTATGGGGGTAGTTGGGCCAAGGTAAAAAGGGCAGATCTGCTGAAGCCCAGTGGAGCAGGGCTTGGTGTAAGCAAGTTAGGTAGTGTATTCTGGCACTATGCTGGTTCCCACAGAGGTGGTCCTATATTTATGCTGAGGGGCGAGGGAGGGAAATGGTGCCTGCCAGCTCCTTTGTTCCTGGAGGAGTCTGCCAGTGATCCCTGTCCCACTTGGATACTCTCCTAAAGGAGTAAACTACTCTCCCACCAATCTGCCCCAAGTGTTTTTCAAACTGCTGTTTCTAGGCTATATTTTGGGGGATGTTTGTCATGCTGTTTCTTTAAGTGTGGGAACTCCACTTCCTCCTGCCCTCTGGGCTCTCTCAGAGCTGAGCCCACTGATTTTTAAAATTCCAGGTTTTAAATCCTGCTGGCTGTAAGAACTCATGAAATTTGGCCCTTATCACATTCCTTATATTTTAAAGTTTATTTATTAATTTTGAGAGAGAGAGAGAGAGACAGCACAAAAGCAAGTTGTGTAGGGGCGGATTGAGAGATGGAGAGAGAATCCCAATCAGGCTCCATGCTGTCAGCACAGAGTCCGGGGTCCCTAGATTAATCAGGACCTGAGCTAAGATCGAAACCCAGATGTTTAACCAACTGAGCTACCCAGGCACCCAGCCCCTTTCACTTTCAGAGTTCAATGTAATGGGAATTCATCTTCCTCATGAGGACTTCCTGGTGTGATAGTCTGTTTCTCCCCCTTCTCTGTGCCTTCAGCTCCCTCCCGCTCTCTATCTACTGCTGGTTTGTTTATTCCCCACGGAGTCCCGGCCCCTCCTACCCTCCTCACTGTGGCCTTTTCCCTACCTTTAGCTGTGGAGTTTGATCTGCCAGTCTTTGGGTCCATTTCTGGGGTATTGACACTGATGTGAGTGTTATCTAATTGTATCCACGGGAGAAGGTGAACTTCGGATCCTCTTCCTCTGCCATCTTCCCAGCCTACGCTAGGTTTCCTGTCTTTAAATGGAAACTTAGACTTGGAAATGAGTGAAATGAAATTTTAGTTTGTAATCTCTTAGGTCATGTGGCAATTAAGTTTTTAAAATATTGTCGGGGCACCTGGGTGGCTTAGTCGGTTAAGCGGCCGACTTTTGCTCAGGTCATGATCTCGCGGTTCGTGGGTTCGAGCCCCGCGTCGGGCTCTGTGCTGACAGCTCAGAGCCTGGAGCCTGTTTCAGTCTGTGACTCCTTCTCTCTCTGACCCTCCCCTGCTCACGCTGTCTCTCTCTCTCTCTCCTAGAAAGAAATAAAAACGTTTAAAAAAAAGTTTTAAAATATTGTCAAAAGTTATTAATTTCTGAGAAGTATTGAAATATAATTCAGTATGTATACACAATGGAATTAGGAAAGATTTGAAGGGTCTGGAAGAAAATATTTTAGAACTGCTAATCACAAAACCTCATTTATTACAGTGGTTAGTTTTGTTGCTCTCTGGTAGCATTACCATGAAATTATTATCAAACTGGATACAAATTGATTTTATTTAATAAGTTCCATTTCTCTTTTCCTTAAAAGGAGAATGCTAGCTTTAAATAGACTTACCTAAATCATAAAAAAATCATAATCATAAAAAAATATATAACAGCTACAAAGCTGTTATAAGTCTCCTATATGACAGGGAGAAGCAATTTTTTTTCAGAATAGAAAGTTATACAAAATTTATATCCATCATACATACAATCATGAGAAGAACGTTAACCTGAGTATAATAAAAAATAGCTACTATTTATTGAAAATCTGTGATCTGTCAGATACTTTGTGTATATTATATCATTTAATCCTCACAAAGACTCTGAGAAATAAAAACTACTTCTAGTTTATACAAAAGAAAACGTGCTTCAGAGAATTAAGAGATTTAGCACCCTGCTTCCTCTTAGCAATGAGATGAAGATTTCCAATTGTCTTTCTAAGGAATACATATTGTCTTGTTGTTACTGTATAAAGTTAGAGATTATGGACCCCCAAGCACCACCTTATGGTTTGAGGAAGCGTCTCGAAAACATAGATGTGCCAATATCATTATGTTTTAGGATCATGTATTTGACATTTATCATCTTCGAAATGTGTAAGTATCATACTTATTCAATTTAAGAAGCCAGAGTAAATTAATTTCACTATAGTATTAAGTCCATGAAGGTGTAGAAAATTAGAAAGAAACATAAATCAGTGAAATTGAAAGGGAATGCACACAGAGGGTGTGGACATATCAGTGCATATGAACAGAGAAAATATATGACATTACAATTCTAGGTAAATTTAAGAGAAGTGAATTAAAGATGGTGCTACCCAACCTACTATTCTCTGAAAGCAGGTGCAAATATCTCCAAGGTGACCTATTTGTAAATGAGATGCCAATAGTTTTTTAATGATAAACACAGAAGATTTCTCTAAGAAAACAGCAAATTTCTGGGAATAGTTGTTTACAAAAGTAGAAGGATTTCTGAGTCCTTTGGGCTATAAAATATACCATTTTTTAGACATTTATGACATCTTTTTGTAAAAAGTGAAGTAAATTACTAAGAAAATAACAAATACTATAATGAGGTGGCCCTACAGAACTTCTTTCTACACCTATATAAGTTAAAGTATATGGGAAAATGAAGATTACAGAAAAATGTTCATATCACCAAAGCAAATGTCAGAAGAGGTAGACCAAGGTTAAATCACATATAAGTGGTTATTAAGGAGAAACCAACAAAAATGAAAAAAATTGACATTATAAAAGGTAAAATTTTCTATCTATGGGGATAATGAATAATATACTTGATACTGTGCTGCAAGCTAAAAACACAGAACTTATTAAAAGCCAAGCCTATCTTAGAAATATAAAGGCTTATATACTTTGCTTTATATTAAGTATATATTTTTATTTTATCCTTACTAAGTACACATTCAGTGACTATTAAAAAGTAAAATATTCCGGGGAAAGGAATAAGTTCCAACATTTGTGGAGTAATATAGGGAACAAGGTATATATCATACATATGATATTAAAGAGTAATGAACCAGAGTACTCTTCTTGGGCTAATAAAATTTCCAGATTGCCCAAATCAAAATAGCAATAAACTGTTTCAAAGTAATCAAATAAAAGAGAAATTAAAATGGAACTTTGTGCTTCCAAATATAAACAATAACATTAGTCTTTTTCATATGTAAGCATTTAGTGTGCTTACTGTGTGGGGTGCTAAGCCTATTAGCATTCTGACTAAGGAAACATAAACTTTATCACTTTACTTATTTTAGAATTGAAAGAAATAACTATTTTTTTTTTGTTCTCTTTGGTTTTTCAGAATTTACTCCTAAGGATTTTTTTAAAATCACACTTGGCATAATTCTGTATTTGAGCTTGGGGCATTAAGATTCGGAATCCAAATGGGTTTAAATATTATCCTATGATTTGACACTAAAAAACTTATTTCTTTCATTTATTTATTCTACCACTTAAAAGATACTTATTGAACACTTACCATGTGCTAGATATACAACCAAATAAGGCTTGATCCTTAAGTGATTTGTCATCTAGAAAATAAAGAATTATACACGTAGTTTCATCAAAACATGAGTCCTATTATAGAAGATCCCCCCTCAAAAGAAGCAAAAATTGTTTTGATGTCTACCATAAAGTTAATATGTTGATAGAGAACTCCAGCTTTGACTAAAAACATGTTACTGGTTTCTTAACTAGAAATACTACAATGTGGTAATCATAGTTTTTGAAGAAATGGCAGTTCTAAATTTCTATATAGAAGGGGTCTGGGGCCGGCACTTTGATTGGAAGGGAGTGCTAAGGGACTTCCCTTGAAGATACGTTTGCATAAATGCTACACTATTTTCATTTATTAGTAGTACAGTATTTTATTGAAATATTTACACATCATTAAAAATAGCAAAGATTTCTAATGATGTTTTTATGCACAATTTGCAAGATAGAATTTAGAAGATGGAGAATACATTTCTTGTTCATATCAAGGAAGAGGATGAACTGATGAAAGTACATGTAGGGATCAGGGTAAAGGTATTGCCTTAGGCTCCCTGTAGGCACTACTGCTTTTACAGAAGGCAAATGCAATTTTGACTCTGAGAGTAAGGCTAGTGAAAAATTCTTATGGTTCTGATTTTTTAAAAAATACGTAAGGTCTGCATAACCAATGTACTGAATTTGGAACCTAAGGAGCAACTTTCGTTCTAGAACATGGGTCAACAAAATTTTCTGTAAAGGCCAGGTAGTATGTATTCTAGACTTTCAGGCCATATCATCTCTATCGTAACTACTCAACTCAGCTACTGTAGTACAAAAACAGTCCTAGCGAATATGTAAATGAATGACTCTAGCTATGTTCTCAATAGAACTTTATTTACAAAAATGGGGGGGGGGCAGGGAGAAATAGACAGCAGACAGGATTTGGCCTACAGACTGTAGTTTGCCTTTTCCTTTCATAAAAAGTTACACTGTACTTGGGATACACCATTTTTTTCTAAATTAATCTGCCATATGTGCTTCTGCATCATTGCTCTTTATTATTAACAAAGCACTTAAGGCAAATGTAATTTCTTCAAATAAAGAACCAGATTAAACTAGTAGACATATTGTGTTGCTACCATACTTTGATTGTGTGTACCAAGCATTAACATAATGAATTAATTTGCATTTATATGTAGGCCACATGTACATCCAAAGTACTCAATTGCAATTTATCTTTTTTTTCTTCCTTAACAAACACTTAAGAATATTACCAGGAAATAGTTTCCAAGAACAAAGAAATCCGCTTTATATATGCATAAATTCAGTAGAAATATTGTTCAGAACATTATACGTTTCTTTTGAAGTTCTATTCTAAAAGTCAAAGGATTTCCATATATTGTTTTAGTGAGTTTTTCTTTCATTACTTTGGGGAAAGTTCTAGGGAATGTTATTAGACTTGTATTTCACATTAAATTGAGATACTTTGTATTTGCATTCTATCTTCTGCTTATGAAATGTCTTTTTTTCATCAATTTGACAAAACAGCCTGAGGGGGAACATCACAACATTTTTGTTCAAAAAGATACATGTTTAATACTCTTGACCATAGGAAATATAATTAAGTGAAATCAGGATTTTATTTTAACCATAAATACAGCCAGCTATGTGTCTTATAAGAACCTTTTTGTAACTATGTAACCTTTTTATTTCTTAAGTGCCAGATGGAAATATTGTAGCTGCTGAGGTACAAGGATTGTATGCTTGGTTTTTTGTAGATTGCTTTTCTGCTTAATGAGTTTTGGAAAAATTACCTGTCAAAATATGTTTCTCTTGTGTGTTGAGTGTGCCATTAAAAATAAAATCAATTAAGTCACTAAAATCTGGAAAGACCTAGATGATACAAATTCCTCCCACAATGCTGGAGGATAGGATATAGTAGATTATAAGGAGGGGAATAAATCCGTAGAAGCTTTAAGAATATAGATTATAAAAATTTTTCAACCTCACTTTTAAGACTGCCTACAATATATCCCTCACCGATCTTTATAGTTGTTTTTCTCACACTTCCCAATTTACTAGGCCAAACCAGTCCATTCAGTGTTCCTTAAAGGTAACCACTTATTTATACCTTTGTTTTGGATTGCTGCTGCCGCCTCTAAAGGTCTTCATTTCCCCACTCCTACTGTCTGCCTAGCATCAACTCTTAAGACCCTTCTTAAATCATCTGTTCTACTAGACAGTCTTTTCTGGTGTCCTTGAGTTATCTATACAGAAACCTGCCTCCTATAGCCGTGAACATATGCCTAATATATTTTACATCGACAATAAGTATATGGTGGAACTGAAATAAATTAAGAAGTGAAAGGTAGTTTTTCTGATTTATTTGCTACTGGCTGTATCTTAAGAGACTTTAGTATACTTAAGCAGAGTCTGAAAATATGACATATTCTCATGAGACAATCCAAATAAGGAAGGACATTTCAATGGGAACAGCTGCATGAGATTAAAACATATGGAGACACAAACTATCTGGAGTATTTGCAAAACTGTATTGGAAGCAGTTCAGAGTAGCTGGAGGGAGTTAAGTAAGGCACAAGAGATCATACCTCGCTTGGCTTTTATCACTTACCTGTAATGTCCTTCCCATCCTTTCTAGTTCACAAATACCTGTTCACCAGGTCAGCTCAAGCATCACTTCCTCTAAACCTTGATTGCTTTATCCTCTATACGTGCTTCTATCATCACTCATTGATTGCCCTTACTTATTTACATGTCTTTTTTTTTAAGTTTATTTATTTATTTTGAAAGAGAGAGTGTACACACATGGGAGGGGCCCAGAGAGAGGCAGAGAGAGAGGGAGAGAGAGAGAATACCAAGCAGGCTCCACACTGTCAGCATAGAGCCTGATGTGGGGCTCTAACTCATGAACTATGAGATCATGATCTGAGCGGAAATCAAGAGTTGGATACTTAACCAGTTGTGCCACCCAGGCACCCCTATTTGTCTTTCCAGTATCAGATTAAGTCCTTGGGTCAGGGTTTGTGAAGCAAAATCTAAACATGAAGTGTAACTTATATTTGAGAAATAAATGAAGTGAATAATAGATGAAAGTAAATCTAAAAGCTTCCTCTGATCTTTAAAGTTTTCTTTAAAGTTAAAAATTGTACCTCAGATTCATTGGATTCAAATCTGTTCTTATCACCCCTCCTCCCAAACCCATTACAACTCCTCCTCTCAGCATTTTCCTTTTCTTTTTCTTAAGGTCTTTTACTTCTTTATATTATTAAAGTTCATTTAAAATGTCGAGTAATGGGGTGCCTGGGTGGCTTAGTCGGTTAAGCGTCCGACTTTCGCTTAGGTCATGATCTTGCGGTTCGTGGGTTCGAGCCCCGCGTCGGGCTCTGTGCTGACTGCCAGCTCAGAGCCTGGAGCCTGTTTCAGTCTGTGACTCCCTCTCTCTCTGACCCTCCCCTGCTCACGCTGTCTCCCTCTCTCTCTTCTAGAAATAAATAAAAAACATTAAAAAAAATAATAAAGTGTCGAATAATAAAATGTTCTAATTATATCAGTTCATTTTGTCAGCTTTACTGAGATATAATTGACAAATAACATTGTAAGATATTTAAAACGTAAAATGTTTAATATACATACACATTGCAAAAGATTTTCCCCACAGAGTTAATTAACATATCCATCACCTTACTTTTTACCTTTTATGTCTATGTGAAAACTAGTTCTGCTTTTTTAGAAAATTTCAATTATATGATACATTGTTACCAACTATAGTCACAGTGACATACACTAGGTCCTCAGACCTTATTCAGTCTTATATAACTGTGATATATATACTGTGTCATAAATATATATATATAATCTATTAATTTATGACACAGTAGCAACTCCTGGGGAAAAAATACAGACAGGATAGCTCCTCAACCTCAGTCTTGGCTATAATTTTTTATTGTCGCACACACGTCACTTATATACATATCATATATATACATATATCACATTTTTCTTTATTCACTCATACATCAACAGACATTTATGTTGTTTCTATACACTGGCTTTTGTAAATAATTCTGTTACTAACATGAGAGTACAGATATCTCTTCAAGATAATAATTTATTTCCTGTGGATACATACCCAGAAGTAGGATTGCTAGGTCATATGGTAGTTGTATTTTCAATTTCTTGAAGAATCTCCATGCTGTTGCCCAGAGTGGCTGTGCAAGTTTATATTCCCACCAACAGTGTAAAATAGTTCCCTTTTCTCTACATCCTTGTTGGCATTTATTATCTCTTGTCTTTTTAATAGTAGCCGTTCTAACAGGGGGAGGTGGTAGGTGCCTCATTGTGGTTGAGATTTGCATTTCACTGATGACTAGTGCTGCTGAGCACCTTTATGTACTAGAGGCTAGTTGTAGATCTTCTTTGGCAAAATACCTGTTCAGATTCTTTACCCATTTTAAAATTGGGTTATTTCCTTTTACTATTGACTTGTATGAGTTACTTGTATGTTTTGAATATTAACCCTTTATCAGATATGTGATTAGCAAATATTTTCTCCCATTCTGCTTTTCATTTTGTTGGTGCTTTCTTTGCTATGCAGAAGCTTTTTAGTTTAATGTGGTCTTATTTTTTTAATTTTTGCTTTTGCTGCCTTTGCTTTTGATGTGAAGTCTAAAAACTTATTGCCAAGACTAATGTTGAGGAGCTATCCCCTATATTTTTTTTTCCCAGGAGTTGCTACTGTGTCATAATTAATAGATTATATATGCACGGGTTTATTTTTAGGCTCTCAATTCTGATCCATTGATCTGTGTGACTCTTTTTATTCCAGTATATCATTATTATTATTATTATTATTATTATTATCATTATCATTATTACAGCTTTTAATATAATTTGAAATCTAGGAAGTGTGCTACCACCAGTTTTGTTCTTTCTCAAGATTTCTTTGTCTATTTAGGGTCTTATGTGGGTCTATACAAATTTTAGGATTACTTTTTCTATTTCTATAAAGAATGCTGTTGGAATCTTGATAGGGATTGCATTCAATCTGTAGATTGCTTTAGGTAGTATGAACATTTTAACAATATTAATTGTTAAAATCAGTATTAACTGATGTCATCCCATCAACAAGGGATATTTTAATTATGTCTTCTTTAGTTTCTTTCAACAATGTCATTAGTTTTCAGTATATGGATCTTTTACATTCTTGCTTCAATTTATTCCTAAGTGTATTATTAAGTTTGACGCTATGGTATATGATGACATTGTTTCACATATTTGTGGATTTTCAAGTTTTCCTCTTGTTGTTGAATTCTGTGGTAGAAGAGATATTTGCTATGATTTCAATCTTCTTAAATTTATTAAGACTTATTTTTTTGTCCTAACATATGCTCTATCCTGGAAAATGGTCCATGTGTATGACCTAACCGAGAGATTGATCCACATGTATTATCTATTCTGTGTAGTCCATGTGTACTTGAGAAAAAGGGTGTTCTGGTGCTGCTGGATGGCATGTTCTGTATACATCTGTTAGGTCCATCTGATCTAACATATAATTTAAATTCAATATTTCCTTATTTATATTCAGACTGGATGATTTATCCATTGTTGAAAATGAAGGATTGAAGTCCTCTGCCATTATTATATTTGTGTCTTCAGATCTGTTAATATTATATATTTAGATATGCTTATGTTGAATGCATAAATATTTACAAATATTATATTCTCTTGATCAAATTTCTTTATCATTACACAATGACCTTCTTTCTCTCTTGTTACAGTCTTTGGCTTAAAGTCTGTTTTATGTGATATAAGTGTAGCTACCTCTCTTTTCTGTTAGTTTCTATTTGCATGGAATATTGGTTTCCATCCTTTCACTTTTACTACGTGTGTCCTTAAAGCTGAGATTAGTCTCTTCTAGGCAGTGGGTAGTTGCATCTTCTTTTTTTTATCCATTCAGCTATTCTGTGTCTTTTGTTTGGAGAATTTAGTCCATTTACATTTAGAGTAATTATCGATCATATGAAACTACTGTTGCCATTTTGTTAATTCTTTCTTGATTGTTTTTTAATTCCTTTGTTCCTTTCTTCCTCTCTTGCTCTCTTCTTTAGTGATTTGATGATTTTCTGTAGTGGTATGATTTGATTTCTTTTTCTGTATCTTTTGGATATCTATAATAGCCTTTTGGCTTGTAAGGGGTTGCCATGAAGCTTAAAGAAAACATATTATTTCAGTCTATTTTTAGCTGATGGTAACTTAATTTTGAAATATACAAAGTCCCTCACTCCAAATTTTCTGCTTTTGATGTCATAATTTGCTTACATTTACATTGTGTAGCAATTAGCAAATTATTGTAGCCATAATTATATTTAATAATTTTTTAATTTTCATATTAGAATTATAAGTAATTTATTCACCACCAAAACCTTAAAGTATTCTGAATTTCACTATATATTTACCTTAAACATTGAGATTTATACTTTTTTATATGTTTTCCAGTTACTAATTAGCACCCTTTCATTTCAGCTTGAAGAACTGCCTTTTTAATATTTTATGTAAATCTAGTCTAGTGGGGAAGGACTTCATTAGCTTTTACTTGTCTGGAAAACTTTATCTCTTCTTCAGTTCTGAAAGAAAACGTTACCAGGTTGAGTATTATTTGTTGGCAATTTCTTCTTTTACCACTTTGAATATATCACCCCACTCCCTTCTGGCCTACAAAGTTTCTGCTGAAAAATCTTCTCATAGTGTTATTGAGGTTCCCTTGTATGCACAGCAAGTTGAATTTTTTCTTGCTGCTTTTAAGATTCTCTCCTTGTCTTTACCTTTTGATAATTTAATTATAAATATCCTGTTGTGTTCTCTTTAGATTAATCATATTTGCAACTCTGTGGGCTTCCTGGATCTAGCTGTTTATTTCTCCAGGTTAGGAAAATTTTCAGGCATTATATTTTTTTAAATAAACTTTCTACCTCTTTCTTTCTTATCCTTCTGAGGCTCTCTTGGTTCCTTTAGTGATGTCCCATAAGTCTGTTAATACATCTTCACAGTTTTTTATTCTTTTTCTTTTTGTTTGTCTGAATGGACCTGTCTTTAAGTTCACTGATTTTCTTTCTTCCACATAATCTAGTCTTTTGTTTAGCCCCTTTAATGAATTTTTCAATTCAGTCATTGTGTTCTCTAGTTCTGTGATTTCTGTTTGGTACTTTTTAATATTTTCTCTTTATTGAAATTAACTTTGTTCATACATTGTTCTGACCTCACTGAGCATCTTTATGGCCATTATTTTGAACTCTCTATAAGGTAAATCACTTATCTCTATTTCATTAAGATCTGTTTCTGGAGATTTATCTTGTTCTTTTATTTGGAACACAATCCTTTGTTGTTGTCGTTGTTGTTGTTGTTGTTTTCATTTTACTTTACTCTTTGTATTGGTTTTTGTGAATTAGATAAAACACCACCTCTCCCAGTCTTGAGAGAGTGATTTTCTCTTAGAGATGAGCCAACACCTGATCTGAGCACCTAGATGTCTTTCAAATTTGTGAATGTCCGAGCCTCTTTCTTTTTCCTTAGTGGCTCTCAATAGTTGAAGGTACACTGAGACCTGTCAGTGTTCCACAGGGGAGGATCGCAGTCAGCACCTATAAGCAGGCTGATTCAAAGCTGGATCTTTGGTAGCAACTAAGTATGTAGTTAAGCCCCTTCCAGGGAGAAACTGGGAGATGTGAGTTTTTGCCTGTTCCTTTGTGATGGCTTGGGTATATTGCCATAGGGAAGTGATCCTATACTTGCTGAGAACTATTTCTTTGTTTACTCCAGTCCTGTGGAACTTGTAAATGCAAGCTCTGTTGGCTGTTAAGGTAATCTGGGGACCTGTCCCTTGGGCAAGAGCTTCAAAAGCTGGGGTGCCAGATGCCTTCCAGGGAGATACTGGCAATTTGGTTTTATTATTGTAGTGGGCAGGAGGGAGAATGTGGGAAAGGTATCTGTTGGCTTTCCCAGTCTCTGGGGGAGGATTGCAGCCAGCCCTTAAATGCCTTTTAAATTAGAAGCCTGACACTCAGGTGGCAGCTTTTAAAACATGCAGCTAAACCCCTTCCAGGGAAAGAATAAAATATGGACATTTTTTTTGGCTGTTCCTAACAGACTGAACCCTGGATGAATAGCGGGCTAAGAACTGCATCTTTGCTTGCTGAAGTGCCATGGACTTGTGAGTGTGAGCCCTATTGGCTCTCCAAGCCATACAATCTGGAGACCCATCCCTTGGGTGGCAGCTGTAGAAACTGGAGTGTAGTACAGATACAAATTCCGTTCAGAGAGATGCTGGTGACCTGGAACAGACCAGAGGGAGAAGGCAGGAGTGGTGTCCAGTAGCTTTCCCAGTCTCTGAGGAGGATCACAGCTATCCCCTAGATGCCTTCTAGATTAGAAACTTGGCCCTCAGGTAGCAGCCTTTAAAGTATGCAGTAAGTCTCTTTCAGGAAAGACTGAGAGATAGATGATTTTGCCTGCTGTATCTACACTGAGATTTAGGGGAATAGCCACGGTGAATGTTCATGTATTCATTAAGAATTCCTTCCTCATTGGATGTGAGGGCGATCTGGCTGTGACATCTGTCACCCTTGATTGCCAAGGTTGATTCGGTTGATCAGGCTGGCTAGGCTGGTGTCCCTTTCCTCACTCACTGCCCCATGTGCTTTCCTTCTGAAGCTGTGCACTTGGTAGAAGAGGACAACCTTCCCCGATAGAGGAGGACCATACCAGTATACCAGTCAAGGGCATATGTATGAGTAGCTGTGCTCCTCTGCTAGAACTCCCAACAAATTCTCAAAAGTTGCTTCCTCATTTATTATAGTCTAATGGGTCTTGTGGACATAAGCCCTGTTGATTCCAAGAGCTAGGTTTTGGGGAGCCCATCCCTCTGGAGGGAGTGTTGGAAACTGGGGTGCTAGATGTGGGGTTCAAACCCTTTGCCCTTTAGGAAGAAGCTGGAAGATTGGGAGTACCCCCTTGTTTGTATTGTGCTGTGCCAGGAATGGAGTTTATGGTGAGAGTATGTCTTAGCCTTTCCTACCTGTTTTGATGTGGGCATTTTTTTCATTTGCCACATATGTAGGAGCCACTCAGCTAATTTCTGGATCTTTTTCACAGGGAAATGTTCCATATGTATAGCTACACATTTGATGTATCTGTGGGAGGATGTGTGTTCGGGAGCTTACTATCTTGGTTGACTCTATTTGTTTCAGCGGTTTCCATAGTCAGCACCACTACTCTTCAGCTACCCAGTGTTGAAAGCTCAGCATTTTGTTTATACGCCCTCTCTTCTTTCACACTTTAGTAAATGGCTAACCTTCTAAGCTCTACATTTACATTATGTCTTGTATTCTACAGCCTTACTCCACTGGCTTTCACTATTTCACAAATATTAATTGTATACCAATTATTTATTAAATATTCCACCAGATGCTGCTGATAAAAGATTTAAAAATGGTGCTTACTTTGATTCATTAGTGGGGAAACATGCAGAAAAGTTATAATACAACAATTCTATAACTACAAGTAAAGAGCACTGCATTCTATACGGGGGAACCAAGAGAAGGCTCTGAAGAGGAACCAGTGCTTGAGCAGGACATTGAATAATGTCAAAGAGTTTTCCAAGGAATAGAGCAGTGTCTTAGGCAGCACTCCAGCTAGCAGGTCAGACCTTTACAGAGGTTGATAATCATGAGAGAATCTAGCATATGCTTAATTGTTGTAAGTTTCATACGGTGAGAAGGGACGAGAGTAAAGAAAGAGTCTGAACAGGTCAACAATGATTAAATAATGAAGATCCCTGTAAACATGCCATCCATATTTTATCCTGTGCATGGTTCACATTTTATCTTACAGGAAGTAAGGATGTGCTGAATTTATACTAATATTATAAATTAATCAGATTAGCCAGTTGGAAATGTCATGCTAACAGTAAGATAAAGAAACAAATGGACACTAGTAAAGAAGTAATTGCAGTAGTGTTAGGGAGATGTGATAGCCAAGTACTTTACCTAGGACAGTGGCAAAAGGGAAAGTTATGAAAGATATTTAGGAGATAGAGTAAAACCTCCCTAAACTCATGGACTATATGTTATATACAGTGCCTGCTAGATAATATGTGTTAAATAAATATTTGTTCAAAGGTTAATTATTGCGGGGTGCCTGGGTGGCTCTGTTGGTTAAGTGTCCGACTTTATCTCTACTCAGGTCATGATCTCATGGTTCATGAATTCAATTCCTAAATCGCCATTAGTGTAGAGCCTGCTTGGGATTCTTTCTCTCCTTTTCTCTGCCCCTCACCTGCTTGTGCACTTGAGCTCTCTCTCTCTCTCTCTCTCTCTCTCTCTCACCTCTAAATATTAAGTAAACACTTTTAAAATGATTAATGATTGAAATGATTCTTCATTCTATTTTGAAATGCCCTAAATTTCTACCTCTTAAGATCCGACTCTTAATCTGTTTTTTTTTCCTTATCTGCTCTTTAAAAGCCCATCTCAAACAGTACATTTGAGAATTTTTTCCTAAAAACCTCAGTTGAAAATAAACTTTCATCCTGTTGAATATTATAAAATGTAGACTTTTATCATATTTAACCTTTTAATTTTTGTGTGTTAGATATCAACATATATCCCTTGGCTCTCTTTTTGATTGTTAGCATCTTGGGGGATGTTTATATTCCTATTTATATCCCTTATATTATCTAGCACAAGAATCTTTCACTTGCTGCATGTTTTGTAAATATTGGTTGAATGAAACAGTGAGTCAGGACCATATACAACTATGACTATGAAAACAAAATACCTTAGGTCAGTATAATAAAGGGCTAAGAGTGAAATACTTACTGAAATAGTAAAAACTGAAATAGAAATGAAGACTCTGAAAAGATAAAAAGTTGTCAGAAGTGTGTCAGCATAGAACGTTAAGCAAAAGTTTCAGAAAATCCCATAAAGATTAAATAATTGTCAATCTTTATATTTTTAATGTTGTATCTCTCATTAAACAAGAAATTTTGATTACTTAGTATTGTAGCATATTGTGGAAATACAAAAAGATATCATTACCACCCCCTTAAGGATCACAGAGTCTCATAAAGTAACAAATTTATAATAGAAGAAACAGGATAGTAGTGAATGGTTTAAGTTTAGCTATCAAGAAAATGTGCAGTAAGTCATTTAATTTTTGAGGAACCTCCTACTATAGTGGCTGCACCAAATTATGTTCCCATCAGTAGTGCACAGGCTTACTTTTCTCTATATCCTCATCAACCCTTGTTATTTCTTATCTTTTTGATAATAGCCATTCTAACAGGTATAAGGTGATATGTCATTGTAGTTTTGATTTGCATTTCCCTGATGCTGAGTGATGCTGAGTATCTTTTTGTGTACCAGTTGGCCATCTGTATATCTTCTTGGGAAAAATATCGACTCTGATCCTCTGTCCTTTTAAATCAGATTGTCTGGGGTCTTTTTTGCTGTTCAGTTGTATTATTAATTCTTTATGTATTTTAGATATTAACCGCTTATCAGATATACAATTTTTAAATATTTCTCCCATTCAGTAGGTTGTCTTTTAATTTTGTTGAGATTTGCTTTGCTGTGCTGAAGCTTTTAGTTTAATGTAATCCCATTTGTTTATTTTGCTTTTGTTGCCTTTGCCTTTGGAGTCAAATCCAAAAACTCATCACCAAGACAGATGTTGAGCAATTGATATCTTAACCCTACAAAAAGTGATGAAAAAGGAATGAACTATTTCAAAAACATCAATTTATATCAATGGTCTGAGGAAAACATACTAGAATAAGTTTTTATAGCATACTTTTTAAATTGCATGACTATGAATTTCATTCTGTCTGGAAATATCTTAGACGTAGCATGCATGCCTGTTAGGTTCCAGGAAACGTCTATGATGAAGAGTTTCAAAAAAACTTTATATCATGTAGTATTGATATTAATGAAATTCTATTAAATAATTCTCTTTTTAAAATATGATTTAAAATTTAGTGATTGTTAGCCTGGATTAGAATTTTTATTTTTATTTATCTTTAATTTTTTTTACATTTTTTAAAATTTTTATTTTTGAGAGACAGAGCACAAATAGGGGAGAGGCAGAGAGAGAGGGAGACACAGAATCCAAAGCAGGCTCCAGGCTCTGAGCTGTCAGCACAGAGCCCGACGTGGGGCTCAAACTCACGAACCGTGAGATCATGACCTGAGCTGAAGTCAGACACTCAACCAACTGAGCTACCCAGGCGCCCCTAGAATTTTTATATTTCAGGATCACCTGGATGGCTCAGTTGGTTAAGCGTTTGCCTTCAGCTCAGGTCATGATCTCACGGTTCGTGAGTTTGAGCCCCACGTCGGGCTCTGTGCTGACAGCTCAGAGCCTGGAGCCTACTTCGGATTCTGTGTCTTTCTCTCTCTCTTTCCCTCCCTTTCTCTCTCTCTTTCTCTCTCTCTCTCTCTCTCTCTTTCCTTCCCTCCCTCAAAAATAATAAACATTAAAAAACATTTTTTAAGTAGAGTTTTTATGTTACAGAAAGTAGTGTAGCTTAATGTCTTTTTAATGAGATATCAATTTGTCATGCCAACTGAAATTCAATCACTTACATTTATTTTAAAACAAAGTAAGCTCTCTATAACAATGATTTTGTTTTCTGTAGTAGAATTGCCGGAGGTTATTTATTGTTAAAGAATCAGTTGTGTTTTTTCCATTGGTGTCCATAGACATACAGATATGACATGCCCAGCACAAAAGCCTGTCCAGTGGTCATTTATTTTATTTTTATTAAGTTTTTAGTTAATATAACTTAGATAAAACAGAAAGAAGACTATGTATGTTTTGAATAAGGCAATTTTGCTGGTAATGTTTCCTCTCTCCATGCCAACTATACTAACTTGCGTTTATTCCCCTGTATTGGGGCTCTAGATGGTAAGCAGGGGGTTTCATCTTGGTTTTCTAATTATCTAGCACATGTCTGGTGTTTGGTAGAAATTCAGCAAATATGTTTTGGATTGAAATACCTCCCAGCCTAAAGGAGACTAAAGTCAGCTCCATTCTACGTGTATTTGCCAACATCTGTGTGCTCATCTACTTATGGTAGGCAATTCTAAAACACTTCAGTGTCACATAGGAATAGGGACAGGGATGTTAAGGAATTGGTCCAGACACCAAAACGGTTCCTTACCTATGAGGAAATAGGGACTAATAGTTATTAAAGCATTTGTTGATGTCATGTACTATTTTACATTTTTTGAAGGGGAGATACCAATACTATCTCTCTCACAGTATTTGTTTTTTTATTATTATTTTATTTATTTTGAGAGAGAAAGAGAGAGGTGAGCAGGAGCAGGGGAGGGTCAAAGAGAGAGAGGGAGAGAGAATCTCAGATATGGAGCCCGACGTAGGGCTCAAACCCACAAATGGTGAGATCGTGACCCAAGATGAAGTCAGACACTTAACCAACTGAGCCATTCAGGTGCTCCACTATTTTACATTTAATATCTCATATATGCCTAAGGTTTTAGAACCGAAGGTTATCCCTTTTTCTCTGTAGGATGAGCATGAAATACACACTAATGGCTTTTCTTTCTTTCCATGGTCACTATTTTACTATTTTGGCCAGTCAGTATTAATACAACACAGAGAAAAATAAGAATCTCAAATTTCAGTTTGAATATTGAAAAGTGAAAAGAAACTACCGTAAAAAAATGTGGTTCTCTTATTTGAATAATTGTTATATTTGAAGGAAAAGTAATGGATGTGATATTTTAGAAAAAGCATGAGTTTTGAGGTAATATGGATTTGAATTCTAAACTTGAAATTCATCTTCATTTGTAAAACCTATAGTGAAAATGTCTTTTGCATGTTTATTTGCATATTTACATTTACATATATATCTTTATTACATGTTTATTGTTTACATGTTTATCATTTTATGTATGTATTTATCTTTACATATTTATTAGAAAATGAGAACTGCTTGAGATGCAGCCTGTGCATAAAAGTTGCTTAATAAATGTCAGTGGTTGTATCTGTTGCTGCTACTCCTCTTGGATAAAAAAGAATAACAAGAACATTCTGTTTCTATTTTTTGTTCAAGTTTCTCATGGAGGTAGTATTAACACAAGTACTCTAGGACATTGTGTTGGAAGGTCCCCAAGTCCACTCCCAGGTATAATGATTTATTAGAAGGACTTGCCAAACTCAGCGTATAATTATACTCGTGACTATGATTAATTACAGTGAAAGGCTACAGAGCAAAGACAGCAAAGGGAAAAAGCACATGGAGAGAAGCAGAAGAAACCAGTATAGCTTCCCAGAATCTTCTCTCAATAGGCTCAAAAAGGACTAGCTCATGAGTTGTGACAATGTTTGTGAAATATAGTCTACCAGAAAAGCCCATTAGAAACTCAATACCCAAGGTTTTCATTGAGTGCTGCTCATATAGGTACCCTTGGCCTAGCACCTATCAAAATTCCAGACTCCAAGGAGAAAAGCGGGTACTCAACATAAACTAAATTGTTTGCACAGTGTAGGCAGTCTGAAAAGAAGCATTCTTCTCAGTTACAGAAATGGTGGGAATCATTCCCAAATCCAAGGTCCCAGATATCAGTAAAGGGCCATTGTAAGGATAGCAATCTGGTAAGCAGGCCATTGTAAGGATTGCAATCTTGGGCCTGCTGTGTTAAGTGTTTTCTGTACAGACATGCCGATACAGTGTTCACAGGAGGCAGAATTTGAGGAATATGCCATAATATCTTCCAAATAACTGGTGATTTATCACACAAGTAAGTCATGAAAAAGTATTACCATCCCTCTAGGGAACATTTTAGAGTTGCAGATAGACACTCAAACTGTCTATAGGAAGTGTGAAAGTGGGTTCATTCCTCTCCCTATTAAAACTCAGAACCACCTAAAATTGGAACTGCACTCTGCCCTCCCTCTCTGCAGTATCTAGCTTAGTATGTAACTGGTTGCTGCATAATTAGAACAACCTGTGTAACATCTGTGGCAGGTTTAGCACATCAGTTAATGATGGTCTTGAGATTCCAGTCATTAAGGAATGAGAATATTGCTTCTTGTTTTTGTTTTTTTTTTTCCCCTCTGTTTATTGCACGTCTCCAAAGCAAGGGAAGGAACATACAAAATCATATGCAAGGGAAACTTCCAAAGGGCTTGTGTCTTGAATAATAACACGGAGTAAGCCTGTTTGGCTAGACATGGTACCTAAGAGATAATTGAGTTGCAGTCTTGTCCTCTTATTAGATGGTCTTCCAGAATTTAACTTTGGTGGAACTGTCCCATCATTGCTCACTTTTTAAGAAAAAAGTCTGAATATTTATATCCTTATAAATTGAGGGTTTATAAGTTGTCCTTGGCTATGTTGACATATAGTTTGATTGGCATTTTACATTTTTAAGGACTCCAAAGGAGTGCCAATGCTCTGGCATAAAAGCTTCATGTTACTCAATAAGAATATATATATACATATATATACAGGCCCACCCCATTTCTACATTTAGAAGGAGAGCTTCTAAATTCATTCTATAAGACCAGCATTACCCTGATAACCAAAACCAGATGAAGACACTAAAAAAAAAAAAAAAAAAGAGAGAGAGAGAGAGAGAATCACAAGCCAATGTCTCTGATGAACTTAGATACAAAAATTCTCAACAAAATATTAGCAAATTGAATCCAAAAATTACCACATTAAATGAAAAATTAACACAGTCATTTAAAAAATTACCATAATTGAGGTGTCTGAATGGCTCAGTTGGTTGAGTGTCTTCCTCTTGATTTTGGCTCAGGGTGTGGATCTCACGGTTTGTGAATTCAAGCCCTGTACTGGGTTCCTTGCTGACAGTGTGGAGTTGACTTGGGATTCTGTCTCTCCCTCTCTCTGCCCCTTCCCCACTCGCTCACTCTGTCAAGTTAAGTAAATAAACTTAAGGAAAAAAAATTAACACAATCAATAGGGATTTTTCCCCAGGAAATGCAAGCATGGTTCAATATCTGCTTATTAATTGTTGTGATACATCACCTCAAGAGAAAGGATAAAAACCATATGATCATTTCAGTAAATGCAAAAAAAAAAAAAACATTTTACGAAGTGCAACATTGATTGATGAAAAAAACCTCAGTGAAGTAGGTTTAAATGCAACAGCACTTGAACATAATAAAGACCATATATGAAAAACCCATAGTAAACCTCATATTCAATGAGGAAAAACTGAGAGCTTTTTTCCTAAGGTAAGAAACAAGACAAGGATATCCACTTTCACCACCTTTATTTAGCATAGTTTTGGCAGTCCTAGCCACAGCAGGCAGATAACAAAGAAATACAAGGCATCTAAATCAGTAAGGAAGAAGTCAAACTTTCACTATTTACTTGTGATATAACACTACATAGGGAAAACTCTAAAGACTCTACCAAAAAACTACTAAAACTGCCAAATGAGTTCGGGAAAGTTGCAGGATACAAACTCAATGTATAAAAATCTTTTGCACTGCTGTACACTAGTAACGATTTAGCAGAAAAAGAAATTAAGAAAACAATCTCATTTACAATTGCACCAAAAATAATAAAATCCTAGGAATACAGAAGTTAAATTTTTAACCAATGAGGTAGAAGTGTACTGTCAAAATTATAAAACACTGATAGAAGTAATTGAAGACAATACAGCAAAAGGAAAACTATTCCATGTTTATGGATTAGAAGAACAAATATTATTAAAATTTACATATTACCCAAAGCAGTCTACAGATGTAATACAATCCCTATTTGAATCAACAGCATTTTTCACAGAACTAGAACAAATTAGACTAAAATTTGTATAGAACCACAAAAGACATCAAATAGCCAAAGCAACCCTGAAAAGAAGAACAAAACTGGAGGTGTCACAATCCCAGATTTTTAGTATGCTACAAAGCTATAGTAATCAAAACACTACGGTACTGGCACGAAAACAGACATATAGGTTAATGGAACAGAATAGAGTCCAGAAATAAACCACCATTTTTTGTTCAATTACAAATTGGACAGATACCTGCAAAAAATGAAACTGGACAACTTTCTTACACTATACACAAAAATAAATTTAAAATCGATTGAAGACCCAAATGTGAGGCCTGAAACCATAAAAATCCTAGAAGAAAGCATAGGCAGTAATTTCTCTGACATTGGCCATAGCAACATCCATAGTAACGTCTCCTGAAGCAAGGGAAACAAAAGCAAAAATAAACTTTGGGAGTACATCGAAATGAAAACCTTCTGACAAGATCAGGTATGTTCAGGGTGGTAAGGCCATAGACCAAAATGAAAACCTTCTGCACAGCAAAGGAAATAATCAACAAAATTAAAAAACAATGTAGAGAATGGGAGAATATATTTGCAAATGACATATCTGATCAAATGTTAGTATCAAAAATATATAAAGAACTTATATAACCCAACACCAAAAACCAATCCAATTTAAAAGTGGGCAGAAGACATGAACAAACATTTCTCCAAAGCAGATATACAGATAGTAGATAGACACTTGAAAAGATCCTCACGTAATTCATCATCAGGGAAATTCAAATTAAAACTACCATGAGATACCACCTCATACCTGTCAGAATAGCTAAAATCAAAAACACAAGAAACAGCAAGTGTTGATGAGGATATGGAGAAAAAGGAACCCTCTTTTGCTGTTGGTGGTAATGCAATCTGATGCAGCCACTGTGGAAAACAGTATGGGGATTCCTCAAAAAAAGTGAAAAATAGTATTGCCATATGATCCAGTAATCACACTACTGGTTATATATCTAAAGAATACAAAAACACTAATTCGAAAGGATATATACACCTAATGTTTTTACAGCAATATTAACAATAACCAAATTATGGAAGCCTGTCACATGTCCATCAATAGAAAAATGGATAAAGAAGATGTGGTACACACACACACACACACACACACAGAGACAGACAGAGAGAGGAATATTATTCAGCTATTAAAAAAAATGAAATCTTGCCATTTCCAACATTGATGGATCTAGAGGGTATAATGTTAAGTGAAATAGGTCAGAGAATGATAAATACCATATGATTTCACTCATATGTGGAATTTAAGAAACACAAATAAAAAAAAAAACAGATTTTTAACTATATACCACAAATTGATGTTTACCAGAGGGGACATAGTTGGGAAAATGGGTGAAATAGGTGAAAAGAATTAAGAGTACACTTGTCATGATGAGCACTGAGTAACGTATAGAATGGTTGAATCACTGTGTTTTACACCTGAAACTAGTATAATACTATATGTTAGCTATAATTGAATTTTTAAAAAGGATCCCAACATCCAATTTATGCCATATATTTATTCTATATATATTTACTTGCTCTGTGCCAAGTAAGGTGCTAGGCAATGAGACTACCTGAGATGAACCTCAAGATGAACAGAACATAGTCCATTCTCAAAGAGCTTATAAAAGTTTAGACATTTTTTTAAAAAAAAATGAGTTTAAAGAAAAGAATAAATAAAGATCTATGAGAGATCATAAAATCTGCCTTCTGTAGAATGTTGTCAGTAGATAGTTTCTTTAGTGATGTTGAAGATCCAGAATGCCAGATACACCTTTCTCCCTGTGAAAAAAAAATACTCCAATTTAAAAAAAAATAGATCTCTTTATCTCCTGCTCAAAAGATTTTAAGTATCTTTAAAAACCTGAGTGCTTTTCATTTTCTTTATAGAATCTTAGTGATGGAAACTTTGAGAGAGATTATAGAATTTTAGTACTGGAATGTATGAGATTACCTAGTCTATCCTCTGTTTTTTAGAATTGGGAAGATGAGACCCAAACTGGTTCCATGACTTGCTTCATGAATGAGGATCTAAACTAGAACTTAAGTCTTCAGTGATCTACCAATACACACTGTTATTTTCCTCAGTTTTAGGTACAGAGATTTTGGTGGAAGAGGGGTTTGATGGGAGGCATCAGACAACAGATTTTATGACTTTAATTTTGTTTTCATATAGAATCCATGCCAAAAAAACAAACAAACAAAAAAAAAAAAAACCCTCAAGACAAATGAGATCTGCATGAAAGAATGCAAAGCTAATTTAATGCTTTATATGTGGGAAAAAATGTGCTGTGATTATAAGCACATACTCTTTTCTGTGAATGATCTTGCTAGTTTATTAGAGTTTTAGGGAGAGCTTACAGTTCAAATGTTTTGCAACACAAGTGTCATGGCAAGAGAATTTCTCTCATTTCTCATCCAACTTATTTCTTAAATAATTTAAGAAGTTCAAGATTAGGTGGTAGCCCTATGTTGATACTCACCTAATCAGCTTTGAGTTATTGCCATGAGACTCATTCAAAAGACAACGGATGCCAGGCAATTTAGTGCAGAGAGGACAGCATCATTCGCCTTTCTATTCTCAAGCTTCTCATAACATAAGTGTGAGTAAAAGCATCTGTTGAGTAGACATTCCAGGCATATTCTTTTAATTGCCAGAATGTCCTGAGGCAGAGCTTCATTCTGAACTTTTATTTCATGACTCCATGTATGATCCAAGGTACTAAGAATCAAGTAGTTGTTAGGGAAATGTCAGAGACTGAAATCCTTATTTGGACCATGAGCAGATCATTGAGTTATATATTTTAGAAAACATGTATATCCAAATGCCAAGAGTCTGAGGTGGGGAAACTGATGTCACAATAAACTATTGTCCAGTCAGGAAACTCTAAAATAATGAAATGCTTGTCTATATTCTTAAATTTAACTGACTATATAAAGTATTCCACATTATTCATTAATGTCTGGCATGTATTATATTCTCAAATAATGTTTGTTGACTAAATGAATTAATTTATTTTAGAGCATGTATATACTTTTTAAAGTGTTAATGAATGCAGGCTTTCTATATAATTGGCTTTTCTTTAGTAAGTCACCAGACTTACAAGTCTTTAGTAAGTGTTTATAGATACCTTATCTTCACTTTTCAGATAATTTAAATTAATAAGGCCAATTAGGCACATTCCTGGTTTCAAAGACAGTAGATATCCCAGATGAGTAATCACTGTTTTTATTTACTTGTACATAATTCCAAAAAAAAAAAAATGGGAGCTATCTATCTCCTATATTCAGTAACAGGCATGACCTAGCATAATCACTGTACTATGTGGCTTCTTCATTTGGTTTATTTGAATTCTTGGGCACTAGATATTGATGTAATGATAGTGTCTGCATACAGTGTAAATGTACCTTACTTGAAAGAGAAGTACCCTTAAAGACTGTTTTGTAAAATGAGTCAAATACTCTGGAAAATATATTAGAATAAGCTATAATTTTTTGCTGCAAAAGTGTCCTCAGTTTTTGGTGAGCTTGAAAACTTTTATCCCCTATCTATCAAGAAAAGATTTATCGCTCAGTACAAAGGGAAAGGGATGTATATCTCATGCCAGATACTATCTCAGAGTATCTCCCGCAGTTGCATTTGGGATACATTCCAAATGCTATTTTCTTATTCCTTGGACTTACAAGCCAATCCCCAGAAACCATATACATGTAAAGAACAATTTCCTCCCTTTTATTTAAACAGCATTAAGCATTCAGTTTATCTTATGGATAATGTCATTACCCAAGCATTAAAAGTAGGCTCAACATCACTCATCACTCATCATAGGGAAATACAAATCAAAACCATGATGAGATATCATCTCACTCCTGTCAGAATGGCTAAAATTAACAACAAGAAACAACAGGTGTTGGTGAGGATGTAGAGAAAGGGGATCACTCCTGCACAGTTGTTGGAATGCAAACAGGTGCGGCCACTCTAAAGGATACATCCACCTAGATGTATATAGCAACATTATCAACAATAGCCAAACTATAGAGAGAACCCAAATTTCCATTGACTGATGAATGGGTAAAGAAAATGTGGCATATATATACAATGGAATAATACTCAGCCATCAAAAAGAATGAAATCTTGCCATTTGCAATGATGTGAATGGAGCTAGATTGTATTATGCTAAATTAAATAAGTCAGAGAATGACAGACACCATACAGTTTCACTCATATGTGGAAAGGAAATGAGTGGAGGGGAGATGGGCTAGATGGGTGATGGTTATTAAGGAAGGCACTTGTGATGAGCACTGGGTATTGAATGTAAGTGACAAATCACTGAATTCTACTCCTGAAACCAGTATTGCAGTGTATGTTAACTAACTAGAATTTAAAGTTTAAAAAAATCATAAAAAATAAAAGTAGGCTTGAGGTGTATACCTTAGTAGCTACACTACTGACACATATCTTGTCAAAGGAAAGATTTAAAAGGGAAATCTACCTTTACTAATTGCGGCATACATTTAGTTATTTCTGACATTTTCATTAATAAAGATCAGTTTTATAGACCAATAATAGTCATGTATTTAGCATACTTTCAGTGCCTTTGTGTGGACTCACTGATACTTTGCAGTAATTCCATAGCCCTCAGTGGACTGAGACTTATATTTAGGGAAAATCTGTGGGCACAAATTGGATACTGTAGAAGCAGACTGCTGCAGTGGAATTTTGCTACAAGGTATTTCACTTGAGGAATGAGAAAGAGGATGCAAGATTGAATAGATGAAGAAGTCAAATTGACGGGGTCCTACTTAAATCTCAGCCATCCCTATAGAAAGCTCTGAATTCTTCATAACTTATCGTGTTGGGCTGGATGGCTGGGCTTTTGTTCTCTAACTCAAGTACTCTAACTCATAGTATATGGGCCACCCTGGGAAGGGTGTACCTTTGGTCAAGAAGACCCTCTGAAGCTGATTGCCCTCTTGGGCAATACCTTCTTCCTTGATGGAGTATCTAGGTGGCCCATCTTGATGTTCACTGCAGTGTACTCCTTGTTTTAGTTGAATTAACTTCATATCCTTACAGGTAGATGCTCCCTTAGGATTCTGCTGGATATTCTTCCTGAGGAAACACTCAGAAAAGGAGTAAGGGTGGGGCGCCTGGGTGGCTTAGTCGGTTAAGCGTCCGACTTTCGCTTAGGTCATGATCTCGCGGTTCGTGGGTTCGAGCCCCGCGTCGGGCTCTGTGCTGACTGCCAGCTCAGAGCCTGGAGCCTGTTTCAGATTCTGTGCCTCCCTCTCTCTCTGACCCTCCCCTGCTCACGCTGTTTCTCTCTCCTAGAAATAAATAAATAAAACAAAAAAAATTTTATAAATAAAAAAAAAAAAAGAAAAGGAGTAAGGGTACAAATTATAGCCCCTACTGCATCTAGTTTTAGGACCACAAATGATATCAATCTTCCCCCTCTTTCTGATGATCAGAGTAAATTAACTATGCCACAATGGTGACTTTTCCTTGCTTTCTGGTACCCAGATACAGAGAACTTGAAGTGCTTACCGGGCAGCCATAGTTTGCAGTTCAATGGAACTCTTACTGTACCATCTGATAAAAATATGTCCTCTTTGGGCACCAGGACCTCTATTCCAGCAGTGCTAATATTTTGTGGGGATGGAAACTACAGGCAGAGATATTGGGGGTGGTAGTAAATAGGATTAATTCTGCTTTCACCCCTTGGTTCCAAGGCCAATGAATATTTCCTGTTGGAGACCCAGTACCGCATAACTCTGTTTGGTTCAATGTGTATACTTTTTCATCCTCTGAGTGATGCTTTATCCTTAAAAAGTATCACCTCCTAGCTGGCACTTTAACTGCTCCTTTAGCAGGCTATTCCAATGCTCTGTCAGGTTGGAAGCTTCTTGTAGTCATGTGATATAACTATTAAATCCCATGAACATAGGCCAACTGTCACAACTTACTTGCTATAAAATGGGTGTTGTGCTCTGACAGAATTTTGGGGGGATCTTGTAAGGCAGATACTTTGTAAGATATCAGATACCGCTGCTAATTGAGGCCTGAGGGTGGGAAAACAACCTACTCCCAGAGTATGTCATTTCTGTTAGAATAAATCTTTGACCTTTCCAGAGTGAACTGGCCCCCCAAGTAGCTGATTGTTCTCCTCAAAGAATGGCATCATTTCATAGGCACAATGTTGTCCTCTGTTGTTTGCAGTGTGACTATTCAGTGACAGCAGTATTAATTTAGCTTTGTTAAATGGGAACCCATGATGTCAGGCTCATGCATATACTTTCCATCTCTCCCACCATGCCCATTTCATTCATATGCCCATTATCTAGCACTGAAGTGACTAATGACCAAGACTTGCTGACGTCAACTTTCTGAATCATTCTGGATCCTTCCATTAATTCTTCCATGTTTGACCTTCTCTAGTAGGCATTAACATTTGATACAAATGTTTTGTGTCTAGTGTACCCATCTAAACCCCTCGTTCTCAAATCTTGTTCCTAGTGTTAGTCTTCTTCCTTTCAAGGGCCTAGCCAACCAGCAGGGTCACTCACAAATACCCACTAGTCTGTATATATTCTAACCTGAAGCCACTTCTTCTTCCCACAAAGTGAATGGTCTGGGAGCACTACCAGAAATTCTGCTTATTACAAATATTCCCTTGCCATTGCCTTTTAAGATCTTCCAAGTGAAGCTATAGTGCTGCTTCTATCCATTTTTAGTTTTCAACTGCATAGTATATTAGTTCAGGCTGCTATAATGAAATACAATAGTCTGAGTGGCTTAAACAACAAACATGTATTTCTCACACTTCCGGAGGTTGTAAGTCTAGCATCAAGGCACTGACAGATCCAGTGATTGGTAAGGGCTCTCCTTCTGATTTGTAGATGGCTGACTTTTCAGCGTATCCACACATGGCAAGAGAAAAAGGGCTAGTTCTCTTCTTATAAGGATGTTAATCCCATCATGGGAGCTCCACTCTCATCACCTAATTATTTCCCAAGAGCCTGACCTCCAAATACCATCACAATGGAGCTTTAACATATGAACTTTGAGGGGACACAAGCATTCAGTCTGTAGCATTAAGCCTACCCATCCATAAATCAAGTTTGGACATTTTCCTTCTCAAGCAGCTGGACCTAGGTGTTCTCCTAGATAGCCACAGGTATCTGGTGAAAAAGAAGGTGGGGTTCTAGACTACTTGTTCATTCAGTTTGCCTGTACCTCTGTTGTGCTCATATTCTATCTCACAGTGCACTGGAACCATATATCTTATGTCTGATACGACTCAGCTTATTACTGATAGATCCAGATGCATGGTCATTTGGCCTCATGGTTAGGTGCTCAGTCTTTACCCCAGCCTAGCACCACACTAGAATTTGATTTTCAAAACACAAATAATTCTCTGGTACAAATGGCATGGCCTTGCTTCAAAGCTCAAGGAGCCTGTTATGTCCTTCCTATTGTGGCTTGCTGTGAGCTCTACATGGCTTCTTTTCCCACCTCTAATGTCTCTAAAACCATATGGTCTGCCTGGTCATATGGCCCAAGTGGCAAAGCTATTTACCTCAAAGCTTAGACCCACTACAGGACTTTGCACAATCTCTTGAGGTCCTTGCCAGGGTGTTAAATCCTATACCTTTGAACAGTGCTCCCAAGTTAATAAACTCTTTCATATCTAATTTATGTTATATTTATATTTTTTATATTATGTTATGGCTCCCTTGATTAAGTACCTCTAAAATTGGGTTCACACGTAATTTCCCAGCTCTTACCAGTATACATTGGCTGGATCTTTCATTCCTTTGGGATATAGTCTATTTCTCCTATATCAGACATGGAAAGTTCCAGATGGGTTATGCTGTGACTAACCCCTAGTTATTGGCATAATGGCCAAAATAGGATGTAGAGACAAATCCCGATTGGGGCACACATTTTCTGATAGGAGAGACTGCTAGCATTAAGAAGTAGGCCATTTCTGTAAGCTCATAGAGTTCAAAGGAGTCTGGTGGTTCAAAATCTTCAGGGACCTTTATCCATGTGTCCCCATGACAAATGTCAGGGCACATTTTCCTCCCTCAACCAAGGCCCTGACCTTGTTCTAACAGGCTTGTCTTGGTTAGAAATTTTACTTTCCCTAGAGTTTGATCATTCTATTAAATCCTGGGCTTTTACTCAGTTTCTCTGTCCTTCAACAGGAGAAAATGAGAGCCTAAACAATGCTTTAGGGAGCTCTGGGGCATATATGGCCCATCAGAGTAATCCCATATTAGGCAAAAATGGACATGCCTTTATACCCTCACTTTAGTTAGTCTTTAGATGTAGGGCTCTCTGCGGAGGCCTAGACTTTGAAGAAGTTGATTACAGCGGCAAGAACTTCCTTAAAAGGCTTTTGGGCAGCTCATCTCTGTTTCTATCACTACTGCTGTATCTAATTTGTTTACTCATTCATTCAACACATATTTATTAATTATCTTCTATATGGCAGGGAGTATGCTAGGTATAAGGGATACAGTATCAGATAAGGCATTATTCTTGCCTTGTAGAGCAATGCAGACTAATGAACTTGTAGAACATGGAGACAAATGAACTTGAGGTTACAGCTTCCTGAATGGTAAAGGATGAGGCAAACAAACTAAAGTAGCTTACACCAAGTCACACTGTCAAACAACTATCTCCTTAGCTTATAGATTTCATTTGAAAATAGGGGTGAAGTGATCCAAAGGTTAGCTTTCTAGAACAGTGATGTATTTTCAAATAAACAGAAAAGGTTTATTCATGTTTGTCAGATCATAAAATTACCCCTAAGTGGAAAAGTGTGAAGAAACATTATGGAGAAAAAAAAATAGACAGTATCCTCCTTTTGACCATATACTTTCTGTGTATAGTCAACTCCATAAGTTTTCTTTTTTCATCCTGCTTTCTAAATGTTATTACTCCTGGCCTCTCCTTTTCTCAGTCCACAAACTCACTTTGGTGACTCACCTACTTTCTAGGTCTTTACTGTCTATTTGCTGATTATTCACAAATATTTATCCTTAGCTCTAGAATTGTGTACTTAATTGTGCAGTGACTATTCCTATCAGAACATCCAATATATATCTTGTATTTATTGTATATAAAAAGGAATTCCTCTTTCTTATCCAGATAGACTACACATACTTTATTTCCACTTGTCTATAAGTTTCCCATATCTGTCCAGGCTGACAACAGTCTGTATTTTCATTGTCCTGAACAAACATGTGAAGGTATGAGAACTTAAAATGGAGAAATAAATATTAGATATAGAAGTACATTTTCCCATGTAGTGCTTCAAGTTGTCATTTCCTCATGTCTGACCAATCTTCAGTTTCTCCTACCCTCAAATTTTGTACTAGATTGCATCATGTAAAATTACCAATCTTTAAGGTAAAAATCAAATATCAGCAATTTTATGTAGTACAACCGAGTACTATTTTTGTTGTGGTAAGATGACTTCTAAAATTTTTATTTTTAAACAGACAGTACACACTAATGCAAACATTGAAGCTAGTATGTTTCTAAGATGAAACAGAGCTACATCCCAGGGAATTAATCTTATATATAACATTTTCAAGTGAATTTAAAGAGCTTTAGGATCTGAGAATTTTTTTTAATCTTGCAAATGCAATTGTTTCCACATTGAAAATTTGAAACAATATAGACAAGTTCTAAACCACAGTTCAGGCACAATTATCAAGTCTAAGAATTTCATGTAAAAATTTTTTTTAACATTTTAGTTTCAAGTAGGAAATACTCTAATTTTATATGTCTTAAGTGAATAAGTAGGATGTGGTTACTTTTAAAAATGGAATTGGTATATTTTAGAGTTTCTACTGACTTTTGGAAAAAAGTAATACTTCTTTTCGGTTCGAACAAGAGATTTATAACACATGACTTTTTGGCCTTTTGAATTTCCACTTCAGCTAACAAAATCTTTAATTACATATTACATATGTAATTACATATGTACATACTATTACATATCCTATTTTATTAAAAAAATGAAGTGTTTTCAATTATTATAGAGTTGTCTAGCTCTTAACACACAGCATGTTTTGGTTCTAGGCTTTGTCATTTTCTTTAATGCGTGTAAGATGTGAAATCAGTGTTTTAAAATGTTGTTTAATGAAAATTATTGGCCAAAAAGATGTAAATTGCTGATAATTCTTACAAATAAAGGCTATGGCTTCAATGACTTGTTTGGTAGCTCCTTTAAATACCCAAGAGAGGGGCACCTGGGTGGCTCAGTTGTTTAAGTGTCCAACTGCAGCTCAGGTCACGATCTCACAGTTTGTGGGTTTGAGCCCCATGTCAGGCTCTGTGCAGACAGCTCAGAGCCCTGATTCACATTCTGTGTCTCCCTCTCTTTCTGACCCTGTTCCACTCATGCTCTCTTTCTCAAAAAATGAATAAATATTTTATAAATAAGTAAATACCCAAGAGAAATACTCTGTGAGCCATATAGTCTCTGTCACAACTACTCAATTCTGCCTTTGGAGAGCAAAGGTAGCCATAGAGAATAGGTAAATAATGGGCATTGCTGTGTTCCAGTAAAACTTATTTACAAAAAAAGGTAGCCATTCTTTGGAGTCATACTTTGCTGACTGCTACTTTATCTGACATTCTATAGTACTTTATCTTCTTGTAAAATTTTTACTGTATACTTTGTATTTTAGTTATTAGTTATTTCTAAATTGACTAGTATAGTGCCTTATACCTGGTAGATAATCAATAACTAGCGAAATTTTATACATTTCATCTTTGGGAAACTGTACACCATTCCCACAACACTAATTTAGAGTTTTTTTTTTTCTCCAGAAGTATATAGCTTGAAAATAGATATAAGAAACTAAAGAGAGGTTCCTGGGTGGCTTAGTCAGTTAAGCATCTGACTCTGGATTTCAGCTCAGGTCATGATCTCAGTGCTGTGAGATAGAACCCTGAGTCGGGCTCTGTGTTGGGCATGGAGCCTGCTTAAGATTCTCTCTTTCTCCCTCTGCCACTACCCTACTCATATTCATTCTCTCTCTCTCTCTCATACCCCCAAATAAACATTTATTTTAAAAAGAAACTAAAGAAAACTTGTGGGAAGAATCAGGCTCTTTTTTTTTAGGTTTATTTATTTTTTTGAGAGAGAGAGAGCTGGGGAAGAGTAGAAAGATAGGGAATGAGAGAATCCCAGGCAGGTTCCGCACTGTCAGCACAGAGCCTAAAAGGGGGCTCAAACCCATAAAATGCAAGATCATGATTGGAGCTGAGATCAAGAGTTGGATGCTTAACTGACTGAGTCACTCAGGCACTGCAAGAATCAAAGTCTTCATAAATTATATATGTTCTCCTAATTTTAGTTTCATTAAAGATTCCCTGTGGACAAGGATGTAAGTCTGTGAATTGCCTATTTTCCAGTGAGAACCTATCTTTTCCAAGTATGC
Source organism: Hyaena hyaena (assembly GCF_003009895.1). Classification (NCBI taxonomy): domain Eukaryota; kingdom Metazoa; phylum Chordata; class Mammalia; order Carnivora; family Hyaenidae; genus Hyaena; species Hyaena hyaena. The sequence continues at coordinate 65,376 of NW_024080918.1, forward strand.
CCTTTTGATGGACTGCACCTTCTAATTCTTAAATCAGAAATGACAATCTCAAATGCCCTATTGGGAGCAGGCAGGTAGTATAAATAAGTAAAATGGGGGCACCTGGGTGGCTCAGTTAGCTAAGCATCCGACTTTGGCTCAGGTCATGATCTCACAGTTCGTGGGTTCAAGCCCCACGTTGGGTTCTGTGCTGAAAGCTTGAAGCCTGGAACCCGTTTCAGATTCTGTACCTCCGTCTCTCTCTGTCCCTCCCCTACTCATGTTCTGTATCTCTCTGTCTCAAAAATGAACAAATTATAAAAAAAAATTTTTTTTAAGTAAAATGGATCAGGTATAAGAGACAAAAGCAATTGGTATGGACTGTGGTGAACTTAAGAGAGCATCTGAGTAGCAACTGCTGCTTAGATCTATCTGGTATTTGCCTTTGAAAATTCTCGCCTATGCTTGCTAGGACATCTGAAACTAGGAATCTTTTAAGTCTTTACATATAAAATCTTTTTACATAAAATCTCTGGATTTTTAAATCTTAGCACTTAATTCAGTTTCTGCCCATTAATAAGCAAGTGCTGTAAGCTAAACAGAATCATTCTGTAGGTGATAGGTAATATTGTTCTGGTATACAGAGTCAAATTGGGATAAGTCAAATGGGCGTACTCCATTCACTCATCTGGATTATATGTGTTAGGAAAAGGATTTTCTTTCCCTGGGTCAACACTAGTCTGCGTTCAGGTTCTGCTATTTTGTTTATTCTCTCACTAATAGTTATATTTCATTGTTGTGCTCAGATGTGATTAACTGACCATTGATCACTGATCGTCTCAGAGTGAAAGTGTTAATGCTCTTAAAATTAATAACCATAGAAATAAATTATTAGATCACTTCCGACTGGATATAACCACTAATATTAGCGTAGTGTTTAAGAATGTATACCTGTACTGTCCAATAGGTATATGCCGGTCACAAATGTCATTTAGCATTTTTCAGTAGCCATATTTAAAAAGATAAAAAGAAGCAGATGAAATTGATTTTAGTACTATTTTATTTAAACCAATATCTCCAAAACATTATCATTTCAATATGCAATCAACTTAAACAATTATTTGATTTTTTCTTTCGTTTTGTAACAAGTCTTTAAAATCTGTTATCTTTTACATTTACAACACATGTCAGTTTTGACCGGCTACATTTCAAGTGCTCAATAGCGACTTAAATGCATTTATACTATTTATTTACTTTTTAATGTTTATTTCTTAAACAGAGACAGAGCGTGAGCAGGGGAGGGGCAGAGAGAGAGGGAGACCCAGAATCCAAAGCAAGCTCCAGGCTCCATGTTTCAGCACAGAGCCTGACACAGGGCTTGAACTCACAAACCGTGAGATCATGAATTGAGCCAAAGTCGGACACTTAACTGACTGAACCACCGAGGCACCCCTCATTTATACTATTTAAACTCATTGATCTCAGCAAGCTATTTAACTCATTGCCTTTTCTGTAGGGGCATCAGGATAATACTACCAAATATGATTATTGTGAGGATTAAATCAGGCACATAAGAAGTGCTTAGCATATGTTAGTATATCCATGATCACTAGATAGATTGACAGGTAGATAGAAAGGTAGGTATAGATAGGTAAGTAAGTAAATAGGTAGGTAGGTAGAGAGAAAGAGAAGAAATTGGTATGGAAAGTGATATAAATGTATGTGAATAAAATTATGCCTTGTGCATTAACTTCAGTTAGTTTCAACACAGCAGATTGTTTTTCCATGATTTAGGTCCCTTCTATATGCTAACACATATTATTGTACAATAATCTATTCAAGCAAGGTCTTTGCTTGGTAGCTATTAAAAAGAAAATGCTTCCTACATCTTTAAATAACAGTAGAAAATAACTTCATAACTGAAGACAGGAGAAGTATTATGCTGTTGTTGTAAAGCTTGTCCTGTCTTGGTTTGTGTTTTCTGTACTGCTTGAAGTAGAACCCATAGAGACAAGGTGAATGAGCACTGAGCCTTGTTCACTCTGAAACAGTATTATGATGGCCTTCTTTCATTTCTTTCAGCACATTAATTTATTCTTTACTCAAGTGGTTTCCTCTGTCTAGAACAGTCTTCCACCTTTCTTCTCTTGCCTACAGACCTCCTCTTATTCTTCACTTTCAGATTATATGTCAAACTTGAGGTTTACCCTGACCATCTTTCTATAGGTCTTCTCTTTCACTCTCTGTCTGGGCATCATAGTGTTTTCTTTAGGAGCCAATATGATGATTTGTAATTATTCACTTTTTAATTTAATTATTTTGGTCTCTGTATAAGACTCTTTTGCCTTATGAGGACAAGACCTAGGTCTACTAATGAAACTTCAGGGAAGCAATGTAGTACCTGGTGCAGAGCAGGCACAAAATATTTCTTGAGTGACAATGAATTAATGAATGGGCATGTGCTGGTATTAGACTTTCAAAGAAGTCACAGAAATGATTTCTTAAACTGATATACCCACATCAAGAAGCTATGGAAAAACTGCAATTCTTTAAAACATCCACTGGATTATAAATTCCATAAGGGCAGGGACTGTGTTTGGATTTGAAACTGAGTACCCCCCAGCACAGGGCCTGCCACCCCTTAGACATTCATATATATTTGTTGATTGAGTGAATAGATTAATTTTTCATGTGAAGTCATAGGTTGGACATCTATACCAGGAAGAATTTCATTCTAATATAAAATTTAGGATGAGTTAGAAGGAAACATTGATTACAGGTGATTTAAAACAAAGATGCTATAATAGCAATGCAATAAATGTGTATTTTCTGTTATATTTTTTTCCTAAAAGGGATCTGTTGGTTTACCTGGAGAAGTTGGGATCGCTGGAAGCATTGGTGAAAAGGTAATTTCATTCATTTTTTTAATAGTCAGAATTCCAGGCTAAAGTAAAAGGAGAGACATTCATCTGGCATTTTATGTTAATTAAAAATCACTCATAACTTAAAATATATCACCTGTCCTAAATGTTTTAAATATATTGAATATAGCTTATAATGTGTATGTTTCTATTTTTAAAGGAAGGGCAGAGTACTCTTTAGGTTGTGATACTGTGCTCTGAAGAGAAAAGATGAAACTGATGGTCTAGATTTATGATTAGACCATATTTAAATCTACTTTATCAGAGCAAGCCCTCTAAAGGAAGCAGTTTTGAAAGAGAACAAGTTATAACTACCTGATCCAAGTCTTGGTCACAATCTCTTGTCTTCCACTTGGAATCCAGTATGCATTTATTCCTGGATGTTCCTGGCTATTATAATGGAAATTGTAATTTGCTTAAAGATTACTTAAAAATCATTACCTTGGGAGTGATTTTCCATGTTGAGTTTCAAATTTGGGAAAGTTTTTTTTAATGAAAAGTAATTCTTTACTTTAAATCTCCAAGGGCATTTAAATGTCTTTATGGAATCTTATAATGGACTAGTAGATAATATACCAAAAACTTTGGCTCTTTGACTAAAACCAAACTTGCCAAATATAATTTGTAAACGTGATGGTCTAGTTCACTCTGTGAATAATTAAGTGGAACCAGGACTAGAAGTAAATTAAATAGTATTCCTGTTATTTCCACCTGAATTTCTTAAGTTTGACAAATAATATATTTTCACTATACCCAGTGAATATTTCTTACATATTAACTTACAAGTAAGTGAGTAGTTTATCTGGCACAACATTTACTAGGGGACAGCATCACAGGTACAGAAGCAATAGCAGTTCCTTAGCTTTCCTTTCTTAGAAGTATCTGAAACCAGCAGCTACTCCTTCCTTTTTTTTTTCTTCAAATTTTTATTTCAATTGTAGTTAGTTAACATACAGTGCAGTATTGGTTTCAGGAATAGAATTCAGTGATTCATCACTTACATACAACAGCCAGTGCTCATTACAAGTGTCCTCCTGAGTACCCATCACCCATCTAGCTCATCTTCCACTTACCTCCTGTGCATCAACCCTCAGTCTGTTCTCTATTGTTGAGTCTCTTACAGTTTGTTTTCCTATCTCTTATTTTTCCTTCCCATATGTTCATCAGTTTTATTTATAAATTCCACATTTAAGTGAAATCATGTGGCATTTGTCTTTCTCTGATTCACTTATTTCACTCTCTAGCTCCATCCACGTTGTCATAAATGGAAAGATTTCATTCCTTTAGATGGCTGAGTAACATTCCAACATACACACATGTTCTTTATCTATTCATCAGTCGATGAGTTGGTGGACATTTGGGCTCTTTCCATAGCTTGACTATTGCTGATAATGCTGCTATAAACATCGAGGTGCATGTACCCCTTCAAATCTGTATTTTTGTATCCTTTGGGTAAATACCTAATAGTGCAATTGCTGAGTCATCGGGTAGTTCTATTTTTAGTTTTTTTGAGGAACCTCCTTACTGTTCTCCAGAGTAGCTGCACCAGTTTCCATTTCACCAACTGTGCAAGAGGGTTCCCCTTTCTCTATCCCCTCACCAACATATGTTGTTTCTTGTTCATTTTAGCCATTCTGACAGGCGTGAGGTGGTATCTCATTGTGGTTTTGATTTGCATTTCCCTGATGATAAGTGATGTTGAGCATCTTTTAATATGTCTGTCAGGACATCTTTGGAAAAATGTCTATTCATACCTTCTGCCCATTTCTTTGCTGGATTGTTTTTTGGGAATTAAGTTTGATAAGTTCTTTATAGATTTTGGATACTAATCCTTAATTAGATATGCCATTTGCAAATATCTTCTCCCATTTCATAGGCTGCCATTTACTTTTTTTGACTGTTTTCTTCATCATGCAGAAACTTTTTATTTTGATGAAATCTCAATAGTTCATGTTTGCTTTCATTTCTCTTGCCTCTAGCAAGGTGTCTACTAAGAAGTTACTATAGCCAAGATCAAAGAGGTTTCTCCCTGTGTTATCTAGGATTTTGATTGTTTCCCATTTTACATTTAGGTCTTTAATTCATTTTGAATTTATTTTTGTGTATGGTGTGAGAAAGTAGTCCAATTTTATTCTTCTGCATGTTGCTGTCCAGTTTTCCCAACACCATTTATTGAAGAGACTATCTTTTTTTCAATTGAGTATTCATTACTGTTTTGTCAAAGATTAGTTGCTTATATAGTTGTGGGTCCATTTCTAGGTTTTGTATTCTGTTCCATTGACCTATGTGTCTGTTTCTGTGCCAGTACTGTACTGTCTTGATCACTACAGCTCTGTAATACAGCTTGAAGTCTGGAATTGTGATGCTTCCAGCTTTGCTTTTCTTTTTCAGGATTTCTTTAGATAGTGGAGGTCTTTTGTGGTTCCATACAAATTTTAGGATTGTTTGTTCTAGTTCTGTGAAAAATCCTGTTGGCGTTTGATAAGGATTGCATTAAATGTGTAGATTGCTTGGGGTCTTATAGACATTTTAACAATGTTCATTCTTCCGTCCATGAGCAAGGGATGTCTTTGTGTCATCTTCAATTTCTTTTGTAAGTGTTCTATAATTTTCATAGTACAGATCTTTTACCTCTTTGGTTAGGTTTATTCATAGGTATCTTACAGTTTTTTGGTGTAATTGTAAATGAGATCAATTCCTAGATATTTTTTCTGCTACTTTTTTATTGGTGTACAGAAATGCAACAGAGTTCTCTTTTAATTTTTAATTTCATTCATTTAGAGAGAGAGAGAGAGAATGCACGCATGCACATGAGTTGGGGAGGGGCAGAGAGAGGGGGAGAAGGAGAATCCCAAGCAGGTTCTGTGTTGTCAGCACTGAGCCTCACATGGGGCTCAATCTGAAAAACCATGAAATCAAGACCTGAGCTGAAATCAAGAGTCAGACACTTAACTGGATGAGCCACAGGCACCCCAGGAAATGTAACAGATTTCTGTACATTGATTTTATATCCTGTGACTTTGCTGAATTTATATACTAGTTCTAGTGATCTTTTGGTGGAGTCTTTTGGATTTTCTACAAGAGTATCATGTTGTCTGCAAATAGTGAAAGTTTGACATCTTCCTTGCTAAATTGGATGCCTTTTATTTCTTTTGTTGCCTGATTGCTAAGGCTAAGACTTCTGGTACTGAAATTTTTAAATTAGGTCAAAGTCAACATATCTAAAATTTATCAGTTTCAAACTGGTCTCTTCCCAATAATCTCATTTCTATTGGTGTGCCTTATAACTATCTCAATTCTTCCAGTCTTCTGAAATAAATAGAATGGAATCCATATTTACTTTCCCTTTTCCTACATTCTCTATAGAGTTTTTTTTTCCTTCCTTCTCTTAGAGTTTTTTCTACATAAGTCATATTTTCTAACAGTCATTCCAAAGCTACCCCCTCAGACATACTCTTAATATTTTATCTTAAATTTATCTCCTGTCATATGTACCATACCCTTCCCTTAAATCCTCTAACCCATCGTAGGTACTATAAGAGGACTAATTTTGATGGGTCATGATGAAACATGTTTGAAAAACATCATTGGCCCCATATTGTTGACCCTATTAACTCCTCTGCTTCACTGTCAAGGTACTACATAATTTTAGCTTAATCAGTTCATCAAACAAATGTTCTAATATTCTCCCATATAAACCTTTCCCTCTCCTGTCCCATATATTACATACTTTTCCTATTCCTATTCTTACTATTTTGTTGCTTTAGAGTATCCTCTCCCCTTCCCTCTATGCATTCAAAGCCAAACTATTGGACTGAAATTCTTTTCTTCTCCATAAAGTCTTCCCAGATTCCTTCCCAGAAATCCTTCCTGATTTCTTCTCTTACTGGACTTAGAATAACCACCACACAATTTACAATTTAATTGTCTTCTAAATAATTCATCTTTGTTAATGTCATGTCTCCGAATACTTGAGAGTAGACTCTAAGTCAAATTTCTGTTATATTTCTCCAACTCTCATACATTAAAAGTGCTTAATAAACCTCCTTGACCTCAACTGCAGCAATTTCTTACTTGACACATCCCTAAAGGCAAGGGAATCAAGAGCAGAAATGAACTACTGGAACCTCATCAAGATAAAAAGCTGCACGACAAAGGAAACCATCAATAAAACTGATAGGCAACTGATGGAATGGGAAAAGGTAGTTGCAAATGACATATCAGATAAAGGGCTAGTATCCAATATCTATAAGGAACTCACCAAACTCCACATCCAAAAAACAAATAATCCAGTGAAGAAATGGGCAGAAGACATGAACAGACACTTCTCCAAAGAGGACATCCAGATGGCCAACAAACACATGAAACGATGTTCAGCGTCCCTCATCATCAGGGAAATGGAAATCAAAACCACACTGAGATACCACCTCACACTGGTCAGAGTGGCTAAAATGAACAAATCAGTATATTCTAGATGCTGGTGAGGATGTGGAGAAAAGGGCACCCTACTACACTGTTGGTGGGAATGTAAGCTGGTGTAGCCCCTCTGGAAAACAGTATGGAGGTTCCTCAAAAACTTAACAATCGAAATCCCCTATGACCCAGCAGTAGCACTGCTAGGAATTTACCCAAGGGATACAGAAATGCTGATGCATAGGGGCACATGTACCCCGATGTTCATAGCAGCACTCTCAACAATAGCCAAAACTTGGAAAGAACCTAAGTGTCCATCAACTGATGAATGGATCAAGAAAATGTGGTTTATCTATACAATGGAATACTACATGGCAATGAAAAAGTATGAAATCTGGCCATGTGTAGCAACATGGATGGACCTTGAGGGTGTTACGCTGAGCGAAATAAGTCAGGCAGAGAAGGACAAGATACCATATGTTTGCAAATATAGGTGGATTAGGAGGAAGTTAACAGAGGACCATGGGGGGAAGAAGGGAAAAAATAGTTGGGGAGAGGGAGGGAGGCAAACCATGAGAGACTCTTGAATGCTGAGAACAAACTGAGGGCTGATGGGGGTGGGGGAAAGGGGATAGGGGTAATGGGCATGGAGGAGGGCATTTGTTGGGATCAACACTGGGTGTTGTATGGAAACCAACTTGACAATAAACTATTTAAGAAAAAAAAGAAAGGGTTTAATATATGCTTATCGATTTTTATTAACAATATGACAAATACAAAATGAGGTAATTTCAAAAAATAAATATTTGTAATATTTTCACTCTGACTTAGTTTCTCCTGTGCAAAGTCAAATCTTCTGCACTAAGATTATGACAATCTTGAGAATTTTAATGAGTTAGTTTAATTACTTTAATCTGTTGTGACATAGTTGATTATCCTGATCATACTTTAATTGTGGTGGGTGGACTACAGAAATAAAATTTTATTCAGTGGTTATAGAGATTAGTTAATTTTGACAATATTTTTGATACTTTTACTACTATTTTATGTCTCAGAATGGCAAGCATTTCTACTTACAAAGCAACAATACTTTTAGTATTTTATCCCATGAAATATATCGAATGGGGATTTTTATTTTATTACAAGTCTAGCTACTTGAAGGTAAAATACAAAATTTGTAAGTTAAAAAGTATTGGCAATTAAGGTGAGATATACATCTAAGAAATGATTCTGACAATTTCTCTTAGCTCAATGATGACTGATTAGCTTGCCTTAATGTTTTTCTGTTTTCTTTGTTTTAAAAGGGAGAACGTGGAAATCCAGGTCCACTAGGTCCCCAGGGGGAAAAGGGTGTTATGGTAAGAGCTTAGGGATTTGAAATATATGTTTCCAAAGAACATAGTAATTCCAGAGGTGGAATTGCCTTGAATGGAATTTAAGTAAATGAAAATTTCTATTTTTTAGTATATTTCCATCAGAATTCTTTTTCCCTTACACAGTTTACCTTTCAAATGCTGATCGGCTCTAACAAGCAGGCAAATCAGATGGCTCCGCCAAATAAGTCCATGAGGTTAAAAGAAAAATTAAACTGCCATAAATTAGCTGAAATGGATGAAAAAGAAAATTCAATTAGGATTCTACTTTTCTAACTTATAGTTTATATGACACATATCATCACTGCCTCTCTTCTGTGAGTTTGTGGTCCTGATGTAATTCTTTGATATGTAAAAGATTGGGATACAAATTCATCTTACTTTCTTGAACCTTTAAGGTAATAATAGCTGACTTATGTTATATATAGATTACAATTTTTTAGTTTATTGAACAGTTTCTAAATATGATAGGAAATAGAAAAAAAATGAAAAGAATCTTGCTTTCCCAAAATATATCATCATAGATCTGGTGGCACATAATACTGTGTACAAATTTATTTTACCTAAGTTATTCTTTAGTTTTAAGTTCTATATTGTCAACAAAACACTATAAGATTATTTTACCTTTGTCCAATTGCTGTCAAGTAAAATGTTTAATATACCCATTAGGTTAATCAATTTCAGGAATTATTGCTTACTAATACATTCTCTGAATTAGTATTAATACCATAAAGGGTGTGTAGGTACCTCTAAAATTTGACAGGCTACAGTATTTCTACACATTCACATTCCTTAATTATAGAATTCCCTGGCCTCTGACAATGAACTGGTTTCATAACCTATATAACATAACGTATCTATTCATAGCATAACAAAACTTACAGAAGATAAGATGAATATTCTATTCGCAGTAGATCATAATATGTGATTCTGGTTAGAAAAGTTCTTTCCTAGCCAAAGTGTTACTAATAAAAGGATACACAGCTTCCCTGGAAATATTTTTTATTTCTTTTTTTTAACGTTTATTTATTTTTGAGAGACAGAGACAGAGCACAAGCAGGGAAGGGGCAGAGAAGAGAGAAAGACACAGAATCTGAAGCAGGCTCCAGGCTCTGAGCTGTCAGCACAGAGCCTGACACGGAGCTCAAACCTACAAACTGCAAGATCATGGCCTGAGCAGAAGACAGCCACTTAACCAAATTAGTGCCCCAACATTTTTTTATTTCTGTTATCTAAGTGTGGAATATTTTCTATGGCCTTTTATATCTTGGATAGGAAAGAAAGATTTTATTACATTAACACCTTTTATTACTGTTTATAAATTACTGGTTTGTCTTCAATGAAAATAACCAGATATAACAGAGACTTTATATCTTTCATATTTTTACTCAAATTGTAGGGATATCCAGGTCCTCCTGGAGATCCAGGACCCATTGGTGCACTGGGATTACCTGTAAGTAGAGAAAAGACTTTATATTCCCTTCTAGAATATCTATTTAAATTTAACTGTATGATTTTAGTTATACTATATTTTTTGCTTTTATAAAAAATAAGTAATGTATAAATTGATGGAGGCTACTTCTCTCCCCAGTCAATGCAAAACACTCCAGAATATGTCATGGTATCTTAAACTTCCTCACCTCTACTTGCTATATTATTTATTGTTCACTTTTAATAATTAGGACAATTTTGTCATTTAAAACAAAAAGAAAATTAAAATTTCTTTTGAATGACCACATATAAGAAGACAGAGTCAGTTATCAAGCTGAGAAGTGAGCTTGAATAAACAAATCACAAACAAGCTCCAACATATTTTCCTTAGAAATTTGGAAATATTCTCAAATGACCTGATAAAAGTCATAGAAAATATACCTTTATTGACCAAAAATTGAGTTTTGAAAATACTCCGCTTGTGATATAGAGAAAGGTAATAAAATCATGTCTATAAAGAAATTAAGTTTGGCTTATCAAAATTTGACCATTATTTTCAATCTAAATATGAAAAAGATAAGCCTAATAATTACCTAAACAGAGCTATTATCAGAAATGATTTATGCTGTTTTGTGAAGCTCCTGTTTGGAAGAGAGGCCTGATTTTCCAGTACATTGATAGACATGTTACTGACTCCTAAAATTAGGAAGACTCATGGTGATTGACATGTTTGTCAATCTTTTTACTCACATAAGATGATAAATAAACCTAAGATTCTATAAAAGATCACTATTTTTATCGACCTAATGTTATATAAATAAATTTGTTTTCTAATTAAGTCTTTATTAGACTATTAAAAAATCATTGTAATTGACTTCGTAATAAATAATAACTTCATCTTCATGACAGTCTATTTGTGGCATATTAATTTGGTGCATTTTGTGACCTTTTCATGGGAACAGGAAAAAAAATCTATTTTTATGTGATAGGATTATCATAAATGTCTAGAATAATGAGGCAAAAATCCTGCCACAATAGTCATTGCTTTTTTGATGTACCAGCTGGCTTGACTGGCTAAATGGGTGTCTCTTTCCACTGTCACTCTGTACGTGTTCCTCTTGAAAACTACTTCGAATACTGAGGGGAGAATAGCAGAATATTGGGGGAGGAAAGTATGGCATTTATTTCATGAATAAAGCATGTTTTTAAGGAGAACAACCAATTGTATTTTAAGAATTCCCAAGGTCCTAACTACTATTTTGATAACATTCCTGTGAATTCCATAACTGATTTTTAATTTTTCAACATGTAGGGTCGTGTGGGGGCAAGAGGACCACCTGGGAGTCAGGGTCCTAAAGGCCAAAGAGTAAGTTCTCTAATGCAGGAAGTACATTAACCTCAAAAAAATGGCTTCATAGTTACAATGCGTTCAGCAAAAATAGCTCCATATCTTCTAGATTGTGCTTAGATATTGTTGGTGTTTTTCCCTTATTTTTGTTAGATTAGATGAATCACCTACGTTAATTGAAGTGTGACTCATAATCATCTATACTGATAAAACATTGATTTCCCATCTTGTGTTTTACAAATTTTACTAATTCATGTAGAACTCTTCTTTCTTATTCTCACTTTCCAGCTCCATTCTTTGGGAGAATTATAAATATGAAGATGTTTAAATAAATTATTTTTCTACCCACAATAGACTTACATAGGAACATCCTGACAAAATAAGAACAATAGAAAATGGAATGAAGACACACACGGGATGGCTAAGAGTGTATTCATTGTAAATCAGGAGTGATAGAATCACCGTGGTTTAGTAATTATGCATAAGAATTAGAAATCTTTCGGGGCGCCTGGGTGGCTTAGTCGGTTAAGCGTCCGACTTTCGCTTGGGTCATGATCTCGCGGTTCGTGGGTTCGAGCCCAGCGTCAGGCTCTGTGCTGACTGCCAGCTCAGAGCCTGGAGCCTGTTTCAAAATGTGACTCCCTCTCTCTCTGACCCTCCCCTGCTCACGCTGTCTCTCTCTCTCTCTCTCCTAGAAATAAATAAATACCTTAAAAAAAAAAGGATTTAATGTTTAAGAGACACAAAGATTGAAAGATTTCTAATTCTTTTTTTTTTTTTAAATGTTTTATTTATTTATTTCTAGGAGAGAGAGAGAGAGAGACAGCGTGAGCAGGGGAGGGTCAGAGAGAGAGGGAGTCACAGACTGAAACAGGCTCCAGGCTCCGAGCTGGCAGTCAGCACAGAGCCCGACGCGGGGCTCGAACCCACGAACCGCGAGATCATGACCCAAGCGAAAGTCGGACGCTTAACCGACTAAGCCACCCAGACGCCCCTTAAATCCTTTTTTTAAAGAAATTACTACCACAATTTGTTGCATGCTCATCACATGCCAGGTTACATATATGTAATAATGTGTATTATATTTGAACATATATATTATTACTACTTAAGTGTGTGTGTATATATATATGTATACATATATGTGTGTGTGTGTGTGTGTGTATATATATATATACACATACTTGAGCATATATATTATTACTACTCAAAACTACCCAAAGAAGACTTGTAGTCTCAGATATTCTAGCTGCGAAAAAACAGAGCTCAGAGACTTTAAGTATATGGCCTGTAAGGGCACAGAGAGAAATAACAAAATCAGGATTCAATCTTAGTGTGTTTAACTCCCAAGCCTATGCTTATTAAGGAGTTTTTCTCCCTTGATAAAACTTGAATATATGGGCTTTAACAATTCTCTTTCTCCCTTGACTTTACCTTAATTTTTAGAACTAGTGAAGAAAATACTTACAAATTCTAAAAACACGGTGTCCAACTAACAAAAGTTAAAAACAAAACAAAAATTGCATTTTCCAGTTGGCAAATGGGAGACAAGTATTATGAATGCCCAGTTGGAATCACTTTAGTTTCATGTCCTGTGTTTGAGGTGAGATTGATGAAAGAGAGCAAATTTGTCTTTATTATTATTTCTTTTCTCAAAAATATTTCTCTTACTGAGTTATAGATTTACAATCTATAAATAATCTTGATAGTCACATCTACTTTAGTCCAAATGATATTTAAAATCATAAAATAAAAAATGACAGTGGATGATCTGTATCCACACTGTCATTTAGTGGCCTATACCCTGCCAGCATTCAGTACTCGGTCAGGTCCAGTGTGTTTATTCGACTTTGTTTTATTCAGAGTGAGAAATTCAACCAGTGTTGTGATAGTTGAAACAAAGCAGAATACTTTGCTGTGTTTTGCATGTTGTTAATAAATTAATTGAGGTCTTGTTGATTATCCAAGTAGAAGCCACGTATCTGAGCAAGATCTCCTCTGAACCACTTGTTTTATCTGCTAATTCACATGAAAAGTTCATTTTCTCATGGTTTTCTGACCTCCCCATGGCCCCTGAGGAGATTGTTACCCTTTCTGATTTGCCACTTTGTCCTCAACTCTTACCTCCTCAACAGTCTGTTTTCCTCTTATCCTCCAAATACCTTTACTGATTCTCTCCCAGAATGGCTTCTCACAATTATTTAAAGTCTATTCAGTACTTACTAAACAAAGAATTCTTATTAGAAATGAAGGCTTAGTCTAGAATAAAAATACTACCTTTGCAGGAGAATATTTCAAGCAATTCATGAATATTGAAAATACAAAAAAGAACTGAAGACCAGAATATTTGAGAAAGAATATATTATTAGAAAGTTCCATTCTAGATGTCACCTACTATCTTCTTGTTTCTACTGTCTAGTTCTTTTTTTTTTTTTTTTTTAACGTTTTATTTATTTCTGAGAGAGAGAGACAGCGTGAGCAGGGGAGGTTCAGAGAGAGAAGGAGATACAGAATCTGAAACAGGCTCCAGGCTCTGAGCTGGCTGTCTGCACAGAGCCCGATGTGGGGCTCAAAACCACCAACTGCGAGATCATGACCTGATCTGAAGTCAGATGCTTAACTGACTAAGCCACCCAGGCGCCCCTCTACTGTCTTCTTATCATTCTCTTCTCCACTGTGGATGTGATCTCAATTCTCTAGGTTCATCCTTCCCACTGGTTTTCTCTTGCAAAAATGAGGGAAGGGGGGGGGGGAGGGAGGGAGGGAGGGAGGAACAGTATATGTCTAACCCACTGAGACAAATGAAAAAAGTGTCTGGCTTAAAGTCCCTATGCTCCAGCTCTTCTCTGCCACAACAGCGACTGAGGCGGTTGATCTTCCCAGCACATTTGTAACCTCTTTGTGGCACACAACTGTGTCACAGTACACTGGAGAAGAAGCTGTGCCCAGGCACACTGACACTGAGATCACACAGAGAATTATTATTATAGAATTAGTGCCTTACTGTTTTGCCTGTGACTTATAAGCACATTATCATATGGCCATGTGAACATCATGAATAATAGGACACTCTCTTAGGGGTCTGCCTGCCCATCCATGTGCCATTCAACTATCTAACTATCTAACATTTACCGATTTCTTACAATTTGTCAAGTATTCTCCTTATACCATGGAGGACCCAATGTTAACTGACTTTTGGATCTGGACCACATGGGCCTTACTATTTAATTAGTTATAGCCTACTTTGCTTTTGAAATGTTGTACAGTACTGGTACTTTTCTAGAGGATAAGAAAAGTTCAGACAAGCAACAATATCTGCAATCCCAGAAGACAACCTAAACAATTTAGAATAATGAAAATTTGTCTAACCTGCTTTGTGAAGGTTGTATAATCCTGATTCTTATGTAGCTGGGGAAAAAAAAAAAAAGCCGAATTGGTGGAAAGTGTCATTCTTATGGTTTGAGATTCTTAGGTGGGAGATTTGGCACAAATGTAAAGTATTATTATTTATCCTACATACTCTATACTTTTTTTCACCTGCCAAGTTTGGCTAAAGAATAGTTACTTAAGTATAGTAAAATAATTTAATATGCCAAAGCTAATATAATATATACAATCATATCCCCCACATAGACAACATAGCCTAGCAGATTCTCTCTACTGCAGTACCAGAAAGATGGTGGATTAGCCTTTTTGGGTCACTGGGAATTAACACAACTTTAGTTGCTGTCCCTCATGCACACATGGAACTCACTGGGGCTAAGTAACTGATCCAGTGATGTCTCCCCAACATAGACTTCTATGTCCTGTGTCCTGCTGCCCTCACAGAAGAGGTCACACACCAACCAAAGTTATCCTCTCTTTTCTTACCCATGGATTGGGTCTTTGATCTTTAGGCAACTTCAGATTTTGTACCCTTTGTCTGGAGGGTTGGTATAGAGGCACACAACTAAACAATTCTGTATTCTATGCTACTTAGGACTTAAATAGGGAGAAAAGATTGAAATGACTGTATTTGAAATATGTTTTAATATTTTCTATGCAAGATGTAGAATGTATATGACTGTAAAAATTCTGAATTGTGGTTTCTTCATGGAAATGGATACCATATTGGGAAACCAGCCATCAGCGTTTGTAATTAGGCTTGATGCTGGTCCTACCTGGAGTACATCAAGTGATGAAGAACCTCCTGTGTGATTTCTTCTCCTGGAAAAGTTCATAACAAGAGTAGAATGACTTTTTTCTCACAAAGTCATAGATAATATTAGGGTTTTTTTAAGGGAATGTTTTGTCCCAGCTGTATTAATCAAGAGCCAGAAAAGACTGCTAGACATAATTAGTTAGGCATCTGAGTAATCTAAAATTAATAGAGGGGTCAACCAAAAACAGATGGATGTGGTTAAAAGGAAATATAAACATACTGAATCCAAGTTACAAAGACATTTGTCCTGTGAATAAGGGTTGTTTCTTAATTCATAGATACTTTAGCTTATTAAAATTGATTACAAGTCTTAGAGAGATGGTCTTGTAATTCTTGTAAAAGCTTCCTACATAAACAAGTGTGCTGTTTATATCAGTGTTTTTAGTTAATCACTGTTTTCTAAATTGTAGGATTTATATGATTAGTGGTTTTATTTCCTATCATGTAATACTTATAGGATTATATTGATTATTCAGGAATTTTGTCAATTGTTTAAGATTAATATCTACAATTCAAGTACTTGCTATTTTATGAAACATGTTTAATTTATGTACTAAGCTTTCAGACTTTATTACAGTTTTCAGAACCTAATAATAGCCACTTATTGTAGCAAACTTTAACTTTTCTTTAAAAAGATAAAGAAAAGATCAGATATTTTACTTCGCCAGCATACATTCTTCAAAAGATTTATAGATAATCATATATTTTAAAGCAAGTATTAAAAAAATAACTTGGGGTGCCTGGATGGCTCAGTCAGTTAAGCATCCAACTGTGGCTCAGGTCGTTATCTTGCTGTTCGTATGTTCGAGCCCCACATCAGGCTCTGTGCTGACAGCTTGGAGCCTGGAGCCTGCTTTGGATTCTGTGTTTCCCTTTCTCTCTGCCCCTCCCCTGCTCACATTCTGTTTCTCTCTCAAAAATAAATAAACTTAAAAAAAAATTAAATACCCCCTCTCTATCCAAGCCTCATTCTCTCTCTCCACCCAAGCAAACCTACACTTCCAGTTTGTTTGCTTTTAATGCTGTCCTCACTCTACTAATTATTTACTAACAAAATATCCAAGAAAGAGATTTCAGGTTGCAGAAGAGTTAAGTACCTAAATAACAGTGGATACATTTTCACTGTAGATTTTATTTCCTTTGTGTTTTTTGAATGTTGACAACTTGTTCCTTTTTTTTAATTCAACTCTAGTTGACATACATTGTTATATTAATTCCAGGTCTATTACATAGCAATTTAACAACTCTGTAGGTTATGCTATGCTCACCACAAGTTGCTACCATCTGTCACCAGACACACTCATTCCTTTTCATATTCCCTCAAGCACCTTCTGTTATGACTCCAAAAAATGTTTCAAAGTGTTTTCTTACAGGGCAGAAAGAAGAGAATGTGCTTAGAAGGTGACAGAGAAAGAGAATCAATACAGGCTGCTGAATTTTTAAGGTGAAGGTGATGATTGGAATAAGGTCCTGAGGAATCTTTGCACTTAAAACTTCAGAGTCATCCTTTAATAATTGCTCTTTTAAAAATTTTACTTAACTGTTAAACATTCCAAGCATGTCCCCACCTCAGGACCTTTGTAGTTGCTATTTCTTCTGTCAGAATGATCTTCCTCAAGTTATTTGCAAAGCCTGCAATCTCATCTCCATCAGGTGTCTACCCGTATATCATTTTAGAGAGACTTTTCAGATCACCTGCTAAAACAGGGCTTCCCATTTTGAATTCTCTCTAGTCTCTTGAGCTCTTTTATTTACTTCATTATACTTGACTATTTATTGTCATTTTATAGTTTAATTTTACATATTTATTTGGTTGCTTATGAATTTAGGAATGTGTCTCTTCTCCCTACCATATCTTCTGTGCCTGAAACAGTGCGTGGCTTATAATAGACACTCAGCACATGTTTGCTAAATGAGTAAAACACTTTCAAAGTCTCCTGTCTATTCAGTTGAGTCCATATTCCTCACCTTGACATTCAAGATTCTACACAATAAGACTGTAATTTAGGTTTACAGTCTTTTAGGGAAAAATAGGGCAGAAAAGGAAGTTAGGGACAAATTGTGGAGTACCTAAAATACACATTGAGACTGAAGAGCTATTGAAGGGCTATGGCTTTAACTTTAGTATGGCCAGTGGAGCTATAGATCCTCCTGGAGTGTGAGCTTTCTCTCTAATCCCATGAATGTGCTTAAGAGTATCAGAGAATGGGGGCACCTGGGTGGCTCAGTCGGTTAAGTGTCCAACTTCGGCTCAGGTCATGATCACACAGTTAGTGGGTTCGAGTGCTGACAGCTAGCTCAGAACCTGGAGCCTACTTCAGAATCTATGTCTCCCTCTCTCTCTGACCCTCCCCTGCTTGCTCTCTCTCTCTCTCAGAAATAAATAAAAAACATTAAAAATTTTTTAAAAAAAGGGTATCAGAGAATGCAGTACCCTAAAAGTACTCAGGAAGAGAGAGAATCCTATTATACTAAGCAGTTTTTTAAGAATAGAAAGCTAAACCAAGCCCACCTAAGGTGTTCCTTCATATCAGCATGTTGTGGTCAGAAATTTGTATCACTACTCATTCAGTGCCTTCTCATTGTCTATTGACTTAAAAATAAACTGTTTCCCAAATTATTTCTTAGTAATTATTTCTTAGTATAGAAATACTAAGAAATACTACATGTAATCAATAGACCAACTAAACAACTTTTTTATTCTTAGGTATCTTCTTTCCTACCTCTGTACCCTGTTCTCATACTATCCCTCTGTCCAGAGTTCCTTCTAGAGCATGATCTCCAACTGTCAAAATGATATCTTTACTCCCTAAACAAAAATGTGAAAGTTCTCACCCTCTTTTGAGTCCTTTTAACCCTTAAAATACCTTCTATCTCCCTATATTATAATCAGTTGTATAATTTACCTTACCAT
This sequence comes from Hyaena hyaena, assembly GCF_003009895.1. Taxonomy (NCBI): domain Eukaryota; kingdom Metazoa; phylum Chordata; class Mammalia; order Carnivora; family Hyaenidae; genus Hyaena; species Hyaena hyaena. The sequence continues at coordinate 83,956 of NW_024080918.1, forward strand.
TCTATAAGCTTCATGCAGGAGGAATTTTCTTACAGTTCTGTATCCCCATGACACTTAATGCCATCCCTTTTCCACAGAGATACTACAGTGTTGTCAGCATTACGGAACTGAGTTATTTCCTTTGAAAGGGACTTTAAGATCTTCTAAGGAGAGTTATAGTTTAGGCATCGAGACGTGTACCGTCATTTAATTAGAGAGCAGCTCTTCACAGCTAATGACAGAATATTGATAGCAACTTAGCTGAGATTTAAATTTATATGAATATTCCCAGCTGTATTTTCTGTCCCTTTTCTGTACCCCCACCATCTCCAGTAACTACTGTCAAGCAGGTGCATAGCAGGCACAATGCAGTGCACCCTCATTTTCTAACAAAGAGAAGAATGCCATTCCCAAGATATAAAACTCAAGTAGACTGTAGGACTAATGAGCTTGTCACTTTTAAGTTAATGTACACTTCTTAGAATTTACTGTGGCTAACTCCTGAGGGAACAAGATGAACGAAATAGTGAAATAACAAACCTGTATTATAACCACCTCCACAACTGAATCAGCTGTTTTCATGGTCCTATGATTTATTATTTGGCATTAAATCTTGAAAATACTGGCCTGATTGTCCCATACAAAGAGGTTCATCCATACAATTAGCAGTATTCTTTTCTGTGTTCATCGCACAGAAACAAATAGAAGGGGTTTGTCAAGAACATAGTGAGTTCACTTGTAAGGATGCATAACGTTTAAAAAAAAAAAGAATATTTAAAATTAACAAGAGGATTTTTTTTCCATCCCTAGGGACCAAGAGGCCCAGATGGTCTCTTAGGGGAACAAGGTATACAAGGTGCCAAGGTAAACACTGATTTTCTATTTTGCATGCAGTTAAGCTTTTTTAAGCTTATATATGTTCTACCGGATTTAAAACTGTTGTATTTCCTTACAAAAGTATGGTTCTGAATTTTCTCTTGGTTTAAAGATGAAACATAGAGTTTTTACTACACATAGAGAAATGTTTTCTTTTAAATATTGAACTATATACTTGATGTCTTATTTTCTTGTATGCAAGTGTATGCTAGCATGCGTAAGACCATAATTCACATTCATATTAATTCCTCTGGTATTGATACTTTGTTAGGGTGAAAAAGGAGATCAAGGAAAAAGAGGGCCTTATGGTCTTACTGTAAGTAGTCAAACATTTCACATTAAAGATGAGCATGTAAAATCTTCCCCGTTTTCTTGGTGTGTGACTAATATTTTGTGAGGGAGCTACTTGACCCGAGCTTTTCCTTCCTTATACAGGGTAAGACTGGAAACCCTGGAGAGAGAGGAGTTCAAGGGAAGCCGGTAAGTAATAAAGAATAATTAAGCAATCAATAAATTGTGTTCATTTTAGTCTCTGACACAACTATTGTCACTATTCCACATGTTAGACTAAGGGAATACCAGCTCTTTTCCTCCTTCAGTCCTTAGGGCAGTGTTTTACTTGAGCAAGTTACATACTCATTGTACCCCTTAGGTTTACCTGTCTATAAACTGGTGGTGATAACTATTACTTTTGCTTCAACCTTGGTATGATTAATTTTTCTCTAAAACCCATTTTACAATGGTGTGATATTGTATAAATTAATGGAATATTGATAAAGCAACCATAACAAGAAACTCCTCTGAGGCTTCTTGCCTACTTTCATTTTAAGTCAAGCATTCTTCAGACCCTTGGAATGTGGAGTTCTGTGTGTCATCATGCTTTGCCAGGGCACTGCTCTAAGAGTTTTTAATATTATCAACTGCTAAATAGTCTCCTACCATCAAAAAATCTTTTCAGAAACATACAGTTTTTTCCCTGAGTGGTAACAAGTTCTTTTTTTTATGGTCATAGCAAAGAAACAAGCAGGAGTTTGTCAACTAAAGAAGATCACAGGGTCTTCATTCACTAACTGAAGGGGAGAAATGTTAAAAACAAAAACAAAAAGATATATAAATATGCACATGCACACACACATATATGTGATAGCACATATATATAAAATTTTGAGTGCATAAGCTTAATTTTATGAGCTTTCATACATTTCACACATTTCTGGTTTTCTTTAGAATCATAATTGTTATGATAATTATAATTTTAATAACATGTTGCTTTGTCATGTACCTGTATACTCACTTTAAAATTCTAAAATTAGATAATAATTTAAATGGATGGCAACTGAAGAGTCAGAAAAGGATAAGAAAAAATTTTTTTTCTTCTGTAACAATTGTCACGAATGTCATTGCATTTGTGTTCCTCTTTGAAATCTGCTGCCCCCTGCCTGTTGTTTCCTGTAATGGCATTTTATGTGACAGTGCTCAAATCTAAAACATCAAAAATCTAAAAGAGAAAAATGACTGTATTCAGGGAAAGAGCTTGTGTGTGACACTGTTGAAGTCATCCCCAAAGAATATTCATTGAGTGTTAAGATTCATCATCTTGGTTTCTGTTATATCAATGCAAATGGTTATTTCTATAGATTCCTTCCATTTTGCTATACTGTATACAAAGTTAATATGTAGCAACGAATAGAGAAATTTGGAGCCCATTGAGTTCATTCTTTTCATAAAGAAATGAGGCCTAGAGAAATAAAGTTACTTACCCATTTTATATATTGTTGATATTCCTTAGAATTTTATTTTCATTTGCAGCCTATCAGTTATGCCTAGATAAATATGAAATGTGATGTTTGACTTCCTCAAACAAATAGAATACATTATAACAATTTTATAACCATAGCTTAAGTCAAGCAATTCATAGACTACTGGAAGAGTAAAATTACTTTAGGGGATGACATGGATTGGACATTAAATCATGAGTTTATTGTAGTTGTTGAGGTTTACATATCTCTATACCTATATTGTCTTCTTTTTTTAATTTTTTTTAATGCTTTTTATTTATTTCTGAGAGAGAGAGCTACAGCATGAATAGGGGAGGGTCAGAGAGAGAGGGAGACACAGAATCTGAAACAGGCTCCAGGCTCTGAACTAGCTGTCAGCACAGAGCCTGATGTGGGGCTTGCACCCACGAACTATGAGATTATGACCTGAGCTGAAGTCGGACGCTTAATCGGCTGAGCCACTCAGGTGCCCCTGTCTTCTTCTTGATTGAACAGAAATAGACTTGAGATCTTAGGGAAGCTAGGATCAATCAATCCGAGAAATCCAGATGGCCCCAAAGATTTTATTTGATCCTGCAGAGTATTCTCAATGTCTCTAGTCTTATGCAACTGTCACAAGCAGGCAGTGCTGAAAAATAAAAAGGCATATTGAAGGTCAGACTGACCTTTGTTCTAGTACATGCTCATAATAGGTATATAGTTTGATTAAATTGTCCTAATTCTAAAGCCAGATATTCAATGAAAACTGGTAACAGATATAGTATTCTCTTTGTTGAGATAACTAGGAAAAGTACATTTGTTTATGGGCCAACACTATTTCCTATGCTTGCCTTCTATCCATGTGTAGATCTGACTCAGAGGGAGAATCAAGAGGAAGGGCCATGATCCATTGTGTTTCTGAGGTGGTAAAACCTGAGTAACTGCTTTTAGATTTCTAAATCTTATAAAAGTTATAACTATTGGGGCCCCTGGGTGGTTCAGTTAGTTGAGTGTCCGACTTTGGCTCAGGTCACGATCTTATGGTTTGTAGATTCAAGCCCTGCATCAGGCTCCCCTCCCCTGCTCACGTTCTGTCTGTCTCTCTCTCTCTCTAAAATAAATAAACATTTAAAAATAACTATTTTTAATATTTTTTAATCGAGATATTCTTCTAGTTGACAGGCTATTAAATCTTCAACTGTTAGGGCTGTTAAATCTTCAGCTATCATTTTGTAATTCTGTTTCTCTTTTTAATTTTGTCAAATTTTGCTTTGTATATTTTGAAATGCTATTTTTAGAGTATTCACGTTTCTAGTGTGGTAAATGGCTGCTGAAGTATCTGGCCAGTTCTTTTAGGCTTTGCTGGGCTGCTTGGTGTCTAACACATCAATACATACTTCAAATTCCTCCAAGAGATTTAAGCAGAGGTTACACTCAGAATCTGAAGCTCCTCCTCTCTGGCTTTCTCTTCTATCACTTCCCTGCAGCTATGGTCACTCCGTATTCTACCCTCTGGGTCTCTATGCCTGTAAGACTGCAGGTTTCTATCCCAGTTTTTTCTTAATTATTCTACATAGCTTACCTTCCTGCTAAAAGCATATTTTTAAAAAAATCAGACACTCACTTAGTGAAATGCCTTTCTTCTATATGTAGACCTCTCCACTCTAATTTTTGCTTATTTTGGGGTCTTTCTCCAATGTTTTTTTAAAATATTTTGGCCTGCATTTATAGTTATATCTGTATAAGTTGGTTTGATAGGAGCTATTTGGCCAATATTGGAAGCGGACACTCTTAACAGTTCTTCTTCAAGTAGTTTTCTCTGAAGTAACTCAGAATACTTGAGAAGCGTTTCATAATCTTCAAAAAACAAAGAGTAATTCTTTCTCCCTTTTCAGATAATGAGGCACATAGTTTTGTAATCCTACAGTGAAATAACATTCATATGCTCCCTAGCTTATTCTCATAAAAGGGCTTTTAGGATGATCTATATGTTTACTGAAAATAGAAAAGGCGTTGAATGTTTGATTTCTTGTTGAAATGAGTAAAATGAAGTATCGTGGATGAACATGGCATTGGAGTCAGACATTGGAAGTCAAATAGTGGTTCTGCCACTTACTAGCTGGTTTTGGCCTTATACAAATTATTTAACATCTCTGAGTCTCAGTTTTCCTATCTTTAAAATGAGATACTTTTTATAGTCATATCAAATGATGTTCATTATGTATTTGGCATAGGCTCTCAATACATAGCAACTGTATACTCATTCTCCTGGTCATTATTGTAATTGCTGGATTGAAGTAGTGAAGCAAGAAGTTCTATTATAAAGAATATATTTTCAGTAATATCTGGTAGCCTTGAAGTGAATTTTTATTTTGTACTAGCTTATGCTTTACTTCTCTGTCTCTAATAAAAATAAGTAGAATCCATAAGTTTGCCAAACAGCCTTTATGCACCATTAACATCATTAAAAGTATACATTAAGCTTGATATTGTATACAGACATACTTCACAAAGCAAAGCAAATTAGGTAGATATTATTCAAGGTTCTGAACTTTTGTTGTGTGTGTCAGTTGGTATACCAGGCACGAAGGGAACCCTTATATTGATCCTGTCTCAGTTTTGGAACCTGGAGTTTGGAATTTGGGCAGCATATAATTTTCATGACTTAACTAGGGCCTTAGTCGGATGTGAGTCTATGATTTTACATATCTTCCTTTCCTTAACCAGAGAATCATACACGACTAAATATCGCATTAATGGCTACAACTTAGAAACTTTGTGTTGCTAGGAATTCTTAATCTTTACATCCAATTTAATGTCATAGTTTTCTTAGCTTTTAGTTTTAATATCAAATGGTGATTGTGATCCACTGTATATTTGCCAACCTTCCCAAGGTCAGTAATGTAGAACAGGCAAATTGCAAATAGACAAGGGCAGGATTTTCTATATCATTTATGGTATCTGGCGCACAGTACATGCTCCATAAATCTTTAAATAGAAGGATCAAAGAAGACCTGGAATACTATTTAGTTTTACATACTATTTTAGAATGTACCTCCACTTCTGAGACTCACTTTAATGGTACATGGATGACATGGTTTAAACATAGGGGAAAATAAAGGATATTAGGTCAATTTAGACATTTCTGGTTATCTAGGTTCTGAGACTCCTTTGCCTTACGGTCTTAAGGGGCATAAGTTATACTAACTAACATATCACAGGTTATTATTTTTGGAGGAAAAATCATTTTTATATCAATATTAAAGGTACAAAATCTAAGTTTAAAGTAATTCTGAATAATTATTTGTCACTGTATATGAGTGGGGATTAAGTATGAGAATATAGATAGATATAAGGAACTCCTACAATTCAACAACAAAAAACAACTTGATGAAAACATGAGCAAAAGGCCTTGAATAGACGTTGCTCCAAAAGAGATATACAAATGGCCAATAAACACATGAAAAGATGCTCAATATCACTAGTCATTAGAGAATTGCAAATCACAACCACAATGAGACACCACTTGTCACCCATTAAGATAACTGTTACTAAAGGGAAAAACAAAACACATTTGCATAGAAAGTGACTAGTGTTGGCAAAGATGTAGGAAAATTGGAGCCCGTGTGTATTGCTTGTGGGAATGTAAAATGGTGGGGTTGCTATGGAAAACAGTTTGGTGGTTCCTCAAAAAGTTCAATATAGTATTACCATATTATCCATCAATTTCACTTTAGATATATATCCCAAAGAACTGACAGCAGGGACTCAGACACTTTACACCAGTGTTTATAGAACAGTATTCACAGTAGCAAAAAGGTAGAAAACCCAACTATCCATTCATTGATGGATGAATAGATAGATATACAAAATATGGCATACATATACAATGGAATATTATCGAACTTTAAAATGAAGGAAGTTTAAGTTTTATTTAAAGTCCAGTTAAACATACAGAGTAATAATGGTTTCAGGTGTACAATATAGTGATTCAACACTTGAATATCACCAGATGCTCATCACAAGTGCACTCCTTAATCCCTATTGGCTATATAGCCCATCCCTCTATCCACTACCCTTCTGGTAACTGGCTTGTTCTCTATACTTATGAGTCTGTTTGTTGATTTCCCTCTCTCTCTCTTTTCCTTTTGCTTGTTGATTTTAGCCATTCTAACAGGAGTGAAATGATATCTCATTGTAATTTTGACTTGCATTTCCCTGATGATGAGTGATGTGGAGCATCTATTCATGTGTCTTTTGGCCATCTGTATTTCTTCTTTGGAAAAGTGTCTATTCATGTCTTCTGCCCATTTTTTACCTGGATTATTTGGGTTTTGGGTGTTGGGTTTTATAAGATCTTCATATATTTTGGATACTAACCCTTTATGAGGTATGTCATTTGCAAATATCTTCTCCCATTCTATAGATTGCCTTTTAGTTTTGTTGATTGTTTCCCTTGCTGTACAGAAGCTTTTTATTTTTATGAAATCCCAATAGTTTGTTTTTGCTTTTATTTCCCTTGACTCAGAAGACATATCTAGAAAAATGTAACCATGGCTGATATCAAATAAGTACTGCGTGTGTTCTCTTCTAAGGATTTTGATGATGTCCTGTCCCACTTTTCGGTCTTTCATCCATTTTGGATTTATTTTTATGTCTGGTGTAAGAAAGTGGTCCAGTTTCATTCTTTTGCATGTTGTCCAGTTTTCCCAATGCCATTTGTTGAAGAGTCTGTCTTTTTCCCATTAGATATTCTATCCTGCTTTGTTGAAGATCAGTTGCCCATATAGTGTGGGTCTATATCTGGGTTTTTTATTTTGTTCCATTGATCTATGTGTTTTTGTGGCAGTATTATACTGTATTGATGACTCCAGCTTTGTAATGTAGCATGAAGTCCAGAATTGTGATGCATCCAGCTTTGCTTTTCTTTTTCAGGATTGCTTTGGTTACTTGGGATCTTTTGTAGTTCCATACAAATTTTAGAGTTATTTGTTCTAGCTCTGTGAAAAAGGCTGAGAAGAATTGCATGATATGTATAGACTGCTTTGGGTAGTGTAGATATTTTAATAATATTTTTTCTTCTGATCAATGAACATGGAATGTCTTTCCATTTCTTTGTGTCATCTTCAGTTTTTTCATCAATATTTTATAGTTTTCAGAGAACAGGTCTTTCACTTCTTTGGTTGTGGTTATTTGGTTATGGTATCTTATATTCTTGGTGCAATTGTAAATGGGATCGATTCCTTAATTTCTCTTTCTGCTGCCTCATTATTGGTTTATAAAAATGCAACTGATTTCTGTACTTTGATTTTGTATCCTGCAACTTCACTGAATTCATTTCTCAGTTATAGCAGTTATTTTGGTGAAGTCTTTTGGGTTTTCTATATATAGTATTAAATCATCTCAAATGGTGAAAGTTTTACATCTCTCTTGCTGATTTGATGCCTTTTATTTCTTTTGGTGTCTGACTGTTGTGGCTAGGACTTCCAAAAATGTTGAATAGAATTGGTCATAGTGGACATCCCTGTCTTATTCCTGACTATAGGAAAAGCTCCCAATTTCTCCCCATTTAGGATGGTGTTAGTTGTGGGTTTTTCATAAATTGCCTTTATTATGTTGAGGTAGGTTCCCTCTAAACCTACTTTGTTGATATTTTTATCATGAATGGATATTTTACTTTGTCAAAAGTTTTTTTGTTTTTTTTTTTTTTTGCATCATTTGAAATGATTATCTGGTTATTTTCCTTTCTTATATTAATGTGAGATATCACATTGATTGGTTTGCAAATATTGAAGTAAAATTGCAAACTAGGAATAAATCCCACTTGATTGTAGTGAATGATTTTTTAATGTATTGTTGAATTTGATTTGCTAGTATTATTTGAGGTTTTTTGCATCTATGTTGATCAGAGATATTGGCCTATAATTCTCTCTCTCTCTCTCTCTGTCTCTCTCTCTCTCTCTTTTTTTTTTTTTTTTTGTAGTTTCTTTATCTGGTTTTGATATCAGGATAATGCTGGCCTCATAGAATAGATGTGGAAGTTTTCCTTCCTCATCTATATTTTGGAATAGTTTGAGAAGACTAGGCACTAACTGTTCTTTAAATGTTTGGTAGAATTCACCTGTGAAGCCATCATCTAGTCTTGGACTTTGTTTGTTAGGAATTTTTTGATTACTGATTCAATTTCTTTGCTGGTTATTAGTCTGTTCAAGTTTTCTATTTCTTCCTGTTTCAGTTTTGATAGTTTATATGTTTCTAGGAATTTACCCATTTCTTTTAGGTTGTCTAATTTGTTGGCATATAGTTTTTCATAATATTCTCTTATAAATTTTTATATTTTTGTACTATTGATTGTTTACCTTCTCTCATTTGTGACTTTATTTGGGTCCTTTCTCATTTCTTCTTGGTAAGTCTGGCTAAAGGTTTATCAGTTTTGTTGATATTTTTCAAAGAACTCCTGGTTTCATTGATCTGTTCTATTGCAGAGGGGTTTTTTGTTTGTTTTATTTGTTTTTTTGTTTTTAGTTTCTATATCATTTATTCTTGCTCTCATCTTTATTTCCTTCCTTCTGCTGGCTTTAGATTTTGTTTGTAGTTCTTTTTCGAGCTCCTTTAGGTGTAAGGTTAGGTTGTTTATTTGAGATGTTTCTTGAGGTTGGCCTGTATTACTATATAATTATATTTTAGGACCAATTCTGCTGCATCGCAAAGGTTTTGAACCATTCTGTTCTCAATTTTATTTGTTTCCATGTGCTTTTCTTTCCCCTTTCTTGTGTTGAGTAAAAAACCCAATGAATGTGTTAACCTATTCATTGTTTGGTAGCATATTTTTTTGTATTTGTGTTATTTGTGGACGTTTTCTTCTGGTTGACTTCTAGTTTCATAGTGTGTGGTCAGTAAAGGTGCATGGTATGACTTTAATCTTTTGTATTTGCTGAGGACTGTTTTGTGACCTAACCTGTGATCTGTTATGGAGAATTTTCCATGCGCACTTGAAAAGAATGTGTATTCTGCTGTTTTAGGATGGAATGTTCTGAATATATCTGTTAATTCCATCCAGTCCAACATGTCATTTAAAGCCACTGTTTCCTGGGGCACCTAGTAGGCTCAGTCGGTTAAGCTTCCGACTTCGGCTCAGGTCATGATATCACGGTTTGTGGGTTCGAGCCCCGCATCAGGCTCTGTGCTGACAGATCAGAGCCTGGAGCCTGCTTGAGATTATGTGTCTCCCTCTCTCTCTGCCCCTCCCCTACTTATGCTCTGTCTCTCTCTAGCTCGCTCACTCTCTCTCTCTCTCTCTCAAAATTAAATAAACATTTAAAATAAGTAAAGTCAGGTTTATCTAATATAAGTATTGTTACTCTGGCTTTCTTTTGACATCCATTTGCCTGATAAATATTTCTCCATTTCCTCACTTTCAGTCTGCAGGTGTCTTTAGATCTAAAATGAGTCTTTGTAGGCAGCACAGAAATGGGTCTTGTTTTTTAATCCATTCTGACACTCTGTGTCCTTTGATTAGAGTGTTTAGCCCATGTACTGACAAAGAAATTATTGATAGATATGTTTTTATTGCCATTTTGTTACTTTTCTTGAGGTTGTTTCTTGAGATTTTCTCTGATCCTTTCTTGTCTTTTTCTCTTTCCTTGTTTTCTGAATTTCTTAGTGATCTATTTGGATTTATTTCTTTTTATTCTTTGCATGTTTATTAGTGGTTTTTGATGTATGGCTACCATAGATTTGTCAATAACCTCTTCTGCATATAGCAGTCTATATTAAGTTGATGGTCAATTAAGTTCAAACCCATTCTTTTCTCCTCTCCTGTCCATGTTTTAGGTAGATGTTATTATATTTTGTATCCTTTACTGATTTACTGATTTTGTGTTTTTACTGCCTTTATGTTGTCACTTTTTGTCTTTCCTTTCCACTCAAAGAATTTCCTCAAATATCTCTTAAAGGGCTGGGTTAGTGGTCGTGTATTCTTTCTGTTTCTGTTTGTCCAGGAAACTCTTTGTCTCTCCTTTTCTGCTGAATAATAGCCTTGCTGAATAGTGTGCTTGGCTTCCAGTTTTTCCCATTCAGAACTTCGAATATACCATGCCACTCCCTTCTGGCTTCTAAAGTTTCTGTTGAAAAACCTCCTGCTATCCTTATGGAGTTTCCCTTGTAAGTTAACCACTTCATTTATCTTGATACTTTTAATATTTTTTTCTTTATTACCAAATTTTGCAAACCTAATTACAATGTTTCTTGGCGTGGGCCTACTTTTGTTGATTTTGATGGAATTATCTGTCCCTCCTGAAATGTATCTATTTCCTTCCCCAGATTAGGGAAGTTTTCGCTATTATTTCCTCAGGTATATTTTCTGCCCCTTTTTTTTCTCTCTTCTGGGACTTCTGTAAAACAAATATTATGTTTAATGGGGTCACTGAGTTCCCTAAATCTATTCTCATTTTGTATAATTCTTCCTTCTCTCTTTTGTTCAGCTTCATTGCTTTCCATTATTTTGTCTTCTAGGTCACTAATTCATTCCTCTGCTTCTTCCAACCCAATATGCATTACATCAAGTATGTTTCTAATCTCATTTATTGCACTCTTCATCTCTGATTATTTTTTTTAACTCTTTTATCTCTGTGATAAGGGTTTCTCTGATGTCTTCCATTCTTTTCTCAACTGTGATGAATATCCTTATGATCATTGCTTTAAATTCTCCAGCAGGCATGTAACTCATACATGTTTTGCTTAGATCTCTGGCCACAACCTTATCTTGTTCCTTCTTTTGGGATAAATCCCTCTGCCTTCACATTTTGTCTGAGTCTCTGATTGCTTCTATGTGTTAGAAAAGCAAGTTATGTCTCCTATCCTGAAATTAATGGTGTTGTGAAAAAGAAGTAAGTTAGTATCCAGGGCCTGACCTTCAGGGAGTGTCTCCAGTGTGTGCTGCATATGCCCTGCTATTTTGACCCAGCTGCTCTACCCTTCAGGCCGGTCATCTACAGAGGTTCTTCTTTCCTGCTGTGGGCAATTATTGGTCGTTGGCCTGAATGTAATGAGTTGTAACTAGGTGTGCTCTAGTCTGCTTGTGAAATGAGACCCATCACCACCTCCACCAGAATAGAGGCCCTGCAAAACTCTCTGGTAGGGAGATGTGGTATGGTCAGGTATTTGAGTTGGTCCCCTTCCAGAGGAGCCTGCCACAATGGGACTGAGGGAGGCATGACTGAGAAAGGCAGTTCCACCAGAGTGCAGGGATGTGGGGTTTAGAGTAAGCATAGTAGGGAGACAGTGCCAGCACTGCATTGCTTCCTGCAGGTGGTTCTGAGTTTATACTGAGCAATGGGGAAGAGAAATGGTGCTGGCAGCAACTTTGTTCCCAGAGAAGTGGAGAGGCATCTCCTTGAAAGCTGCCTCTCAGAGACCTACTCCAAGAAGAGTGAATAGTCTCCCCACTGTGCCTCCGGAGTTCTTCAGATTATTGTTACCATACTGTATGCCCCTAGGTTGTTTGCCTGTCCTCTGTCCAAGAGTAGTGCAGTGCTCTTCAGGCTTTATCCCTGCCAATACTGCTGACCTTTAAAACTCTCGACTTTAAGCCCCATTATGTGCAAACACTCACAAAATAAAGCCCTTCTCATTTTCAATAGCTATGGGAAACATTCTCCTTGTGCATTCTGCTGTGTGTCCCCCTCTGTCTCTCAACCTTCTCCAAAACCATTACTCCCTCCCCTCCACAGCAGCCAGGATCCATTTCTTCCCTAAACCATGTCTCTGTACTTCCTGCCTTCTTCAATGTGACCTCTCTTCTCCTTTTAGTAGTGGAGTTCTGTCAGTCTTCAGGTTGATTTCTGGGTTACTTAGGATGATTTTATAGTTACCTTTTATTTGTGGGATGAGGTGAGCCTAGGGTCTTCTTATTCCACCACCATCTCCTCCTTTCCAAAAATGAAGTTTTGATACATGTTACAACATTGATGAAACTTGAGGACATTACGCCACATGAAAAAGTCAGAGATGAAAGAACAAATGTGGTATAACTCTTCTTATATAAGGCACCCAGGGAAATCAAATTAGAGGCGGAACACAAGAACTGTGGTTTCCAGGGGAACTGTGGAGAGGAAAGGGGTGTTTTTTAATGGGTATAAAATTTCAGTCTGGGAAGATAAAAAGTTCTGAAAATAAATAGTGATGACAGTAGTGCAACAATGTGAAGGTACTTAATACCACAACACTGCACACTTAAAAAGTATTAAAATCGCATATTTTATGTTATGTATATTTTACCACAAAAAGAAAAGAGAGAACAGAGGTAGACAGAAAAGTTAGGTGAGAGGATTGTAAAGGAAAGGCAAGGTAAGGAAACTAAAACATTTTTAAGCATCACTTTTTCTTCATATTTTTCCTTTGTTTATTCAGGGTTTACAAGGACCCCCTGGGAGTACAGGAAACAGAGGACCTGAAGGAGAACCAGTAAGTTTACCTTTATATTTTTCGAATTGTGTTTTCCTCATAATATACATTTATCTTTCTGTTACTGTCCTCCTGTGCTGTGCTGGTACATTTTTGAAAGCAGAATTTATCATGGGCACCTAATTATATAGAAAATATTTTGCTGTGAATATAGTTTTTATTACCTTTCTAGTCTTATATAGTCAAATGTTCCTATCTTTCTGGAACTGCTAAAGCTTGACATATTTCTCTTTTCAACAAAACCAGCTCTGTTTTATTGGCTCCCAGAAATTTTCTTTGTGAATGGCTAACTGTTCTTACAGTGATTATTACATTGCCACACACACACAATCATATTTTTGTGGCCAACTCTGTAATGAAATACCATACAAAGAAGCCAAACTCTACATCTGATGGGCCCAAATGTACAAACAGGACAGAAACACTGGTACACCAGTAATGCAAAATCTGACATCACAGTTTCATAAATGTGATTCAGTTACAAAATTTCCATGGAAAATGATTGTGAAAAGGAAAGGCTTTGTCACACCTACTGTCTCACAACTTATTCTTTATTTCCTATGAAGTCATTCTTCTGGTTAATAGTATCAGATGTAATACGCTGTAACATGCTTGTAAGATTTATAATACAGTATAGTCTTACAAACTCTGCTGGGTTGATCTTATCTATTAGTTGACCCAAACATTTACAGGTGGCCTTTTCATAATTCATTTAGCTAGTAGCAAGTGGAAAATTTAATAGTCAAAGAGCTGCTCTTACCAAACTATGTTCATTTCCTCCTTTACATATTTAACCTCTGGTGTAAGCTCTCCAAGCAATAAGTGAAGATTTAACTGTATATATAAATCTCTCTAAAGAAAGAATTTTAAAAGTGGTGTTTATTTTACCAAACGAACTCCTATTCATTCTCTCCCTGTTTTATATCTCTTGTTGTTCCAGTCCTAATCTTTATTTGACTAAAAATAATGCAGTCCTCTTTAACATTATATATCTCTTTCTTCTAAATGTTTATAGCTCTTTGAAGTTAGAGACCATTTTTCTCACATTTGTCATCCTGCCTGGTATAATGCCTGGCATATTAGATCTATTTAGTGTATGTTTGTCAAAGTGAATTAACAAAAGGTCTTATACCCAAAAGCATAATCAGTTAGCCAGTAATATTAGATGAAGTGAAATGCAATGGAAACTAACTTAATAAGGACCAGATTTAAGTAAAGTACGTCAAAAGAGCTATGGCCACAGCAGAGACAGTATCTTGGCTTTTATACAAGAAAATATTTGTTACTGTAAGTATAAACCATTAAATAGTTTAATAGCACCTAAAAGTTGATATTCAGGTCACTGGGTCAGTGGGGCTGGTAAATAAAATACATTATAAGTTTATAATGGATATGATGGGCTTTGTTTCATATATTTGAGCTGCCTAGTTAAATTATAGAAAAGAAAGGAAGTGAATTGGTGAAATGAGAGACACAGAAGATATTTGGAGATTTATATTTTGAGAATAATAAAATAGAGAGGACTACATCTTTTCTATAGTCAACACCTCTTAGAGTTGTCTTTTTTCCCAGATGAGATTCAAACTAGCTTTCTCATTGCAGTGCAAATATTGGGGTTTGGATAGTTGACCACTCATTCATTCAGTCAATAAATATTTATTAGTGCCTGCACTGGGAGTGTAGTGGTAAGTATGAAGGTTTCAGTCTAATGATATAAATATGTACTAATTAGATTATCACAAAGATAAATGGAAAAAAAACTGAGATAAATGCTGTGAAGTACAGGAATTCAATTCTAACAATGTATAACAGATAAACGATCCATAGGGAAGCCTTCCAGAGGAGGAGCATATGAGCTAGGATCTGAATAATGAATAGTAGTTAGTTAGGCAAAGATGGGGAGAGGTCATTTTAGAGAGAACATGAGCTGAAAGGAAGCTCTACATATTTATTTGAAGTTCTTAAAGAAGACTAGCATGGTGGGGGCACAGAGTCGGGTGGGAAGTAAGGGTAAGACAAGGATGGAAAAAGAGGCAGAGAACAAAACATGTAGCTTTATGAGCCCTATTCATAGGGCTTGTATTTTCATCACAAGAAGAAAGTGATGTCACTGAAGAGATAGGGCTAGTTTTTTTTTTTTTTATCATATTATTGTTTTGTAAAGATTATCCAAACAAATTGGAAGGGACTAGGAATGGATAAGAACTGCTTTCTGTTGCAATAATCCAAATATGAGATGGTAGAACCCTTGTGATTAGCAGAGAAAAGTGTATAGATATAAAAGATTTAAAAGGAGATATAAAACCTATAGAAATGGACTTTCCATATATCAAGTATGATTCCTAAGAGTCTGCCTGACCCAAATAAATATTTTTGATATCTTTAAATATTGAAAACTGCCTTTAAAAAGGAAGATGAGGGGAATGCTATAGTTTAAAAAAATTAATTCTTAATAAGCTTGCCCTCCAATTTAAAAAAATATTATTTTCTGTGTACACTTCCTTAGTTGAATACCAGAAGTCACTTCCACTTACCTTAAAAGATAATTAACAGGATTCTCAGGTTAATTAAAAGTGTATGATAAAACCTAACATTAAATTACTTATGACGATATTAAAAATGGTAGCGGTTCTAGAAACAATGAAAGAAGATCCTATATCAGTGTCTCAGTAAAATTTTGACAATACTAAAGTCATACAAAAAAGAAAAAGCTAGAGATGAATTTCAGTTAAATACCAAAAATATCATGTAAAATCAACTTTATATAAAAAGAACTGATGAAGTGAAAGACAAATGAAGCAAAAAGGAATTACAAAAAAGGGGAAATTACTTAATATTAAGAAATCCATCATATAACATATTATAGATATACTGGGAAAATACTAAAAACAAGTGCTCATTAAAATTCAACAACTACTCTTGATTTGTTAAAATATATACGAAAACGATTTCTGGTCTGAATTGTAAGGAACCTGGAAGCTGTCGTTCCCCTTCTTACAATAAGGAAAAAGCCAAGCAAACTGAACATCAACAACACTTTTTAGATCATTGAGGTCAAAGGACAAACTGTTGCCTGAAAACTGAAAGAAAGACAGACAGGAGAATACAGAGAAGCAGAGCTTACCAGAAGCAGAAGCCTGTAGTTGGATGGTAGGAGTACTTTAAACTATAATTGACAAATCGCTGAAGATACAATTTAGACAATCTTAAGTGTTAAAAAACTGAGGGGCCCCTTCTGGGGCAAGGCCCCACATGTTCCTGAGTTTTACCACCAGGAGATGTGCTAGGTTCTCACTGTAAAGTTCAGAGAAATATCTATTTCTGTGTCTAACAGTGGGATGAGAAAAGTAACCATTTTGAAATATACCCAGAGTTCTCTGTTCTCCTTAACAAGGCTTCCCCTCAAGGGAAACTGTTTTGTCAGAGCTAACTGATTGGGGTTTTCCTGAAACCTATTGAACTGGGGAGAACGGTTCCCAACCCTAGCCACTTCTAGTCTTGGACATGGCGGAAAGGAAATATCACAGTTCGGGCTCACTATAGGACTGAGACATAATCATAAAGCTCTAGAATGCTTCTCCCCAACCCCCTTAACTTAGCACCACATAAATAGGGCTCCTATATAATAGCTGAGGATTCTAGCTAAAAGCACTACAGACACAGACTCTGTTAAAGGTGTCTCTGGGAAAGCCTGAAGACAATGGACAAGACAAATACAATGACACTAGGAGGAAATTTATCCTCTGACACCATAGTGCAGCAAACAGTAAACACAGCCTAATTCCCAGCCAGATGATGTAAAACCTTACACTAAAGACCTATTTGCCTCAGGTCCTTTTACCTGATACATTTTATTTGACTTTCAACAACAACAAAATTACAGGGCATGATAAATGGGGAAAAAACCGTCTGAAGAGACAAAGCAAGCATCGGGAACAGACTCAGATATGTCAGAGGTTTTGAAATTTTCAGACTGGGAATTCAAAAGTAAATTAGAATTAGATTTTCTCGGACAAGCAAAAACTGTTGGAATTTGTCACTAGTAGACCAGCCTAGTAAGAAATGTTAAAAGAAGTTCTTCATAGAAAAGGAAAATGATATAGATGAGAAGCTAGAATAGAAGAAAGGAAAAGCTTTAGAAGGAATATATAAAAGTAAAATCAAATCATTTGTTTTTCTTATCCTTAATAGAAGAGGTAATTTGTACAAAATAATAATTGCAACAGTGTATCTAATCTCATTTTAGGGATAAGTATAGTGATACAATGTTATTTGAAAATAGACTTGGATTAATTGTAAATATACGTTCCAAACTCTGGAGAAACCACTAAAATTTTTTTAAAGAAGTATAATTGGTATGATAAAATAAGAGAGAAAATGGAATTAATTTAAATTCACAGTAGGCTCAAAAAAAGAGTGGAAGACAAAACAAAGAAAGGACAAGAGTAAGAAATAGAAAACAGTAACAAAGTATGTATGAACTCAACTATGTGGAAAACCCCAAACAATTGACAAAAACAAATAAGCAAAAACAAAAACAAAAAATACCACTCCTGGAACCAATAATCAATTATAACAAGGTTGCAGGTGGGGTGCCTGTGTGGGTCAATTGGTTAAGCATCCAACTCAATTTCAGCTTAGGTCATGATCTCATAGGTGTGACTCTGTGTTAACAGCACGGAGCCTGCTTAGGATCCTCTCTCTCTCTCTCTCTCTCTCTCTCTCTCTCTCTCTCTCTCTCTCTCTCTCTCCCCCACCCCTAATCTCTCTCTCTCTCTCTCTCTCTGATCTTCCCCTGCTCTCTCTCTCACATACACTCTTTCTCTTAAAATAAATAAGTAAAACTTTAAAAAAATAACAAGATTTCAGGATATCAGGATATAAGATTAATAAACAAAAGTCAGTTGCTTTCTTATGTATCATATTAAGCAAATGGAATTTGATATTTAAAACACAACACCATTTCCATTAGCATCAAAAATAGAAAAGAAATAGGCATAAGAGTCTCTTGTGGTTTGTTTCCCTCTCTCCTCTCCCCCCACCCACCCGCTTACCATTTGTTCATCTGTTTTGTTTCTTAAATTCTACATGAGTGAAATTGTATGGTATTTTTCTTTCGCTCAGTGACTAATTTTGTTTAGCATAATACATTCTAGCTCCATCCACGTCATTGCAAATAGTAAGATTTCAATATGTGTGTGTGTGTGTGTGTGTGTGTGTGTGTGTGTATCACAACTTCTTTATCCATTCATCAGTTGATGGACTAAAAAAAATACATATAAATCTAACAATATACACAGAATACATTTAAGGAAAACTATAAAACTGATTAAAGAAATAAAAGAAGATGTAAATAAATGGAGAGATATTCCATGTTTATGGATAGGAAGATTTACTATTATTAGGGTGTCACAAATTGATCTGTAGATTCAATGCAATTCTAGTCAAATTATTAACAATTTACTCCATTAGATACTGATAAAGAAATTCTACAGTTCATATGGAAAGGCAAAAGATCCAGCAGAGCCAACATAATATTGAAGAACAAAGTAAGAAGACTGACATTACCCAACTTAAAGACTTAATATAAACTATTCAAGACAGTATAGTAGGAAAAGACAAATAGATAATTTGAAAAGAATAATGAGCCCAGAAATGGAAGTCCACAAATACAGTCAACTGATCTTTGGCAAAGTTGCAAAGACAATTCAGTGGACAGTCTTTTCAATAAATAGTGCTAGAACAGCTAGGTATCCACATAAGAACAAAAAACAAAAAATAAATAAAACAAGGATCTAGACAAAGACCTTAAGCCTTTCAAAAAATTAACTAAAAATGGATGATAGACCTAAATTTAAAATGTATAACTGTGAAACTTCTATAAAATAACCTAAGAGCAAAATCACTGATCTTGGATTTAGCAATGACTTTCTATATATAACACCAAAAGTATTACTTGTGAATGGAAAAATTGATAAGTTGGTTTTCATTAAAATTAAAAACTTCTACTCTGTGAAAGACATGTTAAGAGAATGAAAGGGATTCAACACACTGGGAGAAAACATATGCAAAATGCGTATCTGATAAGGAACTTGTATACACAGTACATTAAGAACTCTTAAAAGCTAACAGTAAGGGGCACCTGGGTGGCTCAGTTAAGCATCTGACTTCAGCTCAGGTCATCATCTCACAGTTTGTGAGTTTGAGCCCCACGTTGGGCTCTGTGCTGACAGCTCAGAACCTGCATGCTGCTTCAGATTCTGTGTCTGCCTCTCTCTCTACACCTCCCCCTCTTGTGCTCTGTCTCTCTCTCTCTCAAAAATAAATAAACGTTAAAAAAATTTTAAAGTTAACAATAAGGAAACAAACAATCCATTTAATAAAGTAGGCAAAAAATCTGAACAGACACTACACCAAAGACACACAGATGGCAAAGAAGCATACTTATCATATGTCATCAGAGAAGTACAAATTAAAACAACAGTGACATATTATTACATACCTGGATGAATGGCTAAAATCCAAAACACTGACAATAACAAATGTTAGCAAAGATATGAAATGACGGAGCTCTCATTCATTGTTGAATGGTACAGCAACTTTGGAACACAATTTGGCAGGTTTTTACAGAGCTGAACATATTCTTACCATTATGATCCAGCAGTCATGCTCCTGAGTATTTACCAAAACAAGTGGAAAACTTAATGTCCACATAAGAACCTGCACATGAATATTTATAGCAGCTTTATTCATAGTTGCCCAAAGTAGAAGAAGCAACTGATACGTCCTCAAATGGTAAATGGATAAACAAAATGTGGTACATCCATATAATGGAATATTATTCATCAATGAAAAGAAAAGAGCTATTAGGCCACAAAAAGACCGAAGAACCTTTAAGTGCTTCCTGATAAGTAAAAGAAGCCAGTCTGAAAAGTCTAAATGCTGAACAGTTCCCATTATATGACATTCTGGAAAAGGCAAAGCTATAGAAACACCAAAAAGACCAGTGGTTGCCAGGTGTTGGGGGAAGAGGACCAGGGATGAATGGGGGGGAAATGGGGCAATTTGGGAACAGTGAAACTATTTTGTATGATACTGTCATGATGGATACATGATATTATACATTTCTCAGAACTCATATAACTGTACAACACAGAGTGAACCCTAATATAAGCTGTGGACTTTAGTTAGTAATAGTTTATCAATATTGGTTAATCAGTTATAACAAATGTAAAATATTAATAATAGGGAAAACTGGGCAGGAGTGGTATGTGGGGACTCTGTACTTTGTGTTTACTTTTTCTATAAATCTAAAACTTCTCTAAGAAATAAAGTTTATTAATTAAAATGAAATACTCTAGTAACAGAAGCATAGTTCTGTAATAAGGTAAAGTAGCTTATCTTATATCTGCACCCAACCTACTAAGAAACACTGAAACACTAGAAGCGTAAGAACCACAAGATAAGATTGCTGTCACTATATTTTCTAACATTATTCAAAACGTTTTAACTAGTGTAGTAGTATATGACAGAGAAATGATCATATAAGGAAAGGAAACCATTATTATTTAGTGACGTTTTAACCCAAAGTGTATAAAACCTAAAGACTTAATTCTGTATTTTCCAATTTCTGAGATAGAGTAATATAGTGGCAAGACATAAATAGATATTTTTGAAAATCAGTTTTCTCTAGGGGCGCCTGGGTGGCTTAGTCGGTTAAGTGTCCGACTTTCGCTCAGGTCATGATCTCGCGGTTCGTGGGTTCGAGCCCTGCATTGGGCTCTGTGCTGACTGCCAGTTCAGAGCCTGGAGCCTGTTTCAGTCTGTGACTCCCTCTCTCTGACCCTCCCCTGCTCATGCTGTGTCTCTCTCTCCTAGAAATAAATAAATTTTTTTAAAAAAAATCAGTTTTCTCTATTCAAGTAATAAAATATAATAGAAAAAAATATCCCACTCTAGATAGAAACAAAACATAATAAATAAGGATACATTTAATTAGAATTGGATGGGACACGTGCTCGCTTCGGCAGCACATATACTAGAATTGGATGGGACACATATGAAGACAACTTCAAAAATTCATTAAGAGACCTAGAAACAGACTTAAGTAGAAAGTCAAATATTACCTAACTGAAAGATTGATAATTTTTAAAATTAATGTATTAAGGATGCCTGGGTGGCTCAGTCAGTCAAACCTTTCTCTCTCAAAATAAAGAAATAAACTTTAATTTTAAAATGTCTAAAAGAAAGAATATAGAATAATTAATGGAAATAGGTGTTTTAATCTTAAATGTGATGGAAAAAGTCTTAAAAGATTAACAGATTTAACAGTGATCATATGTAGGGGGAAAATTTATCTTTAACAATATATTTTTTAAAACCTATTTGTTTATTTTGAAAGAGAGAGTATATATTCACGAGCGGAGGAGGGGCAAAGAGAGAGGAAGAGAGAGAATCAGAGACCGACATGGGGTTTGAAGCCATGAACTGTGAGACCAAAATCACGAGTCAGATGCTTAACCAAATGAGCCACCCATGCACCCCAATAATATATTTTTAAAATAAAATAATGAACTACATACTGGGAAGATGTTAACAGTAAAATAGGATACCTAAAAGTCTGTGTCCACAACACATAAAAAACTCATACAAATTTTTTAAATGACTCCCAAAATACATAGGCAAAAGACATGATCAAGCAACATATAGAATATTACAGATAGCTGATAAACAAATAACAAAAACAATATTCAGCCTCGTTCATAGTTAAATATATACACATTTTAAGATAAGAGATTGTCCATCAAATTAATGAGGAATTAAAAAAATAATATCTTGTGTTGGCATGAATTCAATGAAATGGGTTATACTTTTATATGCTACTTGTGAAAAGTTAGTTATTGCAATCTTTTCAGAAATGTACTTGACTTTGTGACCAAATAGTGGTACATTTCAGACTCTCTTCTAAGGGAGAAAATTCAGAATACACACAGAGACTTCTGCACAGACATGTTTCTCTCATGTCTTTATAATAGTGTAGAAACACATTGTGAGGAGAAATAATAAATTTTAAAATAATATACATAATATTTAATGAGCCATAAATGAAAAGCATCAGTGACTTCTTAATACCTTTAACGGCTTATGCTACTGAGTGGAAGACAACATCTGTGACACCTGAGCTCCAACCTTACAATCCTACCATTCAAATATTTATCTCAGCTATTTGACAATATCACCTGATGATACAGGTTTTAATATTCACTGATAGAGTCCAACATGCAGAATAATAAATCTAGTAAAGTAATATTTACTGTAAAGAAGATATAGAAACAATATAAATGTCTGATATTAAGAAAATGACTCAATTATGGTACTATAGAATATGAGATGAATGGATATTATATATCTGTTGAACAAGTTGTTATAAAGTATTTATGATAACATAGTAAAATATATTCAGAATAGAATCTTAAACATAAAACAGAGAAATGTAAAGTTATTTATAAGTATGCTCCCACAATAGAACTAGAAGGAAATATGTAATATTTACAGTGAATGGTATATGTACTTACTATAGACTTAATCTGGTTTTTTGGTACTTTCCATACTTTTCAAATATTAAAATGAACATTGCTGGCTGTAACAATTCAGAAAACAGTTGTAGATAACCAATGATAGCCCATTTTTTTCTTCCCATTACTATACTTTTTTAAGTGAGGTGTTCACACAATTGTTAGGGAGTATAATCTCATAGAAAATTTTAACTATCTTGTTATTTTCTCAATCTAAAAAACAGCTTCTTTGTCCTGTCTTTCTTAAAAGGTCAAAAAGTGTAAGTAGCTTCTTTGGATGACTGGAGAAATAGCATTAAAATGTAGTTGCTAAATAAGTATTAATCTATCTAAAATAATTCTAGCCAGTGAAATGGCTTCCACACACTAAGAAGATCCTTTGAGTTAATCTAATGTTTATGCAGTAAACTAATTATTCAATATTTGTTTACTTGAAATTTGCTATTCAATATTATAGTTACCAAAATTCCAATGAAGCCTCAACATGCATATATTGCACCTTAGTGATTATCTCATATGGGTAAACCACGTTGCATCTATTCATGTGAAACAGAGGCATTGTTCAACTGGACTCACTCACTACCATATAAACTCCAACATATTTTTATTTCATTGGAGGACATATATTTGCTTCTTTAAAAATGCTGTTTTGGGGTCACGTATTTGCCAGGAATATTCAGTAAAAATATCATTGTCATATCCATTAAATAAGATAACTTTTGAAAACCCTTAGCATGATATCTAATATTAAGTCTTTGATAAATGTTTATTGAAGGGATGAATGAATTAGGGAATGAAAGATAGTATCCTTTCTTTCTTTTTCTTTTGAATGCAGACATAGCCTACTACTACTCACATAAGCACACACACATACACATACACACACACACAAAAATAAATCAACTATAAAATTATAATTTTGTTTATACAAAAGTAAAGTCATACATTGTTAAATGAATTATGTATTCTATTACATATGATACACTATAAATTGCATATTTAGATGCATAAATTAATTGAAATATAGAGTAACTATGATTCTCAGACCTTAAATTTTATTTTAATGTAGGGACCACGAGGATTGCCAGGTGAAGCTGGACCTCCTGGAGAAATGGGTGCTGAGGTAATTTGTGCCTCTTTCTTTTTATTTCATCCATACTCAGTACATTTTATAAGACTCTTCAAGGTGAAGTTGCTATATTAGTTATATATATAAAGAATAATTCTGTAGTGTTGTGTTGCATATTCAGAAAACAAAGCCTAAAATTCCATTAACAATAGGGATGACTGTTGTGTGAACCTAATTTTATACACATAAAGTTCCCTCTTTTTTTAAGTTTTTATGTAAATTCCAGTTAACCTACAGTGTAATATTAGTTCCAGCGTACAGTAGCGTGATTCAACACAGATCATAACAGGTGTACTCCTTAATCCCCATCACCTATTTAACCCATATCCCCACCTACCTCAGAACTACTGAAGAATCACTGGAAGATAGAAAGGAAACAGGAAGCTTTTGGTCAAGATAGGTTTGTGAGGTAATGCTTTAAACTATCTCTCTACTCCAAAAACATGGGAATTAAAGAATACGTATATATGTGTTTATAATTATTCATATACACATGTAAAAGAGAGAGAAGAGAAGAAGAAGGTGGAATGAGGAAGGGGAGAGGGGAGAGTATCTATAATATGCTCAAAACGAGATAAATATCCCGGAAGCATCTTTGAAACAAGAAACAATACAACAGCAGTTGTAGGAGCTCCAGGCCTAGAGGTAGCCAGAGGCTGCAGGAAGTTTGTTTTCAAGGTAAAAGGAGCCACATGCTTCCCACTGGATTCACCCATGAAAGGAAGGTAGAAAAGATACCATATACACCTTTCATAAATCATAAATTCATCTTTCATGAATCAATTCATATCATCTTTGTGTGGTATAGTTTATAAAATGAATAAAGAAAACTGAAATTTTCAAAGGAAGTGTGCTCCAAAGGGCTCAAAAGAAACGGATGGTAAGCGTAAAAAGTGAAAAAAAAAAAAAAACCAGAATATTATGTAAGAATATGAGATTAGAAAATTAGAAGAGGAAATGGGACGTGATTTCTCTTTGACCAAGGATTAAAAGATGAGAGGAAGAATTTGAAGAAACTGGTCTTAAAACGCCTAACTTAGATGATGTTGTTTTAGCACTTGAACTGTTAGAAGGTCCCAGAATTATCTGGTCTAATGCGATGACATTTATAAAGTGGCAACAAAACTACTTGAACATAGATATGTGAACATAGATATCTCACCCTTGGGTTAAAAACTACTACAGTCTTCTTATAAAGTTGTTAATGCCCTTGCAATTGGTGAAGGAATGTATACAATGTGTCAAATCTTCTCTTCTAGGGCCCTTCAGGTATTGAAGGAGAATCAGGTCTGCAAGGTGAACCAGGTGCAAAGGTAACCTTCCTAAATAGTGAAAGGAATGGTCTCTAAACTTTCACCACTGAATCCCCTATGTTTGCCACATTTTGGCAAATACCTATCATTCTGAAAGCAAGTGAAGGATAGCAGATAAAAATAGGAAGTGTTGTCAAATAAGTCAGAAAAAATATCTATCTGTCTGTCTCTGTGTGTGTGTGTGTGTGAGAGAGAGAGAGACAGACAGACAGACAGACAGACAGAGTGAGAGAAAGAGAGAAGAAATACAAATGATAAATTAATGGGGCAAAATATTATCAATAAATTAATATGGGAAAAAGAAACAAAATGGGAAGTGTTTTGAAACTCCTATCCTTATGATCTGCCTTCCATAATTATTAGATATGTTGTTTTAGTAGTTGTTTAATCTTTCCCTTTGTTTCTTCAGGGAAATGTTGGACCTACAGGCAATGCTGGAGTTGCTGGAGAACCAGGGTTACGGGTAAATGCTAGGAACCATTTTAATGGACTGGCCTATATAATTCAGAGACTCAAAACCTAACATATATAAAGCCTTAAAAATGCATATTAAACCTTTCTGGTGCCTAAAAGAAAACATTTGTCCTAATTTCATATTTCCGAAGCTGCACACATTGTCCTGTACACATTGTATTAGTAGTATTTGGAGTCCTAACCTCATACATCCTTTTGCTCAGTATTGGGTATAGTCTGCAGAATGCTTCACACGCATGCAGAGTCCCTGTGATTGTCACTAATGTTAGCATTAAGAAGAAATTCACAGAGGAACCTGGGTGGCTCAGTCGGTTGAATATCCAACTCTTGATCTCAGCTCAGATCATAATCTCATGGTTTATGGGATCCAGCCCCTCATTGTGCTCTGTACTGAGCATGAAACCTGCTTGGAATTCTTTCTCTCCCTCTCTCTCTGCCTCCCTAAATAAATAAATAAATAAATAAATAAATAAATAAATAAACATTTTTAAAATACACTTAAAGAAAAGAAGAAATTCACGTAATAGCAATCAACTCTCAGGATATTTCCTGACATAACAAGGCAAGCAAATGATCACAGTCTAATTTACATTTTAAAAACAGTCTAGAGTCACACAAAGTTTACCAAGATTCAAGGAAAAAATTGTAAATAAGTGTAATTAGATAACTAACAAAAGTTATTCTAATATAGACAGCCTTTAAGCTGTGGTAAGTCTTTCCCAAGATAATTTAAAGAGACACTTGCATACTAAAAGACAAAGTAGGGTGATATATTTTACATCCAGTTTCTTTTTCATTTTCATTCTATGTGCAGAGGGATGGGTAATGTAAGTGTGAGTGGTGACAGCAATGGGGCAACTGTGAAGATACACTAATTAAGCTATTTTTCAAATATTTCAGGTAATAAGAGAGCCCGTATTACTTTAATAGCTCCATAGAGTATGGCTATACATTCTGTTAAATTCTATAATTAAGAAGACAGCTTCTTGGGGTGCCTGGGTGGCTTAGTCGGTTAAGCGTCCGACTTTCGCTTAGGTCATGATCTCGTGGTTTGTGTGTTCGAGCCCCACGTCAGGCTCTGTGCTGACTGCCAGCTCAGAGCCTGGAGCCTGTTTCAGAGTCTGCCTCCCTCTCTCTCTGACCCTCCCCTGCTCATGCTGTCTCTCTCTCCTAGAAATAAAAAAAAAAAAAAAGAAGAAGACAGCTTCTTGACGTACCAGGGCCACTGTTGTTGCCGCTCCTCTGTAAAAGAGAAAATCCAGACCATAAAATTCTTGTACACTGATTTTAACTAAATTAAGTCATATTAATCCATTGAGTTCAGGACAGCAAGGTACTACAATTTTAAGAAATGTAGTATTTACAGCCTTTGAACTTATAACTGTATAAACTTTCAGAGATACAAAATGAATATATATTTTCTCTTAATTATCTAAAAGTTAATATTCTGGAACCATCTTATATTTGAATTTCTAATACTGACTCTTTAAATCATCTTCAGAGCTATTCCAAGCAAATTATATCAAGTTTATTACATTGACAAATATTCCTTATAAATAAAGTAGAAGTAGTAATAAATATACAAAAACCTGCTACTTTCTATAGATATCAGGAAAAAAATAAGCTAAAGTGAATGATTTAGCTAAACAATAAATCTTACTGTTTTTGGTACAAAATAGGGTGAACCAGGAGCACCTGGAGAAGAAGGCCTCCAGGGAAAAGATGGATTAAAGGTAAATTATACTTTCTCATTATGTATAAGTAAATTTTTATGAAATCATTAAAATATGACATAATTAATGTTCCAAACAAAATTCTGCTTATTGTGTGCTATAATTATTTTATTACTCTCACCTTTCTTAAAAATTTTTACTGGGTTACAGGGGAGCCCAGGAGGAAGGGGTCTTCCTGGAGAGGATGGAGAAAAAGGAGAGACAGGCTTACTGGGGGCTCCAGGACCCTTGGGTGGACCAGGTCTGATGGGTCCTCCGGTGAGTAGTGCTGGCTTCATTTTTGAGTACCCAGTGAACTCAGTCCCCTACATGTACACACACACACAGACACAAACACACCTACATTCTGATCCCCTTAAATGTCCATTGGGTCATTGAAAGTGTGGAACTGTGGCTGGAGAGAAGGCCATACCAGGGGCTGATTATCAGCCTACTTAACATCCAAGGAAGAAAGACACTTTTTCCATGTGTCACACAAGTCCTTGAAGTTTTTTTCTGCCACTTTGAGATATAATAGACAAATAACATTGTGTAAAACAGTGTGATGATTTGATATACATATATATGTATATATACATACACATATACTATGTATCATATATATGTATCATATATATACATATGATTATGAAATAGAATTAGTTAATACATCCACCATTTCAGTGACCTTTTTGTGTGTCTGATAAAATTTTTTTGAGGTGTTCACTGGGTGTTATATGGAAACCAACTTGACTATAAACTCTTAGTAAAAAATAAAAATATAAATAAATAAATACATACATAAATAAATAAATAAAATAAAAAATAAATGGTGAAAAAAATTTTTAAGGTTTTCTCTTCTAGAAATTTTCAAATATATAATACAGTATTGTCAAGTACAGCTGCCACATCAGATCTCTATGAGTTATTTACTTTATAACTGGAAGTTTGTACCCATTGACCATTTCCCCATCTGTCCATTACTGGCAACAACCATCAATCTACTCTGTTTCAATGATTTCAGGATTTTTTTTAGGTAATACACATGTGTAAAATCATACAGTATTTTTTTTTCCTTGAGCTTAGTTCACATAACAATGCATTCCAGGTCCACTCATGTTGTTGCAAATGTCAGAATTCCCTTCTTTTTGTGACTGAACAGTATTTCATTGTATATATAAACCATATATATAGATATATACATACCTATATATATATACATGCATACATATATGGTCTATGGCATACTATATATATATATTTATATATATATTTATATATATATTAATATATATTAAATACATATATATATATTTAAAGTTATAAACGTATCCAAGTTGATTTCCCCCAGTTTTATTGTGAAATAATTGACATACATCACAGGATAGCATTAAAGTATACACTATGGTGGTTTGATTTATACACATTTTGAAATGATCACTACAATAGGTTTAGTAAAGATAAATTTTAAATACACTTAGAGTGCTAGTCTGTGGTGAAGAAAGGGGAATGAAAGTAGGGATTTGAGGTAAAGGAGAAAAAATAAAATTAAAAAAGAGAATAGCCTATAGTGACTGATAATAAAAGTGTGCCAAAATCTGTGGAGTATGAACAGTTCAACTTCTGATTTTGTGACCTCGAAATAGGATACATAAAAGTTATTAAAAATGTTAATTACTGGTAGGAGGCATGTATTTTAAGATAATTTGCAGCTGAAATCTNTTTATATATATATTTATATATATATTTATATATATATTTATATATATTTATATATATATTTATATATATTTATATATATTTATATATATTTATATATATATTTATATATATTTATATATATATTTATATATATTTATATATATATTTATATATATATATACATACACCACTTTTTTCAAATGTAAGTTGACCATTTATGCATGAATTTACTTCTGGGCTCTCAATTCATTTTCATTAGTCTATATGTCTGTTTTAATGGCAGTACCATACTGTTTTGATTAGTACAGTTTTGTTTTAGTACTATAGTTTGAAATTAATAGATGTAATACCTCCATGTTTATTTTTCTTTCTCAGTATTGTTTTGGTTATTTGGGGTATTTTGTGGTTCCGGGCAAATTTTAGGATTTTTTCTTTCCTGTAAAACATACAACTGTTATCTTGAAAGGAATTACATTGAATCTGTAGATGGTTTGGGGTAATATGGACATTTTAGCAATATTAACTCTTCCTGCCTATGAACAGGATGTATCTCTCCCTTTATGTGTGTTAAGTTTCTTTTATCAGTGTCTTATACTTTTCACTATATAGATATTTCACTTCCTTGGTTATATCTATTCCTAAGTATTCTATTTGTTTTGTTGCTCTTATAAATAGGAATGTTTTATTTCTTTTATGTATATATATTGTTAGTGTATAGAAACATAACAGTTTTGTAGGTGATTTTGTATAGTGCTGTTTTACTAGTCATTTATTAATTTTTACAGTTCTTTTTGGAATTTTTAAGGTTTTCTATATATGAAGATAATGTATATCTTCAGGAACGGTTTTACTCCTTTTATTTTATTTTTTTTTAATGTTTTATTTATTTCTAGGAGGGAGAGAGAGAGACAGCGTGAGCAGGGGAAGGTCAGAGAGAGAGGGAGTCACAGACTGAAACAGGCTCCAGGCTCTGAGCTGACAGTCAGCACAGAGCCCGACATGGGGCTCGAACCCACGAACCGTGAGATCATGACCTAAGCGAAAGTCGGACGCTTAACCGACTAAGCCATCCAGGCGCCCCTGGATGCCTTTTATTTCTTTTTCTTGCCTAATGGCTCTGGGTAGGATTCCCACTACTATTCTGAATAGAAATGATGAGAGTGGGCACCTTGGTCTCTTGTTGCTGATCTTAGAGGAAAAGTTTTCAACCTTTTACTGGTAAATATGATATTAACAGTAGGTTTATCATATATGGCATTTTTATTATGTTGAGATTTGTTCCCTCTATCCCTGCATTGTTGAAAGTTTTTATCATAAAAGGTTATTGAATTTTCTCAAATACTCTTTCTGCATCTATTGAGTTAATCATATGGTGTTCTTTAATTCAATGAATGGGGTTTATCACATTGATTGATTTTCAGCCAAACAATCTTTGCATCCCTGGAATAAATCCCACTGGATCATGATGTATGATCCTTTTAATGTGCTAATTTAATTTGTTACCATTTTGCTGAGAATTTTTACATCTATTTTCATTAGGGTTATTGGCCTACAGTTTTATTTTCTTATAATATCCTTATCTGGCTTTTATATCAGGGTAATACAGACATGAGTTTGGGTGTATTTTCTCCTCTTCAAAATTATGGAAGAATTTGAGAAATATTATCATTAATTTTCCTTTAAACATTTGGTGGAGTTCATCTGTGAAAGCTGTTTTTCTTTGTTGAGAGGTTTTTCATTACTGTTTCAATCTCCTTATTTATCATTGGTCTATACAGATTTTCTCTTTCTTCATGATTCAGTATTGCTAAGTCCTATGTTTCTAGGAATTAATCCATTTCTTCTAAGTTGTCCAATTTGTTGACAAATAATTGTACCTGAGTAGTCTCTTATGATCTTTTATTTTTCTGTAGTCTCATTTATAATGTCTTCTCTTTCATTTCTAACTGTGTTTGAGGCCTTTCTGTCTTGGTGAGTCTAGCTAAAAGATTGTCAATTTTATCATTTTAAGAAACCAACTACAGTAAAACCCTGGTTTTCAAGCATAATTTGTTCCAGAAACATGCTCTTAATCCAAAGCACATGTATATCAAAGCAAATTTCCCCATAATAAATAATGGGAACTCAGATGATTTGTTTCACAACCCAAAACTATTCATATAAAAATAATTACAGTACTGTAATATAATACATACATACAAAATAATAAAGAAAATACAAAATATTAAGAAAAATGAGCAAATTAGCCTGCACTTACCTTTGAAAACCTTCATGGCTGGTGTGAGGGACACAAGAGAGAGGAGGGTTATTGTGTAGGATGACTTTCACTATCACTAACAAAATCACTGCTGTCTATTGGTTCAGTGGAATCTTTTTCTTTCCATAAATCTTTAACAAGGAACCTATCCAACGACCTAGAATGAAGTGAAGCATTCCTAAGCTTACCCTTGTGTGGAATAGCAAAGGACTGTCAAAAGGTGCTTTGAAGGGATGAAAAATATACTAGTGACATTTGTGGGCACCTTCCAACATTCTGAAAAAATCCCTGATTTCTGCCAAACACGACATGGCCTGTGACTGAGCATCTGAGCATGGGAGATGATCACACACAGTCCCTCAGTGAGAGAGAGAAAGAACCATTGGCTCAGTTTCTATCATGTGACGTTCAATGTCACATGCTACTAGTATTATAAAGGATTGCTCACTTAACAAATTAAAACTTACTAGACATCTTGCTCATTTTGTGGAACAATCACAGAACAAGTTACAATATATGAAGCAATCCAAGGTTTTATAGTATTAGTTTTGTTAATCTTTTCTATACATTTTCTGCTTTCTATTTCACTTTTTGCTCTAATCTTCATCATTTCTTCTGCTAACTTTGGCTTTAGTTTGCTCTTGTTTTCTACTTCTTTGAGGTGTAAAGTTATTTGAGATCTTTCTCCTTTTAGGATGTATGCTCTTATCTCACTTGAACTTTATGTTCAAGTGAGGCCAGTGACTTGGCACCCTACTTGGGAAGGGATGCTGGTAGGGTGAGATCTTAGGCTGTATTGCCTGGCAAAGCAATACCTCTGATTGGACTCTGTATTTGATCAAGGTCTCATCTTGTTCATCCTAACTAGATAGTACTACTGGCTGAACTCCATGTTCATGAGACAACAAGCATGGCTTCACAGTTGGACAGACCCCGCAGGCTGTGCCCCAATTTTGTGCAGAGTGACAGGCTGTGCTTCATGATTACCTAAGCCACTGGCTGTGCTTCTGTGTTGCATAAGGTCACTTTCCAGGCTTTCTGGTCAAGTGGGGCCTCCAGCTGTATCTCGGTGTTGGTTGAGCTGGAAATTATATGCTTCATGGGTGACATTACCATTGAGCTCTTTTGTTGGGTGGGGCTGAAGTCTATGTTTTGTAATTGTGCAGGGCTACTTTCAGGGCTTTTTGCCTATGCAAGGTTGCAGGCTGTATTTAGTAACTGGACAGGGCCATAAGCTAGATTTTCCTACTGGGCAGAGCTGTTGGCTGGACTTCACAACTGGGCTGTACTTTTAACTGAGTTCCAAGATTTTTCGGGGTCACTGTTCAGATTCTCTGGTCACACAAATTTTGGCAGGGCTACTGGTTTGGCTACTTGTCTGAGTAGGGCTATAGTACGGACTCCACAATCACCCAAATTCTATGGCCAGGCAATACTGGTTGAGTGGGATGGGGGTTCATGTGTAGCTGTTGGGCAAAGTAGCAGGTTTGCCTCCCTGACTACTCAGGGACATATAATGGCTCCACAGTAGGTATGACCCATTGGCTGGGGACCTAAACAATGCATAACACTTCAACCAAGATCCCTGACCAGATAGAGCCACCAACTCAGCTCTGCACATGTGCAGAATCACCAACTGGGATCTCTGCTCAGGTGCTACTGCAATCAAGAATGCATTCCACCAAGATCTGGTGCAGGATGCTGTAATCCCTGCCTCTCTTCTCTGACTCTATCTGATCCTTAGTGTCAAGCCTCCAGTACCCCTCCCCCCACCCCACCACCACAGTGATCCTTATTGGGCTACCTTAGAAACATTCCAAAACACTAGGGGAGCTGAATGCATTTTGTATTTTGTTTTCCTCACTGGAGAAACTATAAGCCAAGGGAGCCATTTTATGCAGTACTCTGCTGGCCTGGGGAAAGGACAATGCAAGCAAAGTGAAATCTTTACTCTTACTTTTCTTCTTGGTCCTTCTGTATCTCTGTGATCTAGGGGAGTGCCTCAACCTCACCCTCAGGTTCTGGGATTTTCACATTGGTGGTCTTTTATATGGATGCTGGCTACTTTGTCTTCTTCTGAGGATGGCTGAGTTCAGGAATGACTTATGCGACTATCCTGATGATGTCACCTCAGCTATGGAAATTCTGTCATAAAACATTTGAAGGGGAATATGTTGTGTTATCTCAAACTTACTTTGATTGACTATTTCTGATTTTTATTCATAAAGCTGACATTATTCCTGTAGAATAAGACCGTAACTCTAGAATGCCATAAGAAGTCCTTTGCAGGCATAATTTAAGTTATTAAGATCTGATCTCAAACTGTAGTATTACTTCAACTGATATTCTAAATATTATATTGGACAGATTCTCTCATCACAGAGCCAATAGAAGATGTAAATACATGATGAGAACAGCTTTTCTCTTCCTTAAAATTTTAATTTATGATATTTGTTACATTCATCTAGATAGACCCTCTCTGGACAGTTTGCCTTTTTGCTTTACTGTCCCTTCTTCCTTATCTCACATGTTTATTTTTAAAATTTTTTTTTCTTAAATAGTTTATTGTCAAGTTGGTTTCCATATAACACCCAGTGCTCATCCCAACAATTGCTCTCCTCCATGCCCATCACCCCATTCCCCTCTCTCCCACCCCCATCAGCCCTCAGTTCTCAGCATTCAAGAGTCTCTCATGGCTGCCTGCCTTCCTCTCCCCAACTATTTTTCCCCTTCTTCTCCACCATGGTCCTCCATTAAGTTCCTCCTAATCCAACTATACTTTCAAACATATGGCATCTGTCCTTCTTTGCCTGACTTACTTCGCTCAGCATAACACCCTCAAAATCCATCCATGTTGCTACACATGGCCAGATTTCATTCTTTCTCATTGCCATGTAGTATCCCATTGTATAGATAAACCACATCTTCTTGATCCATTCATCAGTTGATGGACGCTTAGGCTTTTTCCATGTTTTGGCTACTGTTGAGAGTGCTGCTATGAACAATGGGGTACATGTACCCCTATGCATCAGCACTTCTGTATCCATTGGGTAAATTCCTGGCAGTGCTACTGCTAGGTCATAGGGGAGTTCTATTGTTAAGTTTTTGAGGAACCTCCACACTGTTTTCCAGAGGGGCTGCACCAGCTTACATTCCCACCAACAGTGTAGGAGGGTGCCCGTTTCTCCAAATCCTTACCAGCATCTAAAGTCTCCTGATTTGTTCATTTTAGCCACTCTGACCAGTGTGAGGTGGTATCTCAGTGTGGTTTTGATTTCTATTTCCCTGATGAGGAGGGACGCTGAGCATCGTTTCATGTGTCTGTTGGCCATCTGGATATCCTCTTTGGAGAAGTGTCTGTTCATATCTTCTGCCCATTTCTTCACTGGATTATTTATTTTTTGAATGTGGAGTTTGATGAGTTCCTTTAGATATTGGATACTAGCCCTTTATTTGATATGTCATTTGCAACTATCTTTTCCCATTCCATCAGTTGCCTATTAGTTTTAAGGATTGTTTCCTTTGCCATGCAGAAGCTTTTTATCTTGATGAGGTCCCAATAGTTCATTTTTGCTCTTGATTCCCTTGCCTTTAGGGATGTGTCAAGTAAGAAATTGCTGCAGTTGAGGTCAAAGAGGTTGTTTCCTGCTTTCTCCTCTAGGGTTTTGATGGTTTCCTGTCTCACATTCAGGTCCTTTATCCATTTTGAGTTTATTTTTGTGTATGGTCCAGTTCTCCCAGCACCATCTGTTAAAGACGCTGTCTTTTTTCCATTGGCTACTCTTTCCCGCTTTGTCAAAGATGAGTTGGCCATACATTTGTGGGTCCAATTCTGAGTTCTCTATTCTATTCCATTAGCCTATGCATCTGTTTTTGTGCAATACCACACTGTCTTGATGATTACAGCTTTGTAGTGGAGGCTAAAGTCTGGGATTGTGATGCCTCCTGTTTTGGTTTTGTTCTTCAATATTACTTTGGCTATTCGGGGCCTTTTGTGGTTCCATACAAATTTTAGGATATTTTTTCTAGTTTTGAGAAGAGTATTGGTGCAATTTTGATTGGGATTGCATTGAATGTGTAGATTGCTTTGGGTAGTAATGACATTTTAACAATATTCATTCTTCCGATCCATGAGCATGGAATGTTTTTCCATTTCTTTGTGTCTTCTTCAATTTCCTTCATAAGTTTTCTATATTTTCATCATACAGTTCTCTTGTATCCTTGGTTAGGTTTATTCCTAGGTACTTTATGGTTTTTTGTGCAATTGTGAATGGGATCAGTTTCTTGATTTCTCCATCTGTTGTTTCATTATTGGTGTATAAAAATACAACCGATTTCTGCATGTTGACTTTGTACCCTGAAACTGCTGAATTCATGGATCAATTCTAGTAGGCTTCTGGTGGAGTCTGTCGGGTTTTCTATGCAGAGTATCATGTCACCTGTGAAAAGTGAAAGTTTGACTTCTTGTTTGCCAATTCTCATGCCTTTTATTTCCTTTTGTTGTCTGATTGCTAATGCTAGGACTTCCACCACTATGTTAAACAACAGTGGTGAGAGTGGACATCCCTGCCGTGTTGCTGATCTCAGGGAAAGCTCTCAGTTTTTCCCTGTTGAGGATGATGTTTGCTGATGGCTTCTCATAGATGGCTTTTATGATATTTAAGTAAGTTCCTTCTATCCTGACTTTCTCGAGGGTCTTTATTAAGAAGGTATGCTGTATTTTGTCAAATGCTTTTTCTGCATCTATTGACAGGATCATATGGTTTTTATCTTTTCTTTTGTTAATGTGATGCATCACATTGATTGATTTGTGAATATTGAGCCAGCCCTGTAGCCCAGGAATGAATCCCACTTGATCATGGTGGATAATTCTTCTTATGTGCTGTAGAATTCGATTTGCAAGTATCTTGATGAGGATTTTTGCATCCATATTCATCAAGGATATTGGCCTATAGTTCTCTTTTTTTGCTGGGTCTCTGTTTGACTTGAGAATCAAAGTGATGCTGGCTTAGTAGAATGAGTCTGGAAGTTTTTCTTCAATTTCTAATTTTTGGAATAGCTTGAGAAGAGTGGGTATTAACTCTGTTTTAAATGTCTGGTAGCATTCCCCAGGGAAGCCATCTGGCCCAGGGCTCTTATTTGTTGGGAGGTTTTTGATAACTGATTCAACTTCTTCACTAGTTATGGGTCTGTTCAGATTTTCTATCTCTTACCATGTGAATTTTGGTAATGAGTGTGTATTTAGGAATTTGTCCATTTCTTCTAAGTGGTCCAGTTTGTTGGCATATAATTTTTCATAGTATTCCCTGATAATTGCTTGTATTACTGAGGCATTGGTGGTAATAAGTCCATTTTTCATTCATGATTTTGTCTATTTGGGTGCTCTCTCTTTTCTTTTTGATAAGTCTGGCTAGAGGTTTGTCAATTTTGTTTATTTTTTCATAAAACCAACTCTTGGTTTCATTGATCTGTTCAACTGTGTTTTTTTATTCTATATGGTTTATTTCTGACCTGATTTTTTTATTTATCTTCTCCTATTGGGTTTGGGGTGCTCTTGTTGCTGTCCTTCTAGTTCCTTTAAGTGCTCTGTTAGATTTTGTACTTTGGTTTTTCTAATTTCTTGAAATAGGCTTGGAGTGCAATGTATTTTCCTCTTAATACTGCCTTTGCCCCATCCCAATGAGTTCAAATTATTTTCATTTTCATTTGTTTCCATATATTTTTTAATTTCTTCTCTAATTGACTGATTGGCCCATTCGTTCTTCAGTAGGGTGTTGTTTAACCTCCATGTTTTGGGGGTTTTCCAGACTTTTTCCTGTGGTTGATTTCAAGTTTCACAGCATTGTGATGTGAAAGTGTGACTGGTATGATCTTAATTATTTTATATTTATTGAGGAATGCTTTATGTCCTAGACGTGATCTATCTTGGAAAATGTTCCATGCGCACTTGAGAAGAAAGTGAATTCCATGGCCTCAGGATGTAGAGTTCCAAATATGTCTGTCAAATCCATCTGGTCCAGTGTGTCATTCAAGTCCATTGTTTCTTTAGCGACTTTCTATCTAGTTGATCTATCCATTTCTGTAAGTGGAGTATTAAAGTCCCCTGCTATTAGCACATTCTTATCCATAAGATTGTTTCTGTTTGTGATTAATTGTTTTATGTATTAAGGTGCCTCCATATTTGGTGCATAGACATTTATAATTGTTAGCTCTTCCTGCAGGATAGACCCTGTAATTATTATATAATGTCCTTCTTCATCCCTTGTCACTGCCTTTACTATAAAGTCCAATTTGTCTGATATAAGTATGGCTACTCCAGCTTTCTTTTGACTTCCAGTAGCATGATAGATATTTCTCCATCCTCTTACTTTCAATCTGAAAGTGTCCTCAGGTCTAAAATGAGTTTCTTGTAGACAGAAAATAGATGGATTTTGGTTTTTTTACCCATTCTGCTACCCTCTGTCTTTGGATTGGAGCATTTAGTCCATTTACATTCAGTGTTATTATTGAAAAATATGGGTTTAGAGTCATTGTGTTCTCTGTAGGATTTATGCTTGTGGTGGTGTCTCTGGTACCTTTTGTTTCTTCTAACATTTCCCTTAAAGCGTCCCCCTCAGGATGTCTTGTAGGGCTGCTTTAGTGGTGATGAATTCTTTCAATTTCTGTTTATTTGGAAAGGCTTTTAGCTCTCCTTCTATTCTGAATGACAGGCTTACTGGATAGAGGATTCCTGGCTGCATATTTTTTTCTGTTCATCACATTGAAGATTTCCTGCCATTCCTTTCTGGCCTGCCAAGTTTCAGTAGATAAGTCTGTCACCACTCTGATAGGTTTCCCTTTGTACCATGGGGCCCTTTTTTCCCTAACTGCTTTTAGAATTCTCTCTTTGTCCTTATATTTTGCCAGTTTCACTATGATATGTCGTGCAGAAGATCAGTTCAAGTTACATCTGAGGGGAGTTCTCTGTGCCTCTTGGATTTCAGTGTCTGTTTCCTTCCCCAGATTGGGGACGTTCTCTGCTATAATTTGTTCAAGGACTCCTTTAGCGCCTTTCCCTCTCTCTTCCTCTTCTGGAATTCCTATGATTCGGATATTGTTCTGTTTGATTGTATCATTCAGCTCTCAAACTCTCCTTTTGTGTTCCTAGATCAGTTTATCTCTCTTTTTCTCGGCTTCCTCTTTCTCTATAATTGTATCTTCTAATTCACCTATTCTCCTCTCTGCCTCTTCAATCCATGCATTGGACACCTCCATTTTATTATGCATCTCATTTATAGCATTTTTAATTCATCACAACTATTTTTAAGTTCCATAGTCTTTGTAGCAATAGTTTCTCTGATGTCTTCCATGCCTTTTTCAAGCCCAGTGATTAATTTTATGACTATTGTTCTAAATTCTTGTTCAGTTATGATGCTTATATCTTCTGTGAGCAGTTCTTTAGCTGTTATTTCTTATTGGAATTTCTCTAGAGGAGAGTTATTCCGTTTCATCATTTTGGCTACCTTTATATCTCTTGTTTGTTTTAAAAGCTTGTTATGCACTTTACACCTGCGAGTACTGCTGTATTAAAGAAGGCTCTTTGACTGTCCAGGGCCTGTCCATTCAGGAAGTGTTCTTTGAATGGTGTTTCTTGGTCTCTCTTGTTGAGACTTTGGTTATTTTATTTCCCTACTCATAGTGGTATTTGGAACTCTCCACCATGTGTACTTTGGATTGTTTCTTGAGGTAGCCCTGGAAAAGAAAACAGACAGACAAGCACACAGGGAACAAAGGCACACAAACACGCAGACAAATCCAACACACAAACCAAAAGGGAAAAAGAAAAAGAAAAAAATGAAGGGAAAAGAAAAAGAGAAAGGAGGAAAACCAAATTATAAAAATTTTAAGAAAAAGAAAAAAGAAGAAAAGAAAAAAAAAAACCCCAAAAGACAAAGGTCAGTGTAAAAGCATAAAACCAGAATTCCCAGCTACAACTGGACATGCTGATGGAAGAGCATATCCAAAGAGAGAAATGACAGGGCAGGGAGGAAGTGAAATTGGAAGAGAAATGACTAGGCAGAGAGACTAAGAGGCTTAATTCAGAGAAAGAAAGAGGAAAATATGGTAAGAAGCAATAAGAAAGAAATTAAGATAATGTTCCTTAGAGAAACTATATAGTCTGATTACTCCAGAGAGAGTGATAGAAATGTAGCGGTGGAGGTGTAGAATATACATCTAGAGAATGGATTAAATGTGACTGTTTAAGCAAACCAGTGACCAGAGTGCCCAGTCCAGCAGAGGGGAAGGGTACGAATAAGACAAGGGAAGATATATCTGAATAGAAAGGATTGATCTAGAATTAATCACGGTAGTGCATCCATGTTGGTCTTGTCCCAGGCTCCAATTTAAAAAAAAAAAAAAAAAAAGCAGCTCTCTATCAGTGATGTAGGTGGCCTCCACTGCAACCCACAGGCAGCTCCCTGAGGCTCCACCTTGGTGGTTGTGGGGAGAAAAATGGCAGCGCCCCAGTCCCCTCTCAAACCACGTGTTGCAACTCTTTTGAGTTTCTTGAGCAGTTTCAGCTGCTCTTTCTTTTCCCCTCCACTCACTGACTCACCGTGGCTCCCCGCAAAGGGGGCTCCCACCCCTCCCTTCGTATCTATGGTCCTGGCCCGTTTTTATCTTCCCCAGCTCACATTCATGCTATAAGGTTTTCTCAGCGGACTCTGTCCCCTTTTCCTCCCAAACTGCTGGATTCTGTAAGGGTTCCTATGGCTTCAAGCCTTGTCCATTTGAGAGATGGGGGCGAGTGAAATATATGGATCTCCCTACTTCTCTGCCATCTTGTCTCCTCCTCTTATCTCACATGTTTAAACATGAGTTCTTCTCCAAGATTATTCTCTCTTTACTTTTCCAAGTTCTTGCCTTTAAAGATATTCTCATATCTTAGGAGTCATTACTTACGACCCTACTAGAAAGTTATTTCTCTTTTGCCATACCCTAGGGGTTATGCAGCCTTTTAAAGATAGTTTCTGCCCCTAGAAATCTCAATTACATCTCCAAGAACTAAGAAGCTCTATCTGAAAGAATACAACAAAACCAAAAATGAAGCACGAACTGGCTACCTTTCCATTCATATCATTTACCCATAATTATAATACCTTTAGTATCAGTTAAAATAATGCTATCTCACATCTTCTCCAAAATAATAGATAACTGTACCAGTGTATTTCAAAGTGACATTTGAAGTTTGAGGATAAATCAGAAATGTCTCCTGTTTTTATCAATTGGCAAATTGAATCTTTTTCCCCCCTTGGTTTTATGTAAGTGGGAAAGTGCCCATTTCTCCTCTCAGTCCTGGAAATGATAGGTGTTTCACTCCAGCAAATATAAAGCATTGGGAAATCATCTCCCCAAATTATCTTCAAACTATTGGGCCAGACACTGAGCAATAAAATTTCACTTACATTTTCCCGCAGAATCTGTCCAGTAATCTAGTGGTGCTTTATTTTCCCCACTTTACAACTGAAAAAAAAAAAAAAAAAAAAAAAGGCTCAGAGAAAGGTAAGTATATCACAGATGGCAGAACTGGCTCTAGCTCCTTTATTCTGTGACTTCTACACCTCTAAGCCACACTACTCCATGAGGTGATCAGCCTTGGGGTTGTGTTTTGTCTTTTTGGGGCTCTTGAATTGTCATCTTTTTTAGAGGACTAATCAGGGCAGGACTCAGAGAGAACTCATGTAACCAATGGTGAAAAAGTGTGATTATCGTTCTGAGAATTCGTATCAGGATCTTTTCAATCACCTAGGCTACTTCCCCAGCAGAGTCCTAAATATTGGTGAGGAGAACACAGAACTAAGTAAAAGGTCTCACCATGCAATAGGATAACAGATAGGAACCCCAGATAGGGATGCAGCCTGACAGCTGGTGATGGGCAGAACAGAGATGAAAAAAGGGGCTCAAAACAAGACATGGAAAAATGATAAACACAGATTTCGTCTGTTTCATAATTTTTCACAAGAACAATCTTGCCTTGTACACATCTTTGGTGCCTTTTTTTAGTATCAACACATGTGTATTTCTTTTTTATTCTTTTTGTTGTTCTCCTTGGAATTTTAAATGCCTTTCAGCTCATAAACCCAATAAAAATACCATGGCACATTTTTTTCAGAAGAATTTTATGATCCAGGGAAATATTGCTTAATCAGAAAGACTGATGTTGGATTTATTTTTCACTTAAAAAAATTCTTCCTTAGGCAATGTCACAAAGATGCTACCTATTCTTAAAAAATAAACAAGAAAGACAGTGAGAAAAAAGAAATAAAATTTATTTTTCAAGGGAAGAAATGCTCTTCTTACTTTCTAGAAGATTAGAAAATGAGAACTAGGTTGAAAAATAAGGTAAAAGAAGCATCAGTAACAAATTCCCAAATCTAAAATTTAGACTACTTAATTCTAAAATGTATATTTTATGCTTGAATTCTATGCTAAAGTGTTCAGTTGCCTAAATGCATAACTCTGTATGGGAAAAAAATTTGGAAGCATTTGAGAAGAAACATCTGCCTGACTTATGGTCTGTCACCCATTTCTTTAAAAGTCTATCTCTGTACAATCTAACATCTAAACAGATGTGAAGCCATGGAAGTTAAAAGTTGAATGTGCAAAAACGAAATTGTCTTGTTTTATACTGTTAGGACAAAACTTGGCTGGATTTATTAAAGTGTTATTTTTTCCCATCTGTATGGATAGAGTGGTATGATCATTGGGAATAGGAAAATATCTCAAGAAAAGATGAAGCAAAATAAAGCTAAGGAGCTTTCTCAATAGGATCTTACAAAGCAAAGTCAGAAAGATAAAAGGACTTAGAAAAGAATGATAAGGTATACATGACTCTTATTTCTGAGTTAATTTCCTTGGAAACCCCAAAAAAATAATAAGTTTGGAAATTTGAGGTCAGTGACACTAAGGAGTAAAGGACTTATTTAAATCTTTATCTTCTGAATGATTTTTATGACTCTGGTCTTAGGCTTGTTTGTTCTGAACTGTTGTGTCATAAAGCAACCCAGAAATAGAAAGACCTCTGCACTGACCATTATGCAAGAATTGCTCTACCACTGTCCCTGCTCTACCACTAAAGAGCTGTACATTGTTGGGTGAGTCATTCTTTGGTTTCTCAGTTTACACATTACACATAATAAAAGGATTGGTGCTGTGCAGAGCCTCCCAAGATGACTATGTCAGGGAGGGATGCTGAATGGGCAAGTGTTTCTTCTATTACTACTTGAGTCAGAAAAAAAATCTTTGTATGTATATCTAACATGAAATCCTGTATAGGTTGTCTTTGGAAGAAAATGTTCCATAGCTTTAAAAAAAAAAAAAAAAAGCATTAACAGGATGTTCCAAAATTTTATTAGCCTCACAGATTGTGACTCTATAAAGTATATTTGTCCATTCATTAATTCACTGAAATTTTTGAGTACCTTCTATGAATCAAGAGCTCTGCTAAGCAATGGGAATACCAAGGGGAACAAGATTAGCAAGATTCCTGATCTCAGATTATATGATAATGTGAACACTGACAAATTCAAATGAAATTCACATAGGAAAATTCAAATAAAACCACAATGAGATACCACTTCACTTGACTAGGATGGTTATAATAAAAGAAATTAAAAATTAAAAAAAACAAAATATCAGGTGTTGATGAAGATGTAAATATACTTGCTGATGGGATGTAAAATGGTGCCGCCACTTTGTAAATCAATTTGACAGTTTCTCAAAATGTCAAACATGGAGCTACTATGTGTTCCACTAATTCTATCCCTAGGTATATACGCAATAGAATTGAAAGCTGAGTTAAAACAAAAATTTGTACCTGAATGTTTATAGAAGCATTTTTTATGATAGCCAAAATAACCCAAATGATCAACTGATGATTTGTACATGTATATTAATAAATTTAGTATGTCTATTCAATGGACTATTACTTGCCAGTGAAAAGAAATGACGTACTCATACATGCTACAACATTTTTTTTTACAAATAGTTTATTGTCAAATTGGTTTCTGTATAACACCCAGTGCTCATCCCCACCAGTGCCCTCCTCCATGCCCATCCTCCCTCCCCCCCACATCCATCATTCCTCAGTTTGTTTCTCAGCATTCAAGAGTCTCTCATGGTTTGCCTCTCTCCCTTTCCCCCAACATTTCCCCCCTTCTTCTC
Organism: Hyaena hyaena; assembly: GCF_003009895.1. NCBI lineage: Eukaryota > Metazoa > Chordata > Mammalia > Carnivora > Hyaenidae > Hyaena > Hyaena hyaena. The sequence continues at coordinate 127,397 of NW_024080918.1, forward strand.
CCCCATGGTCCTCCATTAAGTTCCTCCTAATCCTCCTATACATGCAAACATATGGTATTTGTCCTTCTCTGCCTGACTTATTTTGCTAAGCATAACACCCTCACAGTCCATCCATGTTGCTACACATGGCCAGATTTCATTCTTTCTCATTGCCATGTAGTATTCCATGGTATAGATAAACCACATCTTCTTGATCTATTCGTCCGTTGATGGACACTTAGGCTCTTTCCATGTTTTGGCTATTGTGGAGAGTGCTGCTATGAACATTGGGGTCCATGTGCTCCTATGCATCAGCATTTCTGTATCCCTTGGGTAAATTCCTAGCAGTGCTATTGCTGGGTCCTAGGGGAGTTCTATTGTTATTTTCCTGAGGAACCTCCACACTGTTTTCCAGAGAGGCCGCACCAGTTTCCATTCCCACCAACAGTGTAGGAGGGTTCCCGTTTCTCCACATCCTTGCCAGCATCTAGAGTTCTCTGATTTGCTCATTTTAGCCACTCTGACTGGCGTGAAGTGGTATCTCAGTGTGGTTTTGATTTGTATTTCCCTGATGAGGAGGGATGCTGACATGCTACAACATTGATAGACCTTGAAAACATTATGCTTAGGGGTGCCTGGGTAGCTCAATCATTTAAGTGTCAGACTCTTGATTTCAGTTGAAGTCATGATCTCACAGTTCATGAGATCGAGCCCTACATAGGATTCTCTCTCTTCCTCTTTCTCTGCCCCTCCCCTGCTTATACTTGTCGTCTCTCTAAATAAATAAGCATTTAAAAAAAAAAAAAAACATTATGCTTACTGAAAGCAGCCAGTCAAAAGACCATATAATATATTACATGTCCCAAATAAGGCACTTCTGTATAGGCCAAAAGTAGGTCAGTGGTTGCCTAGGGCTAGGAGGGGTGGTGGTTGGGAGGAAATGGGAAGTGACTGCTTATGGGTACAGGTTTCTTTTGGGGGTGATTAAAATGTTCTAAAATTGATTTTGGTAATAGTTGCACAACTCATTGAATTGTACACTTTAAACAGGTTCATAATATGGTATATGAATTATATCTCAAAGTTGTTTAAGAATAGATGTGATGTGTTACTTTCAAGACAGTATAGCTACTCTCCCATATTTAAAGTAATAGACTGGAATCCCAACTCCTTCTTCTATTTATTTATTTTTAATTTTTTAATGTTTATTTTAAACTTATTTCTGAGAGAGAGAGAGACAGCGTGAGTAGGGGAGGGTCAGAGAGAGGGGGAAACACAGAATCTGGGAATCGAACCCACGAACTATGAGATCATGACCTAAGCTGAAGTCAGAAGCCCAACCGACTGAGCCACCCCGGCACCCCCTCCTTCTTCTATTTAATGAGTAGGCTCAACATAAAGCCAACTATTCTCCGTCAGCATATAAAAACATTCTTATTTTAGTAATTATTGAAGAAATTTACTAAAATATGCACATTTAGAAAATGTTGCTATTTTTCTAGTCTGTCTTGCAAGCCTCTAAATCCACAAATGGGTTGTGGTAGGGTTGCTTTTTAAAAGCAAACATTTTGGAGCAAGATATTTCTTAGGCATTTTCGAACAAGCACTAAAATAAACCCGCCTAATATCAATGGAAGTTTACCACCCCATCCCATAGACCCGCATCCCCTCAACATCCTCCCTCAATCCCACAAAAAGGAGAAGTAAACTGTCTTTGAAAAGAAAAAAAGATATGGACAAAGGAACCAGGAGAAATCTTTCTGATTATAATGACAGAAGAAAATGCAATAGCAATCCCCTTCTTCCCATATAATGTGTTCTTCAAATGTACAAAGGTTTACTGTGCAAAATATTCCTAGTAGATCCATATGTTACATTTCTTAGAAATCAAAAGGGAGTATAAAAATGTCTCACTACTCTTCACCTTTCATTTATAACCTTTAGTTTTACTACCAACTTTAGTACATGTTTTTTAAGATGTTATTTCTTTACAAATGAATACCAAGTGGCCTCGGTTACTGTCTGATTAAGGCTAAATATTTTCTACTTTGGGCATGTGTTCTATAATTCATTTATTAAATATTTATTAATCATCATTTATATGACAGGCACAGTTCTGGGTACTAATGTTACAGCAATAAACAAAACAGGACAAAGTCCGTGCTGTCTTAGAACTTGACACTGCAGTGTGGAAAAGCAATGTGAACAAGAATGATAATTTCTGATAGGGATAAGTGCTGTGAGGAAAAGAAAACATGGTAATAAGATAAAGAGTGACTAGGTCATAATGATCACAGAAGGACTACTTAGGGTTACATTGAACCAGATGTCTAAAGATAAGAAGCAGCCAGTCATGTGAATATCTAAGTAAAACTTTCTAGGTAGAGGGAACATCTAATGCAAATGCCCTACAGCAGAAGGGGCATTTATTAGATGCACTATTAGAAAGGGGCAGGTGTGGGGGGAGAAAATGGCTAAGTAGCTGGAATGGAGTGATGGACTTGAAAACATAATGTCTGAGAAATAAAAGCAGTCAGATCATGTAGAGGATTACAGGCCATGATAAGAGATTTGGAGATGATTCTGATTTCACTGGGCAGCCATTTGGAAGATTTTAAACAGGTCAGGAGGTTTGAAATGTTAATTTCACTAAATGTTAATTTAGTGATCATTTGGATAACCCTGAAGAAATAGACTATGAGGGTAAAAGTGGATTTAGAAGGCTTTCACGGTCATGTAGATGAAAAGTGATATGGTGGAACAATAGAGATAGAAGATAGTGATCCCATTTAAGACATATTTTGGAGATATAGCTGACTATATTTGCTCATTGTTTGGATGTTGAGAGGAGGGAACAAATAATGAAGAATAAATCACTGTTTTTGCCTGGAACAACTGTATTGGTGATCATATCATTAAATATATTACAGAGCTACGAATTGATATTTACATTTGTGGATGTGTGTGATTTCATATTTTTGGTTTATTTGATTTTCCTCACAAGCTCTAACTTACTGATTAGTGAGGAGTGGTTGGGGACTGGGGCAAAGGAAAATTTTAAACCCAACTCAGTTTAAAGCTTAAACAATCTATTCCTATAAATTAGTAGTCTCTATAGGTAATGGTCAGACTCTTACGATGTTGCTTCTCAAACCTATCAGCTCTTGGACTCCCTCTTTTACTCCTTTCCATTAGAGAGCCTGAGTGTCTGGTGATGGTAAGGATGAGGAAGCCTTGGATCTAGGTGCAGGTGTTTAAGATAGGGACAGCTAGTCAGTTTGCTTCTGCCTACCCTGCTGGACTCTGATGATGATGTCTGCAACTCCTGATTTTCATTTCCTTTTTATGAAGGGATTCCCTATCAGCTTCCACTAATCTGCACATCCCTCACAGGTCTTCTGGATTCTCATTCAGCTCTAACCCAGGAAGTCTGCTCATCCTCTGTTAAGACAGAGTCATGTCTTTCTAGAGTAATGACCACTCCCCCACCACACACACACACACACACACACACACACACACACACACACAAGTTCCCCACGTATTTCTAAGTTGCCATCTACATTATATAGAAATCAAGGAGTAGCTTGGGAAAATTTAACAAATGTTTTTGATTTTCCTGAACATCCAAACTGATATGGCCATAAACCAAGTGCTGTCTAGAGAGAAGGTACCTTTCCGACCTCCTGAAGAGGTAGTGGGGAACAAGAGATTCACTGTGCCGAAACTCAGAAAGAGGAAAATCTGAACATCTAGGTCTCTCCCTTCCTATTTGCCTCCTGCATTCTCCTAGAACCAAAAGTGAAAAAAAAAACAAAAAAAAAAACTGGCTTTCTCTCTATTTTCCCTATGTCATATTCTGATTTTTTTTATCATCTCGTAAAAGCCTTAGAGTTCTATTGCAATAGATGGAAAGTATGTCTTCTCTATAATACAGGACAGCCCTGTGTACTGGCTCCAGGGTCAACTTGTGAATTATTGAAGTTGGAAGCAAAGAAAAAAAAATGTTCTCTTAATACATACAACCCTTGGGCATATGACCCCCCTCAACCTGTGAATAGGGAAAAGTTCATATATTCAAAAAGGCAAAATTAAAAAGCAATTTTGATAATTTTCAAAATACTGCTGCATTATAGCAGAGATGGAGAAGGCAAGGAGAGACAAGTTTTAGAGGTTTGAGGGGGTAATTCAAGGGTTCAGTTTGGGGCACATAAAGTTTGAAATGCCTATTAGAAATTCAAAAAGATGTCAGTAGCTGCAATAACTGGAAGGTCAGTGGTACCGTCAGGACAGGCAACATAATTTTAGGAATCACGAGAATATAAGAAGATGTTATATAAGGAAGTAGAAAATTTGGGAAGCATGCTTCCACATAAACAAAAGCTTAAAATTTTTCAAGAATGAAAAAAGTTTGAGATAAAATGAGCCATTGGATTATTGGATTTGTCTATATGAAGGTTACTTGGTGACCTGAAAAGGAGGCAATTTCAGGGCTGTGGTAAGAACAAAAGCCCAAATGAAGAGAGGATGAGAAGTAAGGAAATAGTGACAGTGAGCATGAATAAGTCTTTCAAAAAGCTGTGCTGTGATGGGGAAGCAAAGATTGAACTAGAAAAGTAGATGAGAAATTGAATGAGTGATTAGAAAGGAAGGGAGGGAGGGGCATGAGGTCAACAAAGGGTTTTGTTTTTATTTTTTTAATGAGTGCTATCTAGCTTATTTAATTGCTATTAGAAATGATTCAGTCAAGGGAAAAAAACTGATAGTTCAAGTGTTCAGAGAAGGCCATGAAGAGGACCTGGGCTTTAGACACAGGGAGGAGCTGGCTTCAGACAAGAAACAGGGAAACTTCTTCCTTTGTAAGAGAAGGGAGGCAGAATATGGGTGTACATAAGGCGGTATGTAGGGTGTGGGAAAGAGATGGCTCTTGTTTAATTGCTACTGTATCTCAGTGCAGTGTAAGGCAAGGTTATTAACTTGACACTGAGACGAGAGTCAAAGTTTGAAGAATGTGCAAGTCATCTTGCAGACTAATAACAAATTTCTCAATTATACACATTTGTGAGATGGCTGTCACTTTTATTTTTATATTCTCAACAAATTTTATTAGTATTTTAATATATAAACACACTGATGCCTAAACTGCATTGTTGGTCGGCAGATAGCATTGCCATGTGGTAGTGTTGGCTGACACCTGAATAGTTGAATTCATTGCTCTTGTGAAGTGCTGATGAATCCACTCTTATAAAAGTTTTGCAGCAAAGGCCTAACACTTTTAAAAAGTTATACATTGAAGTCACATATTTACAAATGAAAGAAAAAATATAATCTCAATAAATGAAACAAAAAGCATTTAGTAAAATATAATATCCACATTGACTATCATACTTAATGGTGGAACTTGAAAGAATGAGCAAAAATCACCACTATTGACCATTTCTATTCAATATTTACTCAGAAACCCAGCCAGTACAGTACAAGAGAACTAATCTACAGACAAATTATTAGAATTAATGAGATTTTAGCAAGATGCTAAATATACAAGTATACAAAAATAGGTTCCATTCTTCTTCACCAGCAATAAGCAGTTTAGAAAATCTTAAATAATACTGTTTACTGGGGTGCCTGGGTGGCTCAGTCAGTTGAGCATCCGACTCTTGATTTCAACTCAGGTCATGATGTGACAGTTTATGGGACTGAGCTCTGTGTCCGACTCTGCACTGACAGCACGGAACCTGTTTGGGATTCTCCTCTTCTCTCTCTGCCCCTCCCCTGCTTGCTCTCTCCCTCACTTTCAATAAATAAATAAACTTTTAAAAAATACTATTTATAGTAGAATCAGCAACAAAATTAAACTACTAGGAATAAATCTAATAAAAGGTTTGCAAATTTTTTTTGAAAAAATTATGTTTATTAACAAAGACCCAAATAAATGGAAAGATAGTTTATATTCACGGATAACAAGACTCAATATTTAAAAATTACCAATTCTCCCCTAGATTAGTCCATAAATTCAGTACAATTTTAGTCAAAATCCCTGTAAGAATTTTTATAGGTGATTGATGAAAAAGAGTTTTAAAATTTATGTTGAAGAACAAAGCACCAATATTAAGACAGTTTTCAAGAACAAGTTATGAGGGGTGGGGGCAGAGTGGTGTGTAGAAGGTAGAACTTGCCCTACCTGATATCCTAACTTATGACTGGAAGTTAGAGTAATTTAATCAGTGTCATGCTCATTCACAGAAGACAAAGAGACCAATGGAAATAGAAGGTAACCTTGACTTAGTTTATTTTGAAACTTGACGTTTCAAAGAGCTTAGTATATTTTGAAACTTGAAGTTTGATAAATTGAATACAGATTGTAGATCATTAAGGAAAGGATGAAATATTCAATAAATGGTACTGGCACAATTGGCTATCCAAATGGAAAACAAAATAAAATAAAACAACTCCTTCACATCAGTGCACATACATACACACAAAAGAATGAAACTCCAATTAAAGGCCTAATTGTGAAAATCAAAATGTTAAACATGAGAACAGTTATGAGAACATTTTATGACCTCATGGAGGGAGGGGAAGCAGTCAGGATCTCCTAAACACTAAAAGAAAATAAGACAAGAAGAAAATACTGATGGATATGACTATGTTAAAATCACAAACATGTTAATCAGAAGTAACATTAAACAAAATGAAAAAATATGCTGCAGGCTGAAAGAAGAGATATGTGTTATATAGAATGACCAAAATATAAGTATCAGGAATATATATAAAAACTTTTATGTATAACTCAGTAAGGACAGCTCAGGAGAATACTGAGCAGAAGATAAGAGCCAGAAATTCACATAGAGATGTGAAATAACTATATGAATAGATAATCATTCCTCCTTAATAATCAGAAATATGCAAATTGGAAGCACAAGTAATATATCATTTACCGCAAGGAAATGGACATATTGTAAGTCTGAGAGTACCAAGCTTTACGAAGATTTGAAGTAGTTGGATTCTGAAACATTGCTGTGGGAATGGAAATTGACAAAACTACTTTGGAGAATAATTTCACAATATCTTGTATACTTATCCGTGTATATTTTCTACAACCCAGCAATTTAACTTCAGGGACTATCCAATAAAAAAACAAACGCAAAAAATAAAAACAAAAAAACAACTTTTGACGTGGCACGTAGAGGAATGCACAAGCATTACCTGTATCAGAAAACACACACACACACACAAACACACACACACACACCAAAAATTCATCAGTAAGACAGTGGTTAAATTAGTCGTGGTTTGATAAGAAAATAGAATCCCATAGGATTAAAAAGAGAAAGTGAATGGATTAAAGACACTGATTAATTTCGAAAACAAAATGTGTGTTAAAAATGTTTCCAATGAGTACATGAAGTATGCTTATTTGAAGTTTGAAAAATGCACATTACAATATATTGCTTGGAGATACATCCAAATAGAGTAACAGTATAAAGAAACGCTTGGGAATGATACATTGAGGGCCTTGGTTGCACCTGAGTGAGGGCAGAGGGTAATGTGTTTGGAAAGGTATGTGTGCATATGGGATTTCAATTACATATGTATGTTACTTCTCTTTCTTAAAGTGGATGGTGGGTGCATGGGTATTTATTGCACCTTCTAAGATCTTTTTATATATATTTAAATGTTACATAATATACCTGAAAAAGGCAGCAGACATTAGTGAGAACTAACATTGAGCTAAATTCTTCAGTGTAAGTCCAGTTCTTTTTAGCTTTATATGCATTATCTCATTTAATCTTAATAACCCTTTGAAGAAGTATTGTTAATACTTCTTTTATATAACAGGAAACTGAGGCCTTTAGAAGTTAAACAATCTACCTAAGGTCATATTGCTGTGAGGTGAATGAAACTAGAAGTCTGACTTTTAAAAGCTCACACCAGTCACCTATAATGAAAGTTAATCTGCCTCTTTATAAAAGTCCGTATTAACCACAAAGAAATCTCAGGTTAGTGCAACTATCATTTCGACCTCTGGATGCAGCTAGAACTACAGCAAAAGAACTTAACCATTTTGGCTTCTAAATTCAGTGACTTTCTGAGGCTACAAGAGCATTTGCTGAGGGCCATACCGCATGAGTCACTTCCTTAGGTATCTGTTTATTCGTTCAACAAATATTTATCAAGAGCCGCCATAGCACAGTGGTAAACCACAATTTATTTCTTGTCTACATCATTTTTGCAGTTTGCCAAGCTTTGGGACACAAATTTGAGATTTCCATTTTCATTTCCAAACGAATGCAAGGAGTGCTGTGATTAACTGTTGGCCATTTCAGAACTTGTATCCTGGCTTACCGTGAATCTCATTTAAGCCTAATTATTGTTGATCTGCAAGTTCACATGACATCTAAAATATTTTAGCCAATTTTTACTAAAAAAAGTGTGTATTGGAAACTTTAAGTCTACCTTGTATAAATAAAATGCAGACTGAAATGAAAATACTGTTTTAAAGTTGAATAGGACTACCTCTTTTTTCTCCACCTATTTCCCTCTCTCGTTTCTTCCACAGACCAAAGAAACCCTCCTTAATCTACTACCCCAAAACAATTTTGAGATTCTATATATATAACTTGAGATTCTATATATATAACATATATACATGTTATATATATTATGTACATAATCATATATAAATCCAATATAAATCATATATTATAATCCTTCAAGATATTGAACCCACAGTGATAGCTCATGGAACTGCTAAAATGGATGCATTGGGTTTAGTGTGATTACAGTCTCACTAATTAAAATGGTTATACTGAAACCAAATAATTTTCTTCCTATAACAAAGAGCACTATAACTTTATCTAGCTTGCCAGTTTGTATATGTAAACTTAACTCACTATTAACAGCTAGGCCACTAAATCATCATGACCTATTTTTAGATAATTATACAAACACAGTATGTTGAAAAGTAACCCTCATTTTTACATAGTGTTCAATTTAGTGATTATGTGATGTAAGTATTTAAATATTCCATCTAGTCCTTTCTTTAACAATTTATTTTCTTTTTTATATTCGATATTCAGGGACCTGAAGGAATTGTGGGAATTCCAGGGCAAAGAGGTCGCCCAGGGAAAAAGGTAATTTTTTTTTTATATCTTTTTATGGCTTTCTTTCTTCTGATGTGCCTCAAGCTCATAGAATGCTGTGATATTTTTATTTGCATTAGACATATGGTAATAAGGAACTGTAAATTTGGTTTTAAAAGGCACATTTATATAAATTAATATTTAACTCTACCTAGGAGTATTTATCACCTTAATTATTTATTTGAAGACAAATGTCTCACTCTGTAGTTTCTGTGAAGATATTTGCCTTTCCTTGTTTGCCAAAAATTCTTCAGTAAACTATGGGTAGGAAAAGAGAGGAAAGGAAAATGCTATACCACTTGTGCTATTAGTAACAACTTTGGTAAAATGGTTAAGGGAAAGGATTATCATTAGGATTGTTTCTCGGCTTATTAATACTATGTTTATCTAAATTGAAAAGGTTAATTATTGATTTTACATTTCCCATATATTGACTTAGAAACTCAAATCAAGAATATGGTTTATATGCCTCCTTTATATTTTACTAGAATGACATATGTAAAGTTCTAGAAAATTATAATGAAAAATTCATCTCTGTATGGGGCCAATAATTTGTTCAAGTATGGATTTTCAAGTATAATTTGTTCATGTTGTTTGAATACAACTGTTCTGAATATATTACTATAATTAGCTTCAAATCACACCTATCTAGTTCCCAAAGTCTAATTTTATCATTTCTATTAATACACACCCAGGCCATCTTTGTCATAATGTAGACTCAGTATTAGTTAGAGTAAGAGGTAAAGAAAAATGAATGAGGTGAATTTTAGAAGAAGTAGCCATTCTTGCCCATGAAAATAACCCCAATACTGAAGTGTCTGTTCATCATAGCTGATGTGGTATCTAAAATCAATATTAGAAGTGAGACAGTATAAGTCCTTACAATAGCCTGCATCTGTGGGAATTATGAATATCAAACACTTCCTTCTTGACTGTGATCACAGTCTAGTTTTTCTTTGTATCTACTTTATTATCTACAATAGAACAGATTGATTCCCACTTCCAGAAAATGAATTATAGCACTTAAAGTTGTTTAAAAGCAGCTGTATTTTGATGGTAGAGAGTGATTGGTCAGCTTGATGGAAAACAGAAGGTAACTAGTTTTCAGAAGGATGTTAAATGATATAAAAATGTTATGGATTTTTAAAGGCAGACTCCAAACCAGTGAGTGATGATTCTAAATATACAGAACCGTACACTGGAACCTGTATGCATTAAATAGGTCTTTGTGGCATTGAAACTGTGTATAGAAGCAGGTTTCTCATAGAGTCTGTGTTTTCTCATGATAACAAGAAATGCATGCATGCATGCATACAGACAGACATAACAAATTTCAAAGTAAAAAACTTGGTTATTTGTAATTCAATATGAGCACCAGATCTCCCCTGCTTTTTTTAATGTTATTTCTCCTAAATTACTTTTAGTTATATCTTTACAATAACCTAGGTGGTGATGATATGTTATTATTGTCCGTGGCAGTGTCTACTAGTGTCAAGATAAACCAAAGTTAGTATTTACGGAATTTTGCTTACAGATTAATCTCCGGTGTCATTCGAGTATATGATATAGTTAATTCGGCTAGATAAAAATTTGTTTTTTCTCCCTTTTCTCTCTTACTAATGACATCCACAGGGTGATAAAGGACAAATAGGTCCCACCGGAGAAATGGGAAGCAGAGGTACTCCTGGACAAACTGGGGAAAGTGGTCCTAAGGGTGCCAGAGGAACAAGAGGTGCTGTGGTTAGTATGTGATTTCTTTCCAGCCCTGAGTTCACTGCGGATGGAAAAGAAATGTATCCATGTCTTTAAAGTTTCATCCCTTGATTAATTTTACAGAGAAAGCAATAGTTCCATTGAAAATAATCTACCTCCATGAGCTATGGAGAATTGTAAGCATTCCACAGTACTTAAATGGCTTAGTGGTTTCTGGACATGAAAAAGGGAAAGGGGAAAACACTCAAAATGGAAATAAAATATGAAATGAAGTTTTAAAAAAATCAGATTATAACTCTTAAGCTAAGTAGGAAAGTTTACATGCCTTGCACTTAAAATCAGAATTTAACATCTGTATAAAACTATGCTGTCAGGATTGGCACATTGCTTTTGAAAATTAAATTTACTTAAATATGATTTTTCTTTATAAGCTTGGACTCTACATGCTTGTCTGGAGACTTTTTTTTTAACCGGCTGTGATCAATATCTGTAACATCTAATAATATTTAATCTTTTGCATAAACATTTTTGATGTTGGAAACAAGGGTAGCATAATACTCCTGAACCTATACTAGCAAAATTTTATTGCTAATGTATTTGGACCTGTTCAGAAAGTCATAGCATGAGAGATGCAGAATATTTATTCAACTTAGTGTTTTCACTGTTTTCATAAACTCATCTACAAAAATGCTTGTGCATTTCCTAGTCTCTATTAAATGTCCCGAATTCTAGACTTTTCACCAAGGCCTTCTTGAGAGCATTGCATAATCCGTCTGTTGTCTGAGGAAAGCTTATTGCAGGGTCATTTGACATGTCATCTTACCACTTCAGGTCTTTCTTCCTTTTATTTAAATTATTAATGTTTTTCTGCTTTTGCCTTATATGTTAAAAAACTTCATTTAATGTGATTAATTTTTAACAAACATGGAAACTCATCCAGAATATTGCCTTCAAAGTAGGTTCCCACTTTGGCTTTTGTCTAAAAAGAATATTCACCTTTAAAATATTGATGCATGTTCTCAAACTACCTTCCCAAAAGCTTTCATCAAACACACTCCCACCACCCATCCTTCATATTAACCCTTTTGATGTCTGACAATCTGATAAATGAGAAAGTGTGTCTCGTTTTCTATTTACATCTCCCTGATTCCAATGAAGTAATTTTTATTTTTTTCTGGAAATTGCCTTTTAATATGCACTTTACATGATTTACAGTAGGTTTAGTTGTATTTTTCTTATTAAACTGTAATAACTCCTTACATATTTTAGATAACATATTTTTGTTAAATTTGTCACAAAATGTATTATAAATACATTTCCCTTTATGTCATTTTACTCTTAATATTGTTTGTTTAATATCTTTTGCTGGACAAGAGGTTTTAATTATTATATACTCAAATTTGTCAGTGTTTTACTTGACAGGTTTTATTTCATTAGAAATGCCTTCCCTACCTAAAGTATAAAAAATACTCTTTTGTATCCTTCTTCTAATTCTTTTATAGCTTTGTGTTCATTCCTAACTCACACAAAGTTTATTACTTTGCTGTGAAATAAGTTGTAAAGAATGTATTTTCTTTTTTCAGTTGTTTCAAAATCATTTAATAAATAGTCAATCTATGTCCCACTACACTAAACTCTCAAATATTTATTGACCTGTTTTCATTCTCTCTGTTTTCTTCTGTGAATCTGTTAGCCTATTTCTGGGTCCAGTACCACACTATTTAATTATTATACTATTTCAGTACTTTTGAGAGAGCAAGTGCTCCATAATTCATTTTTTCTGAAAAGTTCAGCTCTTTCTGTAATTCTCTCTTCCATGTGAATTTTAAGTTCAGCTCTTCAAGTTCCTTTAATATTGAATCTTTCAGTAGAGGAGCAGTATATGTCTTTCTGTTTACTTATATCATCTCACATGTCCTTTAATAAAGTTTTATTTCCTTTACTCTGTTCTTAACTCTGTCCTGTCAAGTTTATTGTTTGTTTCTTATGGATTTTATGACTTATAATGCAATTTTTTCCTTTATTTCTTTTTATTCATGCTGTATAAGAAATCCACTTATGTTTATATTTTAACTTTATATCCACTTTAATGATAGATGGTTCGCATGAGTTCTTTGGGTAAATAATCATATTTAGAACTTCTGGTTACTCTGATGTTTGGTTACGCATGAGCCTATTCTGTGCCTTAGTTTTCTCATCTCCTATTTAGTTTCAAACTCAAATAGGAGAGTTAATGTGGAAACTTTTGATAGTGTGAAAGATAAGACATTTTTAGGATTATTATTTTTGCTCTTTTAAATTGTCTTAGTCACATTTTCAGTACTTCAGAGGCATTTACTGATTAACCCTTAAATTACATGGTATCCTCAGATGAAAAATATTGATACTAAGAGCAATCACAGGGTGATTATCACACATAAGTTGTCAACTATTTCTATTTTAACAACTTTGACCAGAGCTGAAGATTTTGTTCATCAAAACATCTGAAACTATCAATGAGTATGGAATTCTCCATGATCCATCCTGACAATATAAAAAACTTTCAGGCTGTACTCTGATATTCAGAGATGCACATCTACCATAAACTTTGACAGTTACAGGGGCACCTGGGTGGCTCAGTCAGTTAGGCATTGACTTCAGCTGAGGTTCTCAGATGAACTCATGGTTCATGAGTTCAAGCTCAGCATCAGGTTCTGTGCTGACAGCTCAGCGCCTGGAACTTGCTTCAGATTCTGTGTGTGTGTGTCTCTCTCTGCCCCTCCCCTGTTTTCTCTCAAAAATAAATAAACATTATACACACACACACACACACACACACACACACAAACACTGTAAACTTTGGCAGATACCAATTACATTTCCAAAAACTTGCTAAAAAACTATAGGATTCTGACTACTCAAAGTATTTTTCTTAATATGATTAAGAATATTCATACCAGAAGTAAACTGAAGAGACATTTTTTTGGTGGGAATTTTGTGGTTCAAAAGAAAAATAAGACAAAAGTTAGAATGTTCTTTCTTGTTTTTCCATTTCAGACTAAGTAAAATATTATACCTCAGAAACCCTAAATTTTAAATAATAAGAGTACAAGTTTAATGGTTCAAGCAGTTGCCCATTTTCTCTCTAATATTTACTTTGTTTTTTAGGGACATTTAGGATTGATGGGACCTGATGGAGAACCAGGAATTCCAGGATATAGGGTAAGCATTTATAATTGGAAATTAAAATATGTATATTTGCATGAAAATGGTTATCTAGAGATGTCATTCCAGTTATGCAAATTAAGATGAAATCTTACTGATAAAACTTGCTAACTCATTTAGGCTTCTTCCCCATAGAGAATGAATCTTGTTTTTCTCTCAGAATAGTGCGGTATCTAACGGCCTGGCCTTGGTGGTCGATAGAACATGTACAAATGATACGGAGAATGCCTACTTACTTGTCCTTTTGTTAGGGCCACCAGGGCCAGCCAGGCCTTTCTGGGTTGCCAGGACCTAAAGGAGAAAAGGTATGTGTGTGCATTGACTTTGCAATCCTAAAGTTAAATATTTAATGTTTGTGTTCTTTCTGAAAGTGTGCATGGAAACACTTGCAAAGAATAAAAGAAACACTTTTCAATGTGGGAAATACTGCAAATTCTAGAAGATAAACAAATAACGAGGGATGAAAATTTAAGTCATTAAAATGTCTTCAATAGGTTGTGTCAAGATATTCATGAAATAACATATGATAAAGTACTTTGCAATCTGTAAAACTTTGTAAAAGTAAAATCAATTACTTGTTGAAAGAGATTGTGAGACTCCAGATTAAATGCCTAGTACATTTATAGTAAGATTTATAGTAAAATTGTTCTGGATTAAGAATAACCATAATAGTACTCCTCTTCATTTGCAACGTCACTGGACACCTGAAACTTTGAACAAATTCCTAAACTGCTTTGTATGTAATTAAAGCTGATGGGCACTTCTGAGAACCATTTAGGAATTACAACTATATAAAATATCCTATGCTAAGTTTTGTAGGTAAAAGTTTTCCATTTAAAACAGATAAAGCCAGATTGTAGATGTCATAACATGTTAGACAACGAAAGGCTGCATTCTTCAAAGCTTACTTTATTAACCTGATTTTGTTTGTAATCACTGTGCTCATTATAGGGTTTTCCAGGAGAAGATAGCACAGTGCTAGGACCGCCTGGGCCTCGAGGTGAACCAGTAGGTCTTTTTCTAAAGTTATTTTGATGTTTCAAGATAAAATGCAATGAATATAATAGATCCTTGGCACCAATCACAGCTTTTCAAGGAGTTTTATTCATGTTTTTATAGGCACGTACTGTTTATATTTGTATTATCTAAATGTAAAATCTATTCATATCCAGGTCAGGATCCTTAGCATAATATATAGTTTAATACGGTGACTTTCCAAGTCTAACTTTCTGCATTATATGTACTCTAACAGCTTTTTGCAGAGATTATCAAAAAACTAAACTCTAGATATTGTAGGGCAGACATTTCTTCAATCATCAAATTCATGGGGTGCCTGGCTGGCTCTGTTGGTTAAGCATCTAATCTCAGCTCAGGTCATGATCTCGCAGTCTGGGTTCAAGCCCTGTTTCAGGCTCTGTGCTGACAGCTCAGAACCTGGAGCCTGATTTGTATTCTGTGTGTGTGTGTCTCTCTCTCTGCCCCTCCCTGCTCATGCTGTCTCTCTCTGTCTCTCAAATAAACGTTAAAATTTTTTTAAATCATCAAATTCAGATTTAGTTCTAAGTATGAAAATATATGACCTGTATACTTTTTATAGTAACTTACATATAGTTACCAAATTACTTTAGAACTTATCTAATCAGTTATTAGATAAGTCTTAGATTAATCTCCTAATTAAGTATCTGAAGTCTAACTGTGAACACTGTTTTGAAAAGTAGTTATTGTAGGGATGTTTGAGTGGCTTAGCCAGCTGAGCATCCAACTTCAGCTCAGGTCATGATCTCCGAGTTCATGGGTTCAAGCCCCATTTTGGGCATTGTAGCTCGGAGCCTAGAGCCTACTTCAGATTCTGTGTCTCCCTCTTTCTACCCCTCCCCTGCTCACGCTGTCTCTCAAAACTAAACATTAAAAAATATATATTAAAAAAAAAGAGGGGCGCCTGGGTGGCTTGGTTAAGCGTCCGACTTTCGCTTAGGTCATGATCTCGCGGTTCGTGGGTTCGAGCCCCGCGTCGGGCTCTGTGCTGACTGCCAGCTCAGAGCCTGGAGCCTGCTTCAGTCTGTGACTCCCTCTCTCTCTGGCCCTCCCCTGCTCACGCTGTCTCTCTATCTCCTAGAAATAAATAAAAACATTAAAAAAAAATCTATAAAAAAAAAAAAAAGAGAAATAGCTGCTGTAGCTTTGTTTATCTGAATGACCAGTTCCATATTCATGTTTTATGAAAACAATCTTAAAAGGCATATGTAAATTAAATAGGTAGAATAAAAATGTTTTGTTCATAGAAATAAATGTAATTAGTTTAATTTTCCATTTTCTACATGTTATCAGATAAGATTTTAAAAATCCTAGGGGCACCGGAGTGGTTCATCTGGTTAAGCATCCAACCTCAGTCAGGTCATGATCTCATAGTTTGTGGATACAAGCTCCTCGTTGGGCTCTGCGCTGACAGCTCAGAGCCTGGAGCCTGCTTTGGATTCTGTGTCTCCCTCTCTGTCCCTCTGCTACCTGTGTTCTGTCTCTCTTTCTCTCTCTCTCCTAAAAATAAATAAACATTAAAATTTTTTTTTAAATCCTAAAGCAGAAGGATCACATTATGTAGTTACTTCTGATATTTTGACCTGGCTCTTTGGAGATGATTAATTAAAAGTTATATTTTGTTTTAGACATAGAAAAGATTTTAGAATTATTCTGGTTAAATCAAACCATCTCATACAGAGGCATACTTATGTATAAAATATATATAAGATTTTTATCAAATATTTTCTAGCCTCTCTAAAGGCCTGACAGGGAAAAATACGGAAATAACGTTAAAACTTAAAACCAAATGGAAAAATATAGGCAAGTCGTGGAGATAGTGCTTGTTTTTCCCTAGATTCAGGTATGCCAGGACCAGAGAATGTCACTGAAATATAGCATATTAAAAGTCTAGCATAACAATGATTATTTTATCTAGTAGACATAAGACAGATGTGAAACTGAAACCAAGAATATTCTAAATCATTAAATAGAGTCACAGATTATTGTCCTTACATTATGTCAACTGTCTTTATTCACATAGGAATAAGTTAAAATCTGTCAATCAGTTGTCCATTATCAACTTTATGGTTTTGCCAAACATTTCAATTTGAGTTTCTTTTTAGACAATAAGTTCTTGTATGCAAAAATTGGTTTTCCAAGTATATTTTAGACCAGGTAATTTAAGTAATTTATCATATCAAATATTTTATATTAGGGATGTTTGAAAAAAATTAAAACTGTAAGTTTCTTAGTTTAGCTCCTACCAAACATATTAAAATAAATAAATGCAATTTTATTAGGTTAATTTATATCTTAAAAATTAAAAGGTTCACAGATTAAAGAATAAACAATAGAATTTCCATTGAAGAATGTTAAAGTAGGTAGCTGTTTGATACTTTTGAAAAGATCATTCAACAGTGTCTCCCAAAACAGCTCCCATCCTGACACACCCAGCAGGTGGCCTTGCCCAGGCCTGCTGTTATCCAAAGTAGCTTTTGTCCCAGCACACCAAAGGAGTAGCTTTGGCCTGGACTAGCACCCCTCCAGAGTGGCTCCTGACAGGGACATGGGGCAAGGCCCACCCATCAATATGCCTACAACAGTCCTGGCATGACCTCACAACCAATAATATCAGGGGCTGTCCCACCCACCAGCACAGCAGCCACAGCCAGGTCTCTCAGCCAGCCATGTCAGGGGTCAGCCCTGCTCACCAGTGTGTCCACGGCAGTTGTGACCAGTCATTGAAGCCAATGGGCCAGGAGCCAGCCCCACTCACAAGCATGCCAGCAAGGCACTCCTGGAGCACCTGGTTCTGATGACCAGGGGGAAGTGTGCTTCTCAGGCCCAAAAGACATATTCTACATGAGCCTACTCCATCAAAACTGTGAGGCATAGCTGACCTACCTAATACATAGAAACACACAGTGAGTCAGGCCTAACAAGGAAACAGGACGATGTCTCAAGTAAAACAAGACAATACCTCAGAAAGGAACCAAAGGAAACAGAGATAAGCAATTTGCCTGATAAAGAATTCAAATAATGGTCATAAAGATGTTCATGGAACTCATAAGAAGAGTAGCTGAACAATGAGAACTTCAACAAAGAGATAGAAAATATAAAGAACTAATCATAACTTAAGAATTCAATAATTGAGATGAAAAAATATACACGAGAGGGAACAATGACAGATGAAAGGATACAGATAGGTCAGCAATCTAGAAGGCAAGGTGGTGGAAGTCATCCAAACTGAATAGTGTTAAGAAAAAAAGGATAGTTTAAGGAACCTAGTGGGCAATAAATATCAACAGAAGTCTTATAAAATAGACTTTAAAGCCAAGAGTGTAACAAGACAAAAAGAAGAAATAATAAATGAAAACTTCCCTAACCTGAGGAAAGAAACAAACATCCAGCTGCTGGATGCACAGAGAGCTCCAAATAAGATGAACCCAAGAGGTCCACACCCAAAGAAATTAAGTTATCAAAAATTAAAGGTAAAGAGAGAATCTTAAAAACAGCAAGAGTAAAGCAACCGGTAACTTAAAAGGTAACATCCATAAGATCATCAGCTGATTTTTCAGAAATTTTGTAGGCCAGAAAGTAGTGTCTTGACATACTCAAAGTGCTGAAAGAAAAAGCCTACAACCAAAAATACACTTCCTGAAAGATTGTCATTCAGAATTAAGGAGATAGTTTCCCAGACAAATGAAAGTTTAAAGAATTTATCACCACTAAACTGGACTTACAAGAAAGGTTAAAGAGACTTCTTAAAGTGGAAAAGAAAACACCATAAATAGAGGTATAAAAAATATTGTGAAAGAAAAAGCCTCATTGGTAAAAGCAAACATATAGTAAAGAGAATGAATCAACTACTTATAAAGCTGGTATAAAGGTTAAAGAACAAAAATAGTAAAAACAACTATATGTACAATAATTAGCTAAGGGGTACACAAAATAAAAAGATGAAAATTATGGCACCAAATACATAAATGGGGGGGGATAAAAATGTAGGGCTTTTAGAATGTGTTTGAACTTAAGTGACTATCAACTTAAAATAGACTGCTATGTACACAGGGTGTTATATATGAAACTCATAGAAACCTCAAATCAAAACCTATAATAGATTCACAAAAAAATGAAGTGAAAGGAATCCAAATGTGACACAAAAGAAAATCATCAAATCACAAAGGAAGAGAGCAAGAGAAGAACAAAGAAGAACTATATATACAACCAGAAAACCGTTAACAAAATGGCACTAAGTACATACCTACCAATTGTTACTTTAAATATAAATGGATTAGATGCTCCAATCAAAATACATAGGGTGACTGAATGGATAAGGAAAATAAGACTCATCTAGGGGTGCCTGGTGGCTCAGTCAGTTAAGAGTCCGACTTCAACTCAGGTCATGATCTCACTGATCATGAGTTTGAGCCCTACGTTGGGCTCTGTGCTGACAGCTCAGAGCCTGAAGCCTGCTTCAGATTCTGTATGTGTGACTCTCTCTGCCTCCCCCCCACTTTCTCCCTCTCTCAAAAATAAAATGTTAAAAATATTTTTAAAAAATAATAAGACCCATCTGTATGCTGCCTACAAGAGATTCACTTCAGACCTAAAGACACACACAGTCTGAAAGGATGGAAAAAAGTATTCCATTAAAGTGGAAATGAAAAAAAATGGGAGTGTCATACTCATATCAGATAAAATAGACTTTAAAATAAACACTGTAACAAGACAAAAGGATGGGCATTACATGATGGTAAAGGGATCAATTCAACAGGAGGATATAACAATTATAAGTATCTATGAACCCAACTTAAAACACCTAAATTTATAAAGCAGATATTAACAGCCATAAGGAAGAAATTGATAGTAATACAATAATAATAGGACACTATAACACTCCGCTTACCTCTATAGATGGATTATCCAGACAGAAAGTCGATAAAGAAATAGTAGCCTTAAACAACATATTAGACCAGAGGGACCTAATCGGTATTTACAGAACATTCCATTCAAAAAAAAAAGAATATGTATTCTTCTCAAGTGCACACAGAACATTATCTAGGATTTATCTAGGATAAATCACATATTAGACCACAAACATGTTTAATAAATTTAAGAATATTGAAATCATACCAAGCATCTTTTGTGATCACAATGACATGAAACTAGAAATAAATACAAAGAAAAATATGGGGAAAAACACGAACACATGGAAGCTAAGCAACAGCTACTAACCAAACAGGGGATCAATTAAGAAACTAAAGAGGAAATTAAAAACACTTGAAGACAAATGAAAATAAAAACACAGCATCCCCAAATCTACAAACAGGCAAGTTGCCAATAAATTGGACCACCTAGAAAAAAACAAATAAATTCCTAAATGTTTATAATCTTCCAAATCTGAATCAGGAAGAAATAGAAATCTGAACAGACTGATTACTGGTATTTAAAATGAATCAGTAATTTAAGAAACAAAAACAAAAACAAAAAAACCTCCCAATAAACCAAACTCAGGGACCAGTTGGCTTCACAGATGAATTCTACCAAACATTAAAGAAGTGTTAACACTTATCCTTCTCAAATTTATTCAAGAAAATTTAGAGGAAGGAATGCTTTCAAGTTCATTCTATGAGGCTAGTATTATCCTGATACCAAAATTAGAAAAGACAGTACAAAAAAAGAAAATTATAGGCCAATATCCCTGAAAAAACATAGATGCAAAATTTCTCAACAAAATATTAGCAAACAAAATTCAGCAATACACTAAAAGAATCATATTCCACAATAAAGTGAGATTTATTCCAGGGATGCAAGGATGGCTCAGTATTTGCAATCAATTAACTTGATACACCACATTAACAAAATGAAGGATAAAAATCATGATCTTCTCAATAATGTGGAAAAAGCATTTGACAAAATTCAATGTGCACTTATGGTAAAAAAATCTCAATAAATACCTCAACATAAGAACAAACATATATGACAAACCCATAACTAACATACTCAATGGTGGGAAACTGAAAGCTTTTCCTCCAAGATCAGGAACAACAGAAAGACGCCCACTCTCACCACTTTTATTCAACATAGTACTGGAAATGTCATCCATAGCAATCAGAGAAGAAAAAGAAAGGAAAGACATCCATAATGGTAAGATAGAAGTAAAACGTCAACATTTGTAGATGACATTATAATATAAATAGAAAAGAAAGACTTTACCAAAAAAACTATTTCAACTACTAAATTAATTGAGTAAAGTCTCAGGATACAAAATTAATATGCAGAAATCTGCATTTCTATACAATAAAAACAATCAGAAAGAGAAATTAAGAAACAATCCTATTTAAAATTGAATCAAAAATAATAAAATATCTAGGAATAAATTTAACCAAGGAAGCAGAAGACCTGTATTCTGAAAACTGTAAGACATTAATGAAAGAACTGAAGATGACAAAAATAAATAGAAAGATACACTGTGTTTGTGAATTGGAAGAATAATATTGTTAAGGTGCCTATACTCTCCAAAGCAGTCTCTATATTCAGTACAGTTCCTATCAAAATGCCAATAGTGTTTTTCTCAGTACTAGAACAAATGATCTGAAATTTGTATAGAACAACAAAAGACCCTGAATAGCCAAGTCACTCTTGAGAAAGAAGAACAAAGCTGCAGGCATTACACTGCTTGATTTCAAACTGCACTACAAAGCTATGGTTATCAAAACAGTTTGGTACTGGAACAAAAATATATACATAGGTCGATGGAACAGAATAGAGAGCCCAGAAATAAACACACAATTAATATGTGTGTTTTTAATTATTATGATCAATTAATATACAATGGAGAAAAGATAATCTTTTCAATAAATGATGTTGGGAAAACTGGATAGCTACATGTGAAAGAATGAAACTGAACCACTTTTTTCCATTACATGCAAGAATAAGCTCAAAGTGAATTAGAGACTTAAATGTAAGACCTGAAATATTAGAACTCCCAAAAGAAAACAGGTATAAACTCTTGCACATCAGTCTTAGCAATATTTTTTGGTATGTGTCTCCTCAGTCAAAGGCAATAAAAGCAAAAATAAACAATTGGGACATCAAACTAAAAAGTTTTTTTACAGTAAAGGAAATCATCAACAAAACAAAAAAGCAATCTTTTATATGGGAGAAGATATTTGCAAATGTTATATCCAGTAAGGGATTAATATCCAAAATATATAAAGAACTCCTACAACTCAACACCAATAAAACAATCTGATTTTTAAAATGGGCAGGGGACCTGAATAGGCATTTTTCCAAAGAATACATATAGAAGACCAATACACATATGAAAATATGCTTAATATCACTAATCAGGGAAATGCAAATCAAAATGGCAGTGAGATTTCACCTCATACCTGTCAGAATGAATGGTATCAAAAAAGAACAAGAAATAACAAATATTGGTGAAAGGAACCATCATGCACTGTTGATGGAATGTATATTGGTGCAGCCACTATGTAAACCAGTATGAAGATTACTCAAAAAATTAAAAATAGAAATACCACATGATCCAGCTATTTGACATCTGGGTATTTATCTGAAAAGAAAAAACGAAAAACATAATATGAAAAGATACACATACCTATATGTTCATTGCAGCATTATTTACAGTAGCCATGATATGGAAACAACCTAAGTGTTCACTGATAGACAAATGGATGAAAAAGATGTATATGTATGTATATACATACACATACACAAAATGTAATATTACTCAGCCATAAAAAAGAGTGAAATCTTATCATTTGTGACAATATAAATGAACGTAGAGGGCATTATATTATATGAAATAAGTTAAACAGAGAAAGATAAATTGTGTGTGATTTTACTTCTATATGGAGTCCTAAAAACAAAACAACAAAACAGAAACAGACTCATCAAATACACAGAAGAAACTGGTGATTGCCAGAGGAGAGGGTGTAAGGGGGTGGGTGAAATAGGTAAAGGGGATTAAGAGTTATAGACTTTCAGTTATAAAATATGTAAGTCATGGGATGTAAAGTACAGCATAGTGAATATAGTCAATAATATCATAATAACTACATATAGTGACAGATGGTGACCAGACTTATTCTGTGATCGTGTCATAATGTGTATAAATGTTGAACCAGTATGTTGTATGCCTGAAACTATTACAACATTGTATGCTGACTGTACTTCAAAATATAAAAATACATAAAAAGATTATTAAATATAATCTTCTAATTAATGGAATTAAGTACATGGCTGAAGGATCCGGATTAAATCTTTTTCTATCATTTTATCATTAAGTAAAAATGCAAGTTAATTTGACATCACATGTCACATACTTTATCCATCTGAAAATTCATCTTGTTTAAGTGGACTTCATTTCTTCAGTATTTTTCCTAGCAGGATCATTATGAGATTCTCTTTAAATAATTCAATGCTTACGATGTTCTTAGTGTTATTGACATTCAATCTTTTGAAATTGTTTAGTGGAACTAAACAAATAATTGTACATTTGGTTTCACAATTCTGGAAAAAAATATTCCACACTAACTGTATTATCTGCATTCACAAATACTTAGATCCAGCTGTGAAACTGATTGTTTTTGCATGTGGTTTCTGTAGGGTCCTGTGGGGGAACAAGGAGAGAGAGGAGAGCCTGGAGCAGAGGGCTATAAGGTAATTACAGCAAGTTTCACCCCTTGCTTCTAAATTGAATCAGTGTTCTCTGTGGTTTCGCTCAGGTTCAAATGAAAATAAATATCATTGAGTTATTAGTAATATCTTACAGTTTTGATCCGAGAAGAAGCCTAGCTCTTTGTACTTTCTGTTTCTTTTTTCTGGACTCATCTTCACCTCCTCCCATTGTTGCTTTTTTTCTCATCATCAGATCTCAGCCGAAATGTTACTTTGGGAGACGTTCTCTTTCTATCCATCACTTTCGATCTTATTAGATTTCCTTCATGACATTTAATGCCATCTATATTATCTTATCACTCTTTTATATATATTTGGGGTTTTTTGTTGTTGTTTATTGTCTTGTCTTTCCTACCAAAAAGTAAGATCCATGAAAATAAGACTCTTATCTGGCTTTTCATCATTACATCCCCAATTTCTAGAATATAATGTTCCTGATGTATAGTAGGAGTTCAATAGAGTTGCCAAATAGGTGTATGAATGTCATTATGTTCTCAAGCCTTCTGTCAGTTTTGTCCTCTTCCATTCTTAGAAGGATTTTATGAGACCAACTTTATCAGCCAAAATTATATTAGATTACGTGTAGAATATTCTGTGTCATTTTTATTAGCATATTTATGTTTAGGAAGTTCTGTATTCCTGTCTTATCTCTCTTCCCTCCCTGTTTATAGTGTCATTTGTTAAACAAAATAGTCATCTGCTAACTCTCTCCCTACAGTTGCTGTCATTCCTTTTCTCACAACATTCTCTGCCTACTCACAGTATTATCTAATCTTTATTTACATAAATCCTATCTTTCCTTTATAATTTAGTTCAGACTCCCTTTTTCCAAGCTCACCCTAACAGCAATCTTTCTGTATTTCACAGTCCTATAATATTTATTATTTATAGAAGTCATTTGTATCTGTAAGTGTTTCTTAATCCAAGGAATCCAGTGAATTTACTTGAAATTAAGTTCTTTTTGGGTTGAGAGGACAACCCACTGCCTCCAGAATAATTTGAAAAGCATCTTAAACTTCCTTAGCTTTTTTTTTTTCTTGAAAAACAGCATGACTCTTTTTTTATCTCATTCCAATAGGCTTTTTTTCATTTTTTTCATTTATTAATTTTTTTTAAATTTACACCCAAGTTAGTTAACATATAGTGCAATAATGATTTCAGGAGTAGAATCCAGTGATTCATCACCTACATATAACACCCAGTGCTCATCCCAGCAGGTGTCCTTCTTAATGCCCCTCACCCAATCTTTCTCTGACTGGCTAATTTCACTTAGCATAATATGTTCTAGTTCCATCCACATTGTTGCAAATGGCAAGATTTCATTCTTTTTGATTGCTGAGTAATATTCCATCGTTTAAATATACCACATTTTCTTTATCCATTCATCAGCCGATGTATATTTAGACTCTTTCCATACTTTGGCTATTGTTGATAATGTTGATAGCGCTGCTATAAACACTGGTATGCTTGTGCCCCTTCAAAACAGCCCTCCTGTGTCCTTTGGATAAATTCCTAGTAGTTCTATTGCTGGGTCGTAGGGTAGTACTATTTTTAATTTTTTGAGGAACCTCTGAACTGTTTTCCAGAGCAGCTGCACCAGTTTGTATTCCCACCAACAGTGCAAGAGGGTTCCCATTTCTCCACATCCTCACCAGCATCTGTTGTTTTCTGAGTTGTTAATTTCAGCCACTCTGCCTGGTGTAATGTGGTTTTGATTTGTATTTCCCTGATGATGAGTGATGGTGAGCATCTTTTCATATGCCTGTTGGCCATCTGGATGTCTTCTTTGGAAAAGTGTCTATTCATTTACTCTTCCCATTTCTTCCCTGGATTATTTGTTTTTTAAGTGTTGAGTTTGGTAAGTTCTTTATAAAGTTTGGATACTAACCCTTTATCTGATATATCATTTGCAAATATCTTTTCCCATTCCATTGGTTGCCTTTTAGTTTTGTTGATGGTTTCCTTTGCAGTGCAGAAACTTTTTATCTTGATGACGTCCCTATAGTCTATTGCTGCTTTTGTTTCCCTTGCCTCTGGAGATGTGTTAAGTAAGAAGTTGCTGGGGCTGAGGTCAAAGAGGTTGTTGCCTGCTTTCTCCTCTAGGATTTTGATGGCTTACTGTTTTACGTTTAGGTCTTTCATTCATTTTGAGTTTATTTTTGTGTATGGTGTAAGAAAGTTGTCCAGGATTATTCTATGTGCCATTGTCCAGTTTTCCCAATTCCATTTGCTCAAGACACTGTCCTTTTTCCATTAGATAGTCTTTCCTGCTTTGTCATAGATTTGCCATATGTTTGTGGGTCCATTTCTGGGCTCTCTATTCTGTTCCATTGATCTATGTGTCTGTCTTTGTGCCAGTATCATACTGTCTTGATGATTACAGTTTTGTAATACAGCTTGAAGTCCGGAATTGTGATGCCTCCAGTGTTGGTTTTCTTTTTTAGGATTGCTTTGGCTATTTTCGGTCTTTTATAGTTCCATACAAAGTTTAGGACTGTTTGTTCTAGCTCTGCGAAGAATGCTGGTGTTATTTTGATAGGGATTGCACTGAATATTGTAGATTGCCTTGGGTAATATTGACATTTTAACAATATTTGTTCTTCCAATCCATGAGCATGGGCTATTTTTCCATTTCTTTGTATCTTCAGTTTCTTTCATAAGCTTTCTATAGTTTTCAATGTATAGACTTTTCAATCTGTGGTTAGGTTTATTCCTACAAATTTTATGGTTTGGGTGCAATTATAAATGAGATCAATTCCTTGACTTCTCTTTCTGCTCCTTTATTATTGATGTACAGAGATGCAGCCAATTTCTGTACATTAATTTTATATCCTGCAACTTTGCTGAATTCATGGATCAGTTCTAGAAGTTTTGGGGTGGATTCTTTTAGGTTTTCCACAATCAGTATCATGTCATCTATGAAGAATGACAATTTTATTTCCTCCTTGCCAATTTGGATGCCTTTTATTTATTTGTGTTGTCTGATTGCTAAGGCTAGGACTTCTAACACTATGTCAGAAAACAGTGGTGAGAATGGACTTCCTTGTTGTGTTCCTGACCTTAGGGGGAAATCTCTCAGTTTTTCCCCATTGAGGATGGCGTTAATGGTGGGTCTTTCATATATGACTTTTATGATCTTGAAGTATGATCCTTCTATATCCACTTTCTTGAGAGCTTTTATCAAGAAAGGATGCTGTATGTTGTCAAATGATTTCTCTAAATCTATTGAGAGGATCATGTGGTTCTTATTCTTTCTTTTATTAATGTGATGTATCACATTGATTGATTTGTGGATATTGAACCATCCCTGCATCCCAGGAATAAATCCCAATTGATTGTGGTGAATAATTCTATTAATGTATTGTTGGATCCAGTTGGCTAATATCTTTATTGAGAATTTTTGCATCCAGTGTTCATGAGGGAAATTGGTCTGTAGTACCCCTTTTTATTAGGGTTCTTCACTTTGGAATCTAGGTAATACTGGCCTCATAGAATGAGTTTGGAAGTTTTCCTTCCATTTCTATTTTTTTGGAACATCTTCAAAAGAATAGGTATTAACTCTTCTTTAAATGTTTGGTAGAATTCCTCTGGAAAGCCATTCAGCCCTGGACTCTTGTTTTTTGGGAGATATTTGATTACTAATTTGATTTCTTTACTGGTTATAAGTCTGTTCAAGTTTTCTATTTTTTTCCTGTTTCAGTTTTGGTAGTTTATATGTTTCTAGGAATTTATCTATGTCTTCCAAATTGCCCAATTTATTGGCATATAATTGCTCATAATATTCTCTTATTATTGTTTGTATTTCTGCAGTGTTGGTTGTGATCTCTCCCCTTTCATTTGTGGTTTTATTTATTTGGGTCCTTTCTTTTTTCTTTTTGATCAAACTGGCTAGGGCTTCATCAGTTTTGTTAATTGTTTCAGAGAATCAGCTCCTGGGGCAGAGTCTCACTGAGCAATGGCCAGCTTGCCCCAGAATACATTCATGAGGTCACGCAGCTGCAGAGGTTCAGAGATTACGGCAAATCACAACACACAGCTGAGCCAGGTTTCACCACACTCTGGCACCTTTGTCCCAACACCAGCAAACGTGGCTGCTCTCCAGAGTCCACTGGGACATTTGCCTGTGGGGAGGCCGTATGGCCTCTACCAAATGCACTCCAAGCAGGGGAACCACTTCTCCCCTTGTGGCCCACAGACACCCCCCACCCCCCAACCTCACTGCCTGACCCTGGGGATTTACTCAATACCAGAGCACTACCAGATATTGAGCTCTGGAATTTCCAACTCTGTGCACCACTGTTCATAGAATCCTAATGGTGTCATAACCCTCTCCTTTCTCCCCATCAGTGGTTTTGAGGAACAGATTTCTTGTTCAGTCCCTTGTCAGTGTTTCCACTCTTTCTCTCCAGCTGCTTTTGGCAGGAATGATTTTCCAGAGAATGATCCGATGTGCTGCACTCCCCCACTGTTCCTTTCTTTGTCCTCTGTCCTCTCTCCACAAAAACAGCTTCCTATCCCCTGTAGCTTCTTCTCCCCCAGTTCCCCAATCTGCACGCACTATGTACCTGCCGAGTTCTGTGCTAAAGTTGTGCAGATTGTTGTGTTAATCCTCAGATCAATTTCCTAGGTGTGCCAAATGGTTTGGTGCTGACCTAGCTGCATTTCAGGGAAGAGACAAGCTGAGAACTTCTATGCTCCTCCACCATCTTGGAAAACCACTTCCTTAGCCTTTTCTGTGCATAAATTCACACATTCTCAGGAAAATCTTGTTCTTGCAATAGCTTCATTTGGCCTCTACCAACTACAAAATATTTGGTTGGTAAACTAGCAAATCTACTGACAAATAAAAAGGTAAATATTCTTTTGGAGGAAGAAAAGAATCTCTTCATCTGGCAAACAGAAGAAACACCCTGCCTGTCTTATTCTGAATAGTCACACCTTATTCAGAAATCCTTCATCAGAGAACTTCTTCCTAGGCTCACTGTGGAATCTATTCCTCCTCCCTCATTCCACACCTACTCCTGATGAAGTTTTCATTGTCGATATTTCATGAATTAGTTTGATCCATATCATCCTTTCTGTCTTATTCTATCCTATGTCCTTTTAGATGTCATTTTATCATTTGTTGATAGTTTTATTCTAAACAAGTCATCTTGAGCCAGGCAACCACAATAATTTTATTGCTGAGACATCTGAAAGTCATGAAATATCCACACTTATCCCCTGCCAGTTTTTCCCAAGCACAAGTTTGATTCATACAGGGGAACTATGCTTTATTTAGAATTAAAGTATTCTGATGTAGCCTCAGGTGAGATTTTCAATCATTTTAAATTGTAAATGCTATCATTGCACTGTAGTAAACTAATGATTAGCGTTATTGTCAACCCTTCTTTTAATTGTACTAACATACACAAAATATAAAATTTACCACTTTAAAGTGTACAATTAAGAGATATTTAGTACATTCCCAATATTGTACAACCATCACATGCTGCGTAGTTCCAGAACATTTACATTACCCCAAAGAGGAAGCCTCATAGCCATTAAACAGTCAGTCTGTATTTCTCCCAGCTTTTGGCAACCATTACTTTGCTTTCTGACTGTATTGATTTATCTATTCTGGATAGTTCATATAAATGGAATTGCACAATATATAGCTTCTTGTGTCTGGCTTCATTTCACTTAATATAATGTATTATATTATAATTGATGTTGTAGAATGTTTTAGTACTTCATTCCTTTCTGTGACTGAATAATCACCCACCTTTTTAAAAACATTTTTATATTTACAAATATTCTTACAATTGTAGTGAACTCACAATTATCCGTTGGTATAAAAAATTGAATGGATAATGCAGATTTTGCTTCCATTTTGCTATGAACAATTAGAAATTTTTAAAAATGTTTTTCACTATCATTTGTTCTTTTTTCCTCTTGAAGAATCTGAGAATTACAAAAGTCATGTGTCTTACTCATTGTCATCAATAAATACTCATTAGGCATCATTATACATAACAGATCTTGAGAAAGATAGAGAACATAGTGGGAATAAGAATGTTATACTGTCAAGATCTGCTTTTTAAAACTATGAGCAGAAATATACAGATTCCCAAGATTAGATCATTTCACTTTGGTTTGGCAAAGTCCATAGAGTCTTTGCACACAATAAAACAACAATAAATCCTCAGTTGGCCATCACTGCTTAGCATCAGACATACATTTCCAAATTGCTGTTGGATATCATCATAGACACCTTCAATCAGTATGTCCTATACCAGTTTCATCATCACCCCCAAATTTGATCATTTCTTTCTATGTCTTAAATTCAGTGAATGCTACTATCAGACATTAAGATGTTCAAGCCAATAAATGAATAGTCCTTCTCTCTCTCTTTCTGTCTGTCTCTGTATCTCTCTCTGTCTCTCTCTATTGCTCTCTTCATGTGTCTGTTGCTCTCTCTATTTCTCTCCTTCTGTTTCTTTCTGTCTCTTTATCTCTCTTGTTCTTTCACTCCTCTCTCCTTTCTCTCTCTTCTCATCTCTCAAATTCAATTGGCCACTTATGTTGACCTTAGATAGCTCTGGAATCTGGCCATTTTGCCCTACTTTAGTTTAGAATTCATCATTTGTGTCTGAATTATTGTAATAGCTTCCTAACTAGATTCCCTATCCCCAGTCATAGCCCTCTTGAGAGGGCTATCCATTCTCCACTTAACATGTTCTGTCAGATGAATCTCCATTTATTCCCCCATGCTATCCACTCTGCCAGAATGTCTTCTTTTTACTTTACTGCCTGAAACACTCATCCTTCAAACTTCAGCTTATCATCATTTCCCTTATAAAATCCTTGGCCATCTAACTACCTTTAACCATTTAGCCCATCTCACTACTAATATCATCAGGCAAAGTCACTACCCATAACCTTGTCTACATAACTTTATAATAATATTTACTACAACATATTTAATTTTTACCAGTGCAGAAATGGTCTTTCTCAATTTTTATTGGAATAGAAAGAACCAGAGGAATTATAGTGAACCTGCTAAAAAACAAGTTTGTCTTTAGTGAGATTTGTATCCAGACTTCACAAAACCAAGAGAAGCAGTTGGCTATTCTGTGGTCATTCTAAAAAGGTCTTTATAAAACTACAGACAAAATGGTAGCAATGTCGCAATTGGCCATCATGGTCTTGAGTTTTATAGTTTGCTCACCTGTTCACCCTCACTACGTTCTGTAACTCCATCCTTTCACCAGTCACTTCTCTCCTGAATTCTGCTTTATAAATGACTTATAATAGTCCTATTTATTTATGCCACACTTCCTCTTGACTGATCTGATTCTGTTATTGTTGACACTCCTCATGTTTTCTGGTAAGGCCATGTGTGGTAATGATATTCTCTTTAGTTATGGCTATGTTCTATAGAAAGCTTTCCAAACAGTCTTTGTCTCTGGGCAATGTTCACTCTCTTAAACAGAATTCCTTTTTTTTTTTTTTTTTTTTAATCAAGAGGTTGAATCTTCAAACCACAAACTTTTGCCTGAAAGAATGCAAACAAAGAGGACTTCAAATGATCTTTCTGTGAGATAAATATCATTAGCCTATATAGGCAATCCTTGCTTCTCCTATTCCAGAAAAAGGAGATGATGAGCCTACTGTCTTTCCTATGACATTCTTTCTGTAATACACAGAGTGGAAAGAAAGAAATATGAAGTGAAAAGGACAGTAAGGAAGGGGATAAAAGACTGCAGGCAGAATTCTTCATAGTCTGACATGCCCTTGGGTTGTTGCTAGTTTCTGTTTACACACTTGAAAAGGGAAATGTGGTAGGACAGCATTCCTTCTTAGGAGGAATAGAGTGGTGACAGACTGCTAAATATCAAAGTCACTTGGTGTGTCTCGGCATTAGTGACTCCCAATTTTCAAGTCAATAAATCTATCCAAGTGGTGTGAACTTAGTTTGTAAAAATGGAGACCATACTACACTTCTACAGTGGGAACAGGTTGAAAAAGGAAATCTATTCTCAAACTTTTTATTCCTTTGGTTACTTACTGTATTTGTTTCCTGACCAGAATTACCGTAAACTGAGTGGTTTAAAACAACAGAAATTTATTCTCTCCCAGATACCAGAAACCTGAAATGGTGGTGTTAACAGACCTTGCTCCCTCTGCAGCCTCTAGAAGAGAAGTCTTCCTTTCTTCTAGCTTCTGGTGGCTGACAGTGCTTCTTGGGGCCACATAGTTCCCATTCCTACCCGTATCTTCACATGGCCCTCTCCTTCGTTGTTTGTGTCTATCTCCTCTAAGGGTGCTTGTCATAGGCCATTCAGAATAATCTCGTTTTAAGAGCATGAACTTGATGATATCTGCAAAGACCCTTTTTCTAAAAAAGATCATATTCACAGTCTGTGGGGATTAGGGCATAGAGATCTTTAGGTGTATCACCATTCAGCCTACTATGTTGACCTATGTGCAAAGCAAAACAAAACATTACAGCCCTCATTTGTCATAATATCCAGTGGCTGTTATGTTCTGGAATATCTCTGAGAAAGAATCATAATTTTTGATATTTAAATTAAATTTTGTAACATTTTGCTACCATTTGAAGTGATACTACCCTATTCTCTAAGTTGCACGTATCTATTTACTCTGAAAATATAACCTTTTGTATTTCTAGGGTCACATGGGTTTACCAGGACCAAGAGGCGCTACAGGACAACAAGGGCCCCCCGTATGTTTTGCAAACATTCTTTGTGATTCTGGCATTGAAAACAATTAATGTTAATATATCTTATTTGGTCTCTGTTTATATGTGGTTTCTGTTTGATTTCCTATTAAAGGGTGAGCCAGGTGACCAGGGTGAGCAAGGACTAAAAGGAGAGAGAGGATCTGAAGTAAGTTGAAATTATTTAAGACATTTTGAAACTTATTGTTGGTTTGAGAGGGCAGGGACACGGGAGCTGCTGTTTATCATAATTCAAATGATCATTCCTGCTTCCTGAGCAAGGATCAGCTGTAGGCCTCTAATCAGAGTATTTGTCAGTAATTGTGCTAAGACTATTGATTAATTCATGTGTTTGACTGCCATCCACAATTCCCTTTACCAGCAGCCTTCTGGTAAAAATTGCCTGAGGTTGTCCCAAACTACTTGTCTTTCCTTGGGATTTCAAGCAGAAATACCAATAGGCCTTAAAACCAGCACTGCAAAGTGAAAACCTATCAGTCAAACCTATTTAGTGGTTGTAGCAGGGTAGAAGGAGAAAGAGTTTGACTATGTGAAATGTACTCACAATTGGTGTAAAATATTTTTAAAATTTTTTAAATGTTTTATTTATTTCTGAGAGAGAAACAGCGTGAGCAGGAGAGGGTCAGAGAGAGAAGAATACACATAATCTGAAACAGGCTCCAGGCTCTGAGCTAGCTGTCAGCACAGAGCCTGATGTGGGGCTCGAACCCACGAACCATGAGATCAGGACCTGAGCCGAAGTCGGACACTTAACCGACTGAGCCACCCAGGCGCCCCTAAAATATTTTTTTTTCCATAAGACAAATCAGTTCTCTGTTATCAAACAAACGAAAAATGTATTAGCTTGTTGAATGTAGCCATCTCTTTCCCTGTGCACTCATGGATGTTGCCTCAACCTTACTGAAGGTTGTTCCCTTATAACTCGCTTTGTAATTTGTACCATCAGTTTACTGCTATCCTGCTTTTCATGGCATTTTGATTTAACATACTATAGATTTTAAATTGAATTCTTAAGAAAATTTAGTGTATTTTCTCCTAATTTGTTCAGCAGTCTTCACCCATACTTTGTGCATCCTACTTACAGGAGTAATAAAATTGTTGAATCTGATATTACATAGGTGTTTACTCACCTGAAGCTGTTTTTGAATAACCTTGACGTCTACCTAATAACTCCTTGGCAGGTTCCTTAATAAATAAAAAATAATAAATAAAAAATAATATCCTATCTAAGGCAAGCCTTAACAAGACAAAACACACAGAGAGAAGATAAATGTCTCTCTCATTCACTTAGAATTTGTTTTTAAGTTTGTTTGTCTGTTTGTTTGTTTATTTATTGTGAGTAAGAGAGAATGCATGTGAACACAAGCACAAGTAGGGGAGGGGCAGAGAGAGAAGAGAGAATCCCAAGCAGACTCTGAGCTGTCAGCATGGAGTCAGATGCAGGGCTTGAACTCACAAACCATGAGATTATGACTTGAGCTGAAACCAAGAGTTGGACATTATTTAGCCATCTGATCCACCCAGGCACCTCCTTACTTAGAATTTTAATACCCAAATTGGAAACAGTAGTGGAAACAGCGAGGAACCTAGAACACTGTTACTGCCTTCTCGTGACTTGCATTAGGTGCCTAAAGATGCAAATGCTCCCCCAAGGTTTGACCCCAAAATTTATCATCTCTTAGAATTAGTACTTTCATATTCTCAGTATTGTCTTTTTTTCTTTTTTGACATACCTCAGGAAGAAGAAATGTTTTGGTATTTATCAGTATCTGTTAAAATTATGCCAATGAAAATCAAATATTCTTCCTAAACAACTATATATCTGGCCTATGCGGTCAACTTACCCTGGATATCAGACCCAAAAGATTCTGAGAAACCATGGTTTTAATTCTGTATAATTCGGGGTGCATAGGTGGCTTAGTTGGTTAAGCGTCCGGCTTTCGCTTAGGTCATTATCTCGCAGTTCGTGGGTTCGAGCCCCGCGTCGGCTCTGTGCTGACTGCCAGCTCAGAGCCTAGATCCTGTTTCAGAGTCTGTGATTCCCTCTCTCTCTGACCCTCCCCTGCTCACGCTGTCTTTTTCTCTCTCTCCTAGAAATAAATAAAACATTTAAAAAAATTTTTTTTGAAATTCTGTATAATTCAAGGGAATTAGTTCTTTCCTGCTTTGGGCAATGCTGACACACAGTTTGAGGTTACATCAAAAACCTCTTAGTGGTGTCTTGGTGGCTCAGTCGGTTAAGCACCTGACTTCAGCTCAGGTCAAGATCCCAGGTTCGTGAGTTCAAGCCTTGCATCTGGCTCTGTGCTGAAGGCTCAGGGCCTGGACCCTGCTTCAGATTCTGTGTCTCCCTCTCTCTATGCCCCTCCCCTTCTCACACTGTCTCTCTCTCTCTCTCTGTCTCTCTCGTTAGCTCTCCTCTCAAAAAGAAATAAATGTTTAAAAAAAAAAGCCTCAGAATTTATGGAGCACCTGTATAGCTCAATCAGTTAAGTGACCTTATGTTGGCTCAGGTCATGATCTCTCAATAGGTGGGTTCAAGCCCTGTGTCAGACTCTTTGCTGACAGCTCAGAGCTTGGAGTCTGCTTCAGATTCTGTGTCTCCCTCTCTCTGCTCTTCCCCTGCTTGTGCTCTCTCTTTCTCTCTCCAAATAAACAAACATTTTAAAAAAGAATTTAAAATAGTAATAATTGCTACAAGAATAATCACTGACCATGTATTATTCACTAGGGACACCTTCATTGGCCAGGTGGATCCTGTCCAATGGCTGTCATCTTGTTTTTGCAAAGCTTTAAATTTGTTTTTTAGATTTCAAAATGGCCCTTTAAAATCATCTGGACCACCCTCTCATTTTTCAGATGAAAAATTTTAAGTCTCAGACAGATTGAGTTACCTAAGATCACAGAATTAGTTAACAGAACCAACACTAGAAACTTTATTTCCTAATTCCCAATATATACAAAAGCCTGCTATTATTTTGAAATCGTTTATAAATTAAGTAAAATATGAACTTTACTTAACCATCTAACTTATTCATTGGGTTCTCATGCATGAGATGGTAGAGAAAAAGAACAAATCAAAGCCAATTGCAGAGCCACTACATTTTCAAAAAGACTTTTGTAATTTAAATGTAGTGAACTGTCCTATAATGGCTTTCAAAGACTAAAACTCCAGCCAAAATCTTACTTTTCTTCCAAAACAAAATTCCAGATTTTAGTGAATTGAAAGATCTTGGTTAAAGAAAAAACAAAAGAAGAGAAAGAGTAATTATTGCCTAACTCTAAATCTGTGTTTGTATTGTAAAGCCATCCTCTCTAACAAAGTTAGAAGTAGCTAAGTATTCAGGTAACTGTCCTTCAACTTCATTTAAATAAAAACAAATGGGTTTGGACTATGATAACACATTTTTAAAATGTCCATTATCAAAACAATTAGACTACCTTCTTTATGAACTGATATAATTCCGGTGAATGGAAAGCTGTTTTAAATGGATCTGATTTCAAACGGGCCATCCTGTTTTTCAGAACTAGCCAGACAAAAGAGAAAGCACAATTTTATGCTCACTCTAAAGACTACAAATAAAAATCATTTGCCTTTCCTATCATAGACAGGAAAGTCTATTTACTGACTTATGAGGTACTTAATATTGAAATAAAATAACATGAGTAAGTTAAGTTTGAAAGTAGCATTAGAATACTTCCTGCTTTACTATAGTGGAATTCTGGGTATTAATTGAAGACTGACTTTTTTTTCCTTCTTATGATAGCAACTCAATCACGCACCATCACCTTATATGACAACATATTATCTTTGTCTTTGACCCATATCTATAATTTCTTAATGAAATAAGAGACCACATCTCCATATGATTAGTGTTTAGTAATACCTGGCTCATTCACAATGTAGTTATAAGCCAAAATTTCCTTTTTGAGATTTTTTTAAATGTACAGTTTTTTCAGGGTATCAGTTTTCTACACTTTATTGATCTTTATATATTGAAAATCTCCACTGTAAGACTGGTTTTTCTAGCTGGCCTACTTCCTTTTAGTATGATGACAATAAAGGTAATAAGGAAATCTTTCCTGATTTGAACATTTCAAAACAGCAGAGACTATAGTTTTGTTATTTGTTAAATGCTTTTTTGTCTTCAATAAACAGATTTACCACAATTGTCCTATTACAAGCAGCAAAGTATACATCAAAAATAAGTTTTGTAGTCATACTTTTTCTTTTGTGTTATTCTATTGAGAGCTGCTTCCTGATACCCATCCAAGTCTGAATAACATTCTAGTTTTCATGATAACAGGCACATACGTGTAGATTTCAGCACACAACATTTGGCTTTTCTGAAATAATCCCCAACATAATGGTCATTCCAAAATGTAATCAGTCTGTGATGTTATGTGAATCTCTTTGTTTTTATCTTGTTATTTAAGTGTTTGGAGTAAAGCCATTACTTACACACATAGTAGGTCTGACCCTTAAGCCATAAACTCAGGTATACTAAATAAATAACTTTTTTATATTCTTTATAATGGAACTTAACATCCATCCTGAGTGCCCTTCCTGACTGGTGGTAGGAACCTAATTGGTAGAACGTTCTAGTCAATTGACTGCCTTTAACTCCATCCGTGTAAATATGCTGCATTTGATTTAGAGTTTTCCTATTCATTCTCTTATCAAGTCTACAGTTACATTCTGGGTGGCAGTGGTGGGGAAGAGGAATGGAAGGCAGGTTTGGTCCTCAGTCCTCTCTTTATACCTGTATACACTGAAATGCACATCATCCATTTAGGTCCTCACTTGCCATCATCCCACCTTGGCCCTTCCTGCAGAAGCCCTTTAATCCGTGCTGGCATGTACAGCCATTTTCTGTGTACAGAAAAGGTACAAAGTCTCCTTATACAGGCCCTTAAGTGCTATATGCTTCTGTTCTTGGCTGCATGGAAATACATTCTGCTAATCCCCATTCCATACTGTGTGCTTGGGGGACTCAGACTTTCTTAAGCCCACCAGCTAGACATTCCAATGTAGAAATTTGTACTCTACAGCAGACACTCAGTGCAGTTCATGTGAACTTCTAAATGAGGACTTTAGTCTCCCTCCCATTGTCTCTGTGTCCAAATCCCCATGCTTTTCTGAGGGTATTATTGTTTCCCCCACCTCTGGACTTGAGGGCAGAGTGAGATGTAAAGGTCCCTTCTCAGAGATTCCTGTCAGTGTCAAGCAATCTTGCTTCACTTCTGCTTTTCTTCTTACCTTTCTCCAACTTGAAGATATTTATATCCCCTCAAGTAAAAAAAAAAAAAAATTCTCTTATACTATTTCTTTTTGCCATAAATTGTGTGACTGGAAACCTTTGTCACCTTGGTTTTGATACTCAAATATAGAGTTTTAATATTTAAAACTCAGGCTTTTGGGGGTACCTGGGTGACTCAGTCAGTTGAGCATCCAACTTCAGCTCGAGTTTGTGAGTTCCAGCCTGCCATCATGCTTTGCCCTGACAGCACAGAGCCTGCTTCTGTTTCTCTCTCTCCCTCCCTCTCTCTCTGCCTCTCCCCTTCTCATGCTCTTTCTCTCTCAAAAATAAATAAATATTGGGAAAAAAATTTTTAAAAAATAAAAATCAGGTTTTGTTTTTAAAAATGTATTCTTCTCAAAATACTATATCCTTATAAAATTATTACCCCATGAGCTTCAGAAGACTATGTTAAAATCCATAAGCTAAGGAAAAGTCTATTTTGAAAATCTAAAATCTAGAACAGAGCTATCGCTTTACATAAAAAGAACTACTATAAAGGAAACAATACTCTGGCCAACATATTTTAATATCATCACAGTTCATATACTATTTAATTCATGCAATTAGAGATAACTGAAATCATAATTTTTTCAATATTTAAAATCTTGTAGGTTTATATTACTTCCTTATTGTGTCCTAAAAGATATATTTTAGTTTAAAAACTGTATGTCCCAGAAATTCCATCTCCTTCAGCTTAACTAACATCACCTATTTTGTTTTCTGGTTTCCTTACCCTTAGAAAGACTTTACATTAGTGACTTTAAGTCAAGTCAAATAGTTCTCCAAATTGGAGGTAAAACCTTGTTCCATATATCTCCCTATTATCAAATTCTACCAAAGTTGGATTTTTATCTCTTACAGAAAATGCCCTTTTTTTCTATTATGACATATACTATTTCTTCATAAAATATTGAGTCCATTTTCAGAAGATGTAATATGTTATGAAATTATTTACTTTGTTGTTGTCAAGTTGAACCTTTGGCACAATTTACTTTCAAATTTGAATAACTTAACATCCCATTTTGGTGGAATTATCCTGTTTGTGACAACTTTTGATGACTTCTGAGAAATGTATCTGGTAATGACAATATGCTTCTTTTTCTTATTTGCAAACTAGGTCACTCTTTTCCACATTTTTCTTTTTAAAATAATTTCAGGATATCATCAGAATAATGGCATGATTTGCAAAGGCAAAATTCCTAACTATCCTGGCAGACCAGTTACTGCTGAATCAATTATGATTTAAAACATCTCACACATGGAAAAACAAAGAGTTCCGTGGGAAATAAATATCTTTTCTTTGATTCACAAGTATGTTCTTGTCTATGCTTCCAGATAAGCACCTTTTAGGCTCTTGGTTCATGTCCCTTACTGCACCATGAGTGCCTTGAGATCAGTAACTTTGACCTTGCATTCCCAGCAGAGCACAGAGTGCCTGATACATAATACTCAGTAGATGTTTACTGAATTAATAAAGCACTGTGCCACTTTCAAGAAGAAGACAAAGGCTCTGTCTGAAAATGTGGACATTTATTAAATAATATTTGTTCCCTTTTAGAGCCAATATTTAGATTCTTAGACCCTAGAATTTGGAGCTAGATGGAAATGCATAGATTGTCTGGTCAAACTCTCATTTTTCAGATAAAGAAAATGACTCCCAGGGAAGTTAAATGGCAACCTCAATGACATAGCTAGTTAGTGGCAGTACTTGCTGTGGCACCCAGGTCTCCGGGTTCTTTTCTATACCTTCAGTTTAATTAAGTTTATTACAATTAATTACAACTGTGCTTTACATTTTTAGGGTCCGAAGGGAAAAAAAGGAACTCCTGGCCCTTCTGGGAAACCTGGGATTCCTGTAAGTAACAGGCCCTTTTCATCTTTCTTGTTTTTCTAAATAGAATTGGCAACTTCAGCAAGCAGAAAGGTTTGGGGCCAATTATGACAAGTGTTGGATAAATCAGCTTGTCTTCAAAAAATAATTTAAGCTCAAGCTGGAACACAGAGGGAACAAAATATGACCATTAGTTCAAAACCAAGCTTGCTGTATAAATATAAGTCTGCAATTGAAGGATGCTGTTTTCCGGTGTTATGGAGCTCTCTCTGTGGACTCGTTCGTGCTACTCTCTGATCATGAACCACTGAAAACAGGGAACTGAGAATATGACTAAATGATTGGTGACAAAGGTCAGAGATTTTCAAGCATGGAAAAAAAAGCCTGAGCTGGATTGCAATTGAAGGACTCAGCCTCTCAGTTCCCTGGCAAATAGAACAGAAAGTCTTAGAAAAAAATGTTTTAAATCATTTCATCACTGAACAATGATTAATTTTACCTTAGCCATCAGCTTCCTCTAGGCAGGCAAATATGTGTTGACTGGCTTATTAGCAAAGACTTAGTTCCTGCTGGTCTTCCCCAGCCAAGGGCTAGATGCCTACTTTGGGTGCCCTGTGTTGGTTCAAAAAAGAAGAGAAAATGAACATAAATTATAAGCACATTCAAAAGAGATTCATATAGGTAAAATCCACTTACCCAAGACTAGAAAAAAAAAATGTTCAGGCCTTTATTCAGTCATATAACCATCTGTTTCAAAATGATAACAAAAAGAACTGTAATTTGTTTCTTGAGAAAATAATATGGCTTGGGGTTTTGCAGATGGTAAATGATAGCTGTTTCCTACGCTGACAGGTACATATAGCTGACTTTTCACCATAGCTGGATAAAGCA
Organism: Hyaena hyaena; assembly: GCF_003009895.1. Classification (NCBI taxonomy): domain Eukaryota; kingdom Metazoa; phylum Chordata; class Mammalia; order Carnivora; family Hyaenidae; genus Hyaena; species Hyaena hyaena. Next base: position 167,927 of record NW_024080918.1, read on the forward strand.
TGGGCCAGTACAATGAAAACTATCAGAGAATTACACTCAAGCTGAAAAGCTTACATAGTACAGTTTAGTTAGCTTGGCATTTCTGCTTAGGGAACTTTTAAAGACAGTTACCCGATCTGTTGAATCCACAAAGGAATTCAGGAAATAGGAAAATTTATCCTGGGGCAGGGTATTAAAAATGGGAACATCCCCCTACCAAAGGTAATTGTCATTTAAACATTTGTACAGCATCTCTCTATAATCCATGCAATTTTCATTGCCAAGGGTCTTCCAGGCCTACCTGGGCCAAAAGGCATGCAAGGATACCACGGAGCCAATGGCATTTCAGGAAACTCTGGAAAAGTTGGGCTACCAGGAAAACAGGGACTTCCTGTGAGTAGAATGAATATCTCTTTACTTTTTATTTCTTACTTATAAGTGTCTTTTTGCTAGACCATGTATGTTTTGGGTTTCTTAGTTTTGATATTGTCCCAGATTAGCCAATCGCTGCTTTAATAGTTGTTTTGGAATTGTGTTTATGATCTCTAGGAAATGTCAATGAGTCTATTCTCTTGCATATTTTATGTCTAATTAACTCATGATAAATAATATATGCTACTTTTGTACATATATAAGCTTATACATAGAACCATAAAGAAGCACAATTTTAGGGACTATACAACCCAACTGTGTTTTGAGTTCATCAAGTGACTTAAGCCACCTTTGGAACATTGAAGGCTTGGCAGTAGCTCAATGTAAGCTCTGCCAAATTCGTTTTCCTTTTCATTTTACAGCCTCAGTATTTTATAAAAAAGTCATGTGAATATTTTCTCTGTGCTCATCTAGGGTGATGCAACGATACAGATTCTTATTTTTATGCAAATGTTTATCTTATTTATTTGATCAGATATTTAAAAATCATAGTTTTGTCTTCATTTAGCCATTTCTTCTCTTTCCTTTCCTTATGCCATCATAATCCAGATACTTTTCATTATCTCACCTTGGTTTTTCACTTGAAAAATTAGAATCATTAGCCACATACTTTCAAGAACCCTGTAAAATTTACCTTTTTACATTTCTGCTGGATACAGTTATCTATTGACCTAATTTTCTTTTTTTTAAGTATGAAATCAATCCTAGTTGTTTATTTAAATATAGCCTGGTGCTGTACCTAAGCCTGAACCCAAATTAATATTCTTCCTTTACTATGATGAGTTATCTTATTTGTAAAAATAAATAAATAAATAAAAATTAAGTAATTAAGAAACTATGATATCTAGTCAATTTAGTTATTTCAGAAATAATATAGCCAGGTTCTATCTGAAAAGATGAACAGTGTTAGCAGTCTAAACATGGTTTCTGTTTGTTTTGAAGGCAATATGTCACAACATCAGATCATCAGGTTAAGGCCTAAAAAACTTTGACAACAGGCTGTTTTTAATTAAAACAGCTATTTTATAGACTTCTGTCTGCCACTAACATCAGTGTGGTTAAAAGAGGACTTTCATTTGATGGGGTGCCTGGGTAGTTTAGTCGGTTGAGCGTCCAACTCCTGATTTCAGCTCAGGTCATGATACTAGGATCTTGGGATTGAGTCCCAGTCAGACTCCATCCAGAGCATGAAGCCTGCTTGGGATTTTCTTTCTCTCTCCTACCGCCCCTCTCCCACATTTGCTCTCTCTCTAAAATTTAAAAAGAAGAAAGAAAGAGAGAGAGAGAGAGAGAGAGAGAGAGAGAAAGGAAGGAAGGAAGGAAGGAAGGAAGGAAGGAAGGAAGGAAGGAAGGAAGGGAAAAGAAAAAGAAAGAAAAGAAGAAAGGAGACTTTCATTTGAGATCTTAGTCCTTTAAAAATTTAATGTTTATTTATTTTTGAGAGAGAGAGACAGAGCACAAGCAGGGGAGGGTTAGAGAGAGAAAGACACAGAATCCCAAGCAGGCTTCAGGCTCTGAGCTGTCAGCACAGAGCCCAACACTCTTGCAGAATCTGATCCGGATCACTGGTGGAGGAACCAAGCAGCACTCTTGGAAGGGTCCTTGGAGATCTTGGAAGGGAGGAGGTTTATTTTACACCAGTGGGCTCAGAGATCATTCTCCAGATGTCTGAGCCCAGAGCATCATCATAGAGAGTAATTTATAGCCTGTTACTTCCGCATTCCTCATTAATGCATGCGACAAGCAGGATGGGAAGAAGAACCCGGAAGGGGGAGCCTTTGATCAGGGACAGGTATTTCCTTAGCAGTCTTGTCAGCCATTTTATAACAGATTTTTCCATATCAACATGGAGCTTGAACCCAAGAACTGTGAGAACATGACCTGAGCCGAAGTCAGACGCTTAACAGACTGAGCCATCCAGGCACCCCAGAATCTCAGTCTTTAAAGGTGTTTATGCACTGGACCTCTATTTTCATTCTACACTCCAAACTTACCATGTAATAGTCTTAAAATGAGGTTATGGGTTTTCAAAAATACAACAATAAAACAATGAATTGGTCTGAAAGTCTGTATATATTTGTGGATTAAATTTTACTGGGAAATGTTATTGTGAAACTTACCTTATTACCATAGATAAGACTTTGAGAGTTGAAACAAAGAAAAGCCACATTTCAAAATATATATCGTATTTCCTGCTGCTGAACACAGGTTTGATCGTGTAGGTGGTATGTATGTGGATGTGCCTAGTAATTTATAAGGTTAAAAAGTGGATTGTAAATACTACTAATAGCAAACAGATTTATTTAATTATTAGGAAGAGTGAATCATTTGTTCTCTGGCTAATACTACTAATCCAGACACTCATTCCAGATGTGGATAGTAAAAACCAGAATCTTACATATATATGTTTAATAGGAATTTCGGATAATTCAGCATATAAGGTGATGAGGGGATTTTTGGGGAAGTGACAGTGGGGTTTGTGAGGTCTGGAGCAGATGACCAAGAAAGAATTCTTCTTCTTTTTTTTCTTTTTTTTTTTTTTAATTTATTTCTGAGAGAGAGAGAGAGAAAGAGAAAGAGAGAGCGAGCAAGCAGGGGACAGTCAGAGAGAGACAGAGACACAGAATCCAAAACAGGCTCCTAGCTCTGAGCTGGCTGTCAGCACAGAGCACTGACGCGGGGCTGGAACCCGCGAACTGTGAGATCATGACCTGAGCTAAAGCCGGATGTTTAACCGACTGAGCCACCCAGACGCCCCGACCAAGAAAGAATTCTTAAAATCGTCTTTGGTGCAAGAAGGTGATTTTATTGAAACATAGGGACAGGACCCATGGACAGAAAGAGCTGCCCAGGACCCTGAAGAAACACTCGTTATATACTATGGGGTTGGGGGAGGTAAAGCCCAGGGGAAATTCCAGTGAGATTTTCATATGCTAAAGAAGACTCACAGACTACTGGAGGCCTAGCTATGGTCAAGCTAAGGTTATTTGTCCCTCTAGCAAAGCATTAACATTAAGACAGTAGGGAATTCCTGGAGAAACATTTTACTCTGCTGGCCTCAAGTATTTGCCAATGAGCGGCAGGTTATAAGGAAATTTAGTTCTATCTGCCATTTCCTTCTGCCTTTGTTTCCCACATCACTATGGAGGAATGATGGAGACATAGGTCCTGTAAGTCCTGCAGGACTTTGATCTCTATCAGTTAACTATTTGTTTTTCCCCTTTCCTTTGTTTTTGGGCAGCCAGGAGTACCTGAGGAATATCATACATCTCCCTCCTGGAGGGATGGGAGTCAGGTTGCATCCTGTCAGCTTTCCTTATGCTCCCTCATAAGGTATTTATCAGACATTAGTGATAGGTGGAAGTTATCAATTACTGTTTTTTATCAGTTTATTTAATGGTTCATTGTGACAAACAACTTTGTGGGTGAAGGCTTATGTATGAAGTTAACTCACTGGTTCTATATAAAATAGACAAGAATGAAGGGACTTAAGGTGAGATCCTGAGGCTATTTGCACACACAAGACTATTCCAAAATGCACCTAGGACTCAAAAGTATTAGCCAGAGCTGTTTGGCTGCAAACAACCAAACATGGATACATAGGCTGCCCATATATGTAGTTTGCCCCAAGTTCTGCCCATTGGGACTAACTATTTCCCTTTACGGATGCCTTTCAAGCTTTAATGCAGCAGTCATTCACTTCTAGCTGATGTTGACATTCAATGCCGATTTATCTAAAAATCAAAGTTGAGCTTTTCTCTCCAACATTAACTGGTAAAGGGAGTTCTCTGGGAAGGCAGAAGGAGCCGAGGGAAAGCAGTTGAACAAGTATCATGGAAATCTTAATTGGCTGCTTATATATTTTGTTTGTGCTTTCTGGACCTACTGGGACCCAGTCTCAATATATGCCATTCACATGTCAGAGTAGATGTTGCTGCTGCACATCCCATTTTACGATTCAGTGGATCAGGTATCACCCAGTTCATAATGGGCAGTTCAGGGCACATCGTCATTTGATGTCTCAAAGTTGGTTGGTTATTCAGTTTCAAACAGAGCAAATGCAGAACTGTTCTCCAAATGGGAAGTTACACACAACAAAGGAAAGCATGGTTTATCTTCAAAACTTTATGGATACAAGCTGTGATTCTATTAATGACAGGTTATCAAAGGGTCCGTGCAACATCTCTACCAGCCACAGACCCTTCTGATATTATTGGATATTATTATTGCTCAGTCATAAAGTGCAAATAGCAAGGTAGCATACATAGCATCCTGAATCTTCTTAAGATTTCAATCTCCTCCTGACCCCCAAGCCCCTGCCAGGGTGTCCCATTAGCCAAACTGAACTAAATAAGGGTGATAATAGCAGCACTAATGGGGAGGACTATTTTCTCACTGATGTTGTTTAGAATTATAAGTATATGATGATGAAAAACAGTTTTATTATAAATTTATAATTGTTCACTACCAACAAAAAATTGGTTCACTACCAACAATAGATTCTCTTTCACCTGCACCAGGAATGGACTGTCTCCCATTTATCTCCTTTTGATATGTCACTAACCATCAGCTAGAAGATAAGGGAACCTACTGAAGAATAGCCTGGGATAGAGAAAGGCAGAGACTGGATCTCAAAAAGCAAACAGAAAGCATCCAGCCAACTCTGTTTAAGTTCTCATTTATACATAGTTTGTATCAGCAGTCTGTTCAGGAATCAGCAAACTACACCTAATGAATCAAATGGACCTATTTTTCTGTGGCTCATGAGCTAAGAATGGTTTTTACATTTTTAATGGTAGAAAAAAACAAGAATAGTTTTTGGTCACATGTGAAAACTACATGAAACTTACATTTCAGTATCCATGAATTAATTTTATTGGCACACAGCTACAGCCATTTCTTTACATATAGCTGCTTTGTGAGTTCAGTAGTTGCAACAAAGACTAAGAGCCTCACAAAATCTAAAATATTTACTCTCTGGCTTTCTACAGAAAAAAATTGTCTGTTCTAGTCTGTTTGTATTATCACACTGTTCTTATTCTATAGCTTTGGCAGTATGTCCCCATATTGAATGGTGTGAGTTCCCCTTCTTTATGCTTCTACTCAATATATTTGAGATTAGATTTGCTGAGTTTCTCTAAAAACAAAACAAAAACTTGAATTGTCATTGGGTTTATCTTGAATTTATAGCTTTATCGGGAGAAAATTCATATCTTACCATTTTAGTTATCTAATAAAACAGATGGATTATTTATTCTTCTATTGTTCTATAGTAGACTATTTCCATAATAATAATGATAAAAATTCATATAATGCTAAGTATGTGCCAGGTACCATGATAAAGTGACTACGTCAACTCATTTAATCTTTATGATCTTATAAGATGTACAATTATGATCCTTATTTTATACATCTAGAAATTGAGGTCAGTTATACCTCAGATTTAAAAAAATACACACCTACATACATTCTGAGGCACTGAGATTGTCTCCTCCATTGTCTCATAGCTACAAAGACAGCCTAACTCCATATTCTATGCAGTATTGCCTCTTAATAAAGACGTTGTATATTATTTTTTATCTTATTTTCTAGTTAGTTATTACTTGTTTAAATAATGTCACTAATTCAGGTTATGTTCTATACAACTGGATTTTTTTTCATTAATTTTTAATTTCTAATAATTTGCTTTTGTAATTCTATTGGATTTTTTTAATGTTTTATTTATTTTTGAGAGAGAGAGAGACAGTGTGAGCAGGGGAGGGTCAGAGAGAGAGAGGGAGATACAGAATCCGAAGCAGGCTCCATGCTCTGAGCCAGCTGTTAGCACAGAGCCCTACACAGGGCTCGAACCCACAAATTATGAGATCATGACCTGAGCCGAAGTCGGACGCTTAACCAACTAAACCCCCCAAGTGCTCCTCTATTGGGTTTCTAAGGCAGATAATATCACCTTCACATAATGGCAGATTGATCTCTTTTCTTACACTCATATCTTTTTCCTTCTACATAAGTTGGCAAGGACCTTCAATACTATGTGAAACAGCAGCAGCAATAGTTGACATCCTTCTACTGCTGCAGATCTTAGAGAAAACATCTAAAACTTTTCCATTAAGAACATTTACCATCTTAATTCTGTATTTTCCTTGTCTTATACTATCTAATTGTTTTTTCTTTTTTTTTTTCTTTCCTGATTCCCATTGGAGACACTAAATTTTCTTTTGCTGGTATAAAAGTTGCCCTTTCTTGGGGTGCCTGGGTGGCTCAGTCAGCTAAGCATCAACTTTGGCTCAGGTCATGATCTCACACTCCGTGAGTTGGAGCCCCACATTGGGCTCTGTGCTGACAGCTCAGAGCCTGGAGCCTGCTTGGGATTCTGTGTCCCGCTCTGTCTCTGCCCCTCCCGCACTTGCACTCTCTCAAAAATAAATAAACATTAAAAAATAATAAAATAAAAGTTGCCCTTTCTTTTTTGATTGATGTTCATGTACCAGTTGCACTGAACTTAAGAACCAAATATGTATGTATTTAACTGTATTGATTTGTTAAATGTATCACTATCTGTATCTTCTCTCTAACAAAAAGCATTTCCTTTTGTCTCTATAAACTACTCTTTGCCTTCATCATTTTTTGATAGTGCCTTGATTTTTACTGTTAGTTTTTATGCATTTACTTTCTCTTTTTATTTCCATTGCTTCTTTTTTGAGTAGTAAACTCAATCAAGCTATTTGATCACTATTACTTTCAATGTCCTGAATTTGTTTCTATTATTATTTCAGTATTTCCTCCAAAAAGTGTTCCCAGCATAGATATTTGAGAGACTAACCATTGAAGCCTCATACTCCTACAGATATCTCACCTATGTATGAATATTCAACACACTGTACTGGAGGTTCTAGTCAATTCAATAAGGTTCTAGTCAGGATAGTAAAATTAAATAAAACCCACTCAGATTGGAACAGAAGAAATAAAACTCTCTTTATTCATAGACAACATGATTATCTATACAGAAAATCTTTAAGACTCTACAAGAAAAAAATAAGTGAATTTAGCAAAGTTGCAGGTTGTTAAATCAAAATACAAATTTGAGTTGTATATCTATATACTAACAATGAACAATCAGAAAATAACATTTAAAAATCAGTGGTGAAAATAGTGCCAAAATGGGATAATATGACTATAAAAATGTGCAAATCTATATGTTGAAAACTATAAAACATTTCTGACAAAAATTAAAGTAGACCTAAATAAGTGGTATATATACTATGTTCATGGATCAGATACTATTAAGACATCAATTATCCTATACATTTGCAGTATCTTAAAATATTAAACATATACTTATCATATGACCCAGCCTTTTTACTCTTAGCCTAGAGAGATGAAAACATATGTCTACACAAAAACTTGTCCATGAATATTCATAGCACTTATCTTTGTAATAGCCGTAAACTGGAAATAACCCAAATATTCATCAAAAGGTGACTGGCTAAACAAATTGTGGTACATATGTACAATGAAATATTAGTTTGCAATAAAAAGAATGTGCTACTGACACATGCTACAGCATGAATGAATCTCAAAATAAATATGCTGAGTGAAGAAAAGCAGACAAAAAAAGGGCACATACTGTATGATTCTACTTATGTAAAATCCTAGAAATTGTAATCTGTAGTGACAGAAAGCAAATTTAGGGTATTCGTAAATGGGAGGCCTGGGGGAGGGGGGTGGTGTGAGAAGGAGGGCTTACAAAGGGAACACATTGGGGGGAGGGGACAGATATGTTATCTTGATTGTGATGATGGTTTCACAGATGTGTGAAATCTTTTATGCTGACTTATCAAATTATGTACTTGCAATTTAGTTTACGTCAATTATACCTCAGTAAAGTGGCTTGATATGAGGGGGTAGGGAGAAAGAGAAAGATGACAGTGAAGAATAAGTAGGAGTTAATACATTAGGAATGATTATTGTGAGTGAATAAAGCCTGAAAGAAACATTCTATGCAGAGACAACACCATATAGAAAGCTAGGAAGAACATAGTGTGTTGAAGAACTAGAACATTAGCAATTGTGGCTAAAGTTTAGTGAACAAGATGTACTGATACAGTATGATACCATTGAAGTACACAAGAGCTACATCATGTGGATGTTGAAGAACATGTTAAGGATATAGAGCATTATCTGAAGACAGTAGTACCCCAGTGAGGTTAGGAGGGACATTATCCAATTTTCCATTTTAAATGACTCGCTCTGGCTTCATTAAGGAAAATGGATTGAAAGTGGCAAGTGTAGATGTAGGCAACTAATAAGAAGACTATTTATTGCAATATTCCAGGCTGCATTTCTTTATGGTTTGGACTAGACTAGTGAAGTGGAAATGGAAAGAAGTGGGTGGATTTAGTGGTATTTTGGAGGTAGCTTTTACAACTTGATATTTGACTAAGGGAGGTAAGGGAAGGAGAGGGATGTCAAGGATAACTTCAAATTTCTGACTTGTGCAAGTTTTTAACTTGGTGCATTATAGTCCCCATCACTAAAAAAGCAAATGCTGAAGGAAGCTCACATTTTATGGGCAAGGTGATGACATTCAGGTGGAGTTGTTAAGTAGGCAATAAGATATTCTGGCCTAGAGCTCAGAGAGAATGTCGATATAAATGTGAGAGTCATCAGCATATAAAAATGTACTTAATCAGAGTCACGTTAGAAAGTAGATGAAATACTCTACTTTTGAATTTTGAAAAGAATATTTACAGAAACGAAGAAAGGGTTAAGAGAACCAATAAAGGATATTGGGAGAATCTAGAGATTATCAACAATAGGAAGTGGGTACTGCTCTTAAACCTGAAAGGTTAAAGGAAAGAAATAATGTCAAGTGGAGAGCCAAGTTGAGGGCTGGAGCTGGTGGAAAAGGGGTACCTCACAGGAGCTATAGTTGAAAGTAACCCAGCCACTGACAGAATATCAACGCCAGGGGGAAATGGAAGAAATAAATATAATACTTCTCTCTCCTCTGATGTCTTAGTGACATGTACCTCATTGGCCAACCCCAGCTGAAAGTCAGGAGAGGACAAGAGAACCCAGGTAATACAATCCATAAAGGTCAAATTCCCAGAACTAATAGCAAAAAGAGAAGCGGCAGTGAGCAGATTTGGGAACAAAATGGAGAAAAATACAAATACTAAGTAAACAATGGAAAGAAGGTCCAATACTGAGCTGTAAGGCTTTCTATCATTTAGAAATCAGGTAAAGGCAGAGGGGTAGACTACAAAGGAGACCAAATAGAGTGATCATAATAGGTAGGAAAAAAAGAACGTAATGTCATAGAAACTCGAGAAAAAGTATTTTAAGGAAAACGTCACCAGCTAGATCTAATAATCCTGAGAGATTGTGTTGGACATGTGTTTTATTAATTTTGTTTTTGTTTTTTTGGCTACTCAGCATTTTAACCCCGTCTTATGTTTATAAATGCTTATGTTTACTCCCTTGAGCTTTGGTGAGGGGCCACCTTCTACAGAAGTCAAATTCTAGATTCTCACTTTCCATTCCCTGTTTGAAACAAAGAAACGGGCCTATGACCTAAGCCTAACCAGTCAGTCATGTCCAGCTAGGCCTTTGGCTGGGGAGTTAGTGATACACAGAAGCAGGAATAATAGGGATTCTATTCCAGTGGCAGTGGCAGTAACACCACTAGCACTCAGATTCCAGGGGTGACTGGAGTCTATGTCCAGCAGCTGGGGTGGTGCACACTGCAGTGTCCAAATTCTGGCTACCTAAACTTCCTTCAATTCTATGCATTTTCTGAACCTGGCTTTCTGGATTTGTCTGTGAGCTACTCAATACCTTTTCAGTAAATTCTCTGTTTAAATTATCCAAGATTGGTTTCTGGTATCTGCAAATACAGACACTGACCTAACTGAAATCTAAAAAGATAAAATTATAACCATTGTGTTTTAGTATATGGAGATAACATCAGCATATAATCATTTGATTTGATCAGGGTCAGGGAAGGGTACAGAAATAGGATTGCAGTGCTTAAGGAGAGTGGACAGTGACGAAATCAAGATATTCAAACAATTCAATGGAGAAATTTGTCTCTGAAAGAGAAAGGAGGGCAATAATTAGAGATGAAACTGAAATTAAAGTAGAAGTTATTTTTAAGTGAAAGAACCTTGAGTATACTTAAATGCTAGATGGACATAGTAAAGATGGAGAGGCTGAAGACATAATGAAGAGAAAGGAGAATCTAAGTATGAATTAGACAATAAAACACGCATATTCTAGCTCCACTTTCTAAGCTATTCCACTTCTAGTTAGGAAGTCGTTTTTAAAAAACAGATTCAGGGCCAGACGTCCCTTTATAAATGACTTGTATAAAAATCTTATAGAATTTCATGATGAAAGGAATGTAAATGAATTATAATAATGTTGTATACCTCCCAGATCTATGAAGCTGAATGATATCTGCTATTGCTATTAGTAAGCAATTAGGTATCAGATCATAATTCATCATCTCCTACCTTTTAGCATTCTCAAAGAATAAGAAAAATGTCACATACATACTTTGAATATCAGGAAGTCATAAATATTGAAGTGTTTTTTATCCATCAAAATAAAGACAAAATTAACTTTCCCTTGATGAATCCCCTTTTAAACTCCAAGGTCTACACATGCTATTGGTATTTAGGAATGCGGAAAAATTTTCTATAAATGTTTCTGCTCCCTGTAGAGTATATGATATGAAATAAAAATGATAGTTTAATTTTTTTATTTAAAAGATTTTAAAATATTTATTTGTTTTTGAGAGAGAGAGACAGAGACAGAGTATGAGCAGGTGAGGGACAGAGAGAGAGGGGGGGAGTCACATAATCTGAAGCAGGCTCCAGGCTCCAAGCTGTCAGCCCAGAGCCCGATGCGGGGCTCAAACTCACGAACCGCACGATCATGACCTGAGCCAAAGTTGGACACTCAACTGACTAAGCCACCCAGGCACCCCAGAATGATATTTTTTTATAAGGAACTAGTCTGTTCAATGACATTAGATAACAATGGTCAAAGTGGTCGTTAGGTAAAATGATTTCCAAGTAATTATTTCTAAAACTTACTACGGCAATAAAAAAACTATTTAAGAGAAAGTAACACAGTCTTTAAATACTAGCATATTCCCTGGAATATTTTCAACAACGGATAAGGACATCTTTCCATTGGTCTTTCTTTGTCATTTTTACTTTATTTTTTTAAATCATGGCACCGTGGTGTTTCTTGGCTTACCTTTAAAGACTGCTGGATTTTTCCACAGAGTAAAATATTTATTCTGGGATTTCTAGTATTATGCAACTGCCTGATTTTCCTAAACAATGTTCTTTCTTTTTTTGATGTGGCCAAGGAGTTAAAGAATTCTTGGCATATTCGCTCCTCAGTTTCAGTGTTTTTTCAAGGTCATGTGACTATAACTAACGGATACTATTGGGGAAGCTCACAGATGCTTGTGTGAATTTCCTTCTGTATAAATGAGTGTTTTGAGACTAGTCAACTTAGCACATCTGTAGTAAATGAGTCTACCATGCTGTTTTCATTGCGTTGGACTTCTGTAGTGCCTCAATCATTTATGAAAAAGGAAAACAACTTTTCCTTGCAAAGACCATAAATCTATTTGTCATCAAGATGAAGGCTTACCATTCTTTTTATTTTTTATTGCTGCAACTAATAAAATTGGTTATTGGAAAAGAGGGAAAGAAACAAAACTAACAGCTTGACTTAAGACAAATCAAGGCCTTTCAATCTTGACTTTGCACTTTGTCAGGTGAACACAGACTTAAGTGTTGGATAAAATGAGATGCTTGTCCTAAAAGAACATCGCAAGTCTTAAGTTTTCCACTTGTGGATTGTGCCCAGTATAGGAAGGAAAAACACGCTTCATCAGCCCACTTATAATCCAAGCACAGAGTAGCAGGACCACCATGGAAGCCTCTGTTAAAGAACCCCAGCAGCCCTACCACCCCTCTGGTGTGTTCTCTAGCCCGTGAGCTAGTCACACTAAAGAAACGTCTGTTTCTGAGAAGATACATTTCTTTCTTCACAGTATTTTGGAGAGAGAAACATACCATCAGCACATCCTGTCAACTCTTGATTTTTAAGAGGGTGATTTCCAATTATGGCTTATCCTGATTGCTACTTTCTCCCTATTCCCCCTGCTGCTTGTTTTGGCCTATTAACTGCTCATTAGGAACTCTTCCAGAGCAGACAAAACACAGTCTGTTTGGCGGCTTATTAGCAACAAAATGAAAGATTTGCTAAAGGATGTAACTTTCCCAGTTAAATCTCCAATGACTCCCAATCCAGTAAAGTTCATAGTCTTCATGGAATGTTGATCCTTCATGATCTGGCCTTTGTTTACCTCTCCAGTCTTATATTCTACTTTTCTCCTCACATTTGCTGTGCATTTCAGTCATAATGGTGGCTAACAATTATTAAGCACTTACTATGTGCCACTATTCAAGGTGCTGAATATGTATGAAGTTTTTTAATCCTCACAAACCATGAAGTAGGTAGAGCTATTATCTCCAGGTTACAGAAAAGGAAGGTAAGACTCAGAGAGACTCAGTAACTTGCCAGAGGTCACACAGACAACAAATAATAGAGCCAGAATTCAAAATCAGGCAATGTAGATTCAGAGCCTACCTATGTCCTTAACCACTATGCTGTACCCCTTCAGGTATGATTAATTACTTAGACATTCCTCCAAATTCTGCATACTTTCCTTACTTTCATGCCTTTGAACATGTAATTTATGCCCTCTGCTTGGAAAGCTCTTCCATCTTTCTCTCTGACTTTAGGATGGAAAATTTCTTGCTCTTTCAGGACTTAATTGAATGGTTACTTCCTTCAGACACTCTTCTTTGGATTCTCCAGTCAGAGCTAAGCATCCCTGCTGTAAACTTGTGTATACTCTACACACTGCTTCCATCAGAGCATGGATACATATCTTCATGTCTTTCTGCCCCCAAAAGATTGCAAACTCCTGTAGAATGGGAATTGTGTTTTATTCATCTTTGCATCCCTAGCACTTAGCAGTGTCAGGCCTACAGAAGCTCAGTAAATATTTGAAGAATGAATATTCTTTACATAATACCAATGACTTTGGAGACCTGAATAAAGTTAAGAGGTATCACCTGCTTAACATCTTAAGCATCCTCTATTACAGGAATACAAAAATATGTACTTCATATGGTTTTTCTGAGTATCACACGAGACATTCTATGTGAAGTGTTTAGGAGACCACATACCCTTATTGAGCAATTATCATCGTTCCATAATAATAGATATTCATGGTTAAGTGAACATTCATTCATTCAACAAATATTTGTTTAGTGCTTAATATGAGCCAGGAGTTAGAGAATAGAGCATTGAACAAGATGGACAAAGAACTGCCTTTGTGAAACATACATGGAACAGCAAGAAAGTTCTGACATTTGACCATTTTAGACCTAAAAAAAAATTCATATGGGTCAGCCTAATAATTGGGTAGTAGTCCATATATATAAATAAATCAGGTAATTCTAAATCATGCTAAGTGCTATGGAAGAAATAAATAGGGTTTTGAGATAGAGTATCTGGGAAGTAGATTATAGATGGAGTAGACAGTGGAGGCCTCACTGAGGAGGTCATACTTGTGTATAATTACACTATATCTCCCTTCAGAAGACTGAGCCAGGTATATACAGAATGAGGGGCGAACATGCTATGTGAAGGAATCTAAATGGAAAAACCTGCAGTCAGGAAAGAATTGGCTTGTTCACAAGATTATCAGAAGACCCAATAAGATAGTGCAGGTATAGATTTGTTATTTTTGAAATAAAAGATGTACATTTATTTTCTTCATAGTAGTATAAGCCTAGACATGTCTAAGAGCCAAAGCATAAATGAAATATCCTCTTTCAGGCCTTATTAGTCCTGTGGTAATAGGTTAAGAGCTGAGTAGGAGATTTGGTAAGATATATTAATTTTGCCCAACATTAGAGTGACATTCGCACTGTCCATTTTACGAGACTGATAAGCCACCAGTTGTTCTAATGGAAATGTGTGAATAATTGCTGTGAGGTAATACAGTGTTGTTGAAATGCCTACATTCATTAAGGCTGAACAAGAGTTAGTTTTGTATACTCTTGGGAATAGACCTAAGTCAAACTAACGACTTGTCTCCACTACCCTATGACTTGTCTCAACCCTGCTCCAAGTTCCAAATGCTTTAATATGTTTAGAGATTCAAAACTAAAGTTATCTCCTAATGGTAGTATACAGCTCATTCATAAATCTTATTTCCAGCATTTGGCCACATTACTTATGACTGGCACCGAAGGAAAATGTTATGAATGCTACATTATTTAGATATAGTGTAGCCTTGCATATAACCACCTAATAATTCCGATCCCATATTTTTTAAACAGCCAGTTCTTTCCTAGGAGGGATATATTTAGTAAACCAAATAAAATGAGAAATTCTTACTTAAACAGAAGTGTTTCTAATTGCTTGGAGTAAAGGAAGCATTACTTTTATATCTTGTTGATTGGCTGGCTTAACCAAAAATGCAGTACTTATGTTGCCTAATAATGCAAAAAAAATTTTGCATTTATTGCACTTATTTTTTTGTTTTATAGAAAGTAAATTAATTTTAATTACTAATTTCTCACACAATAAATAACTACATAAACATAATGCTAGGAACACAAAGGATGCTTGGCAGTAGGGAAAAGTAAAAACTTTCCAGTAGTTTTCAAGGTGCTACTTTAAAGAAAAACCTCAGCGGATTTGAAGTTGAGTATCATTTTAAATGTATCATTCTGTTGTTGAGAAATCAATAAAATTAACATCAAAAACATTCATCTCTTCATTCAACATAGTTTTAAAGATGGCATCCCTTTGATAAGCTACTTTAAAATGTGGACTTCTATTGTTGCCTGTCTTTAGCAAATTTTATTTCTGTTTTACTTATTTCTTAATATAGTTGTTTAAATCCTAATGAAGTTAAGACAACTACATTAAGGGGCCCAGGGACATTTTCTTTGTGATGTTTCACTTTTAAATACAAACCAGTCATCACTGTTAGAAAATCTTCCTCTCTCTCTGTCCTCCTAATGTATGCAGATAACTCCATTTTCCTTACCAGATTGAAGGCAGATTTAGACATAAACTACTCTTTCCTATCCCCATAGGGAAGTTAAAAGTTAAAGACAAGGAATCCCTCTTCTTTCCTCAACTGACATCAAATTTAAGAAGACAATACAACCGTATTACGGTGACAGTTTCTGACACATAGAAGACAATAAAAAGTAACTCTTGGGGCTGTTGTTTCTTTAGAATATCAAGGCTTAAGCAGTTGTCAGTTTAAGTCCAATCAAAACTGACACTTCCTGCGAAGTTTTTTGGTTTCATCATCTGAAAAAATTAATTGTGGCTTTGTTTACTTTTTAAAATTCACTCAGAATGACTTACTCTCTGCTTATTGGTTTTAGACAAATCATTTAGAAGACACTGGAAAGAATGCCTAGGCATTAGCATCTGTTTCTCTTGAAAGCAAAATTACTCATCCATCTTTGTGTTCATAATAAGAAATATTTGTTCTCTACTTGAATGAAACATTGTTTGGAACTTTGCACAGAACACTCTGCTACTATCCTCAAATTTCTCTCTAAGAAACCAACACGAACAGTAAATGACTTGGAACATACTCATTGTACTGTGCTAAATATGTGATAGCACTGCAAGTAAAGTTTCTGGTTTTC
This sequence comes from Hyaena hyaena, assembly GCF_003009895.1. NCBI lineage: Eukaryota > Metazoa > Chordata > Mammalia > Carnivora > Hyaenidae > Hyaena > Hyaena hyaena. Next base: position 184,117 of record NW_024080918.1, read on the forward strand.
AGTTAACCCTGAGGACTAGTCTTAGGGTCCTTTTTATTCTCAGCTAAAAATACATATTGGCTTCAGTAGTGTTCAGCAGTATCTGAATGTCCATTGTCCATGCATTACACAAAAGATACATTTTTTTTTTTTTTACTGTTGACAAATAAAGGTCTTAGAAATTGCCTAAAATTACAAGTGAGTGCTACTATTTTAGAATTTTGGGAAGTTGAGGTATCCTAAAATTGTCTAGGGTAATCTGTCATGATATGCTCTCCCTGTGGCATCTATTACTTCTATAATCCATCCAAGGATAGGCTATTCACAGCCTAGCAAGACAATCCACTTAAAAAAAAAAATCCTTACATTTCACCTAGTTTAACTCTGGAGCTAAGTCTATGTATTAACCTAAGTCTGTATGATTTTTTTTCCCTTGCATATATACCCTTCCTTCCATCTTTTATTTGACCTTTTAGAATCTGCTTTCTCTGCAGGCCATTGCAAAGAAAGTTTATGTTTTTCACCTCTTTTTGGTTTTAGTGGGGAGGGCACTATTCATCAGAATTTTGTTTTTGAGACTTGCCTTTTCTGTTAAGTAACATTTCTGTTAGAGAGCTGGCCATTGGTATGATGTCTTCACTATACATTTTTGAAATTTTATATCCCAAAGTCTCAGATGACTGACTGGATTTGCTTTCATGTGCATTGATGAGTTCTAAAATGACGCCAAGTCCTGAATCCAGGATGGGTGTGGCAAGGGGAAAGAAATAGGATAGATTACATGAATCCAGGGTTCTCAAATCCAGGTGGCAAGGGGAAGGAAATAATTAGTGCACTCAGGTTATGGTGCGAGCACCTGAATCTTAAGTCCACAATATGGATCTCTCTCTCTCCCCCTCTCCCGTCCCCTCTCTCCCTCTCTTCTCTCTGCCCTCCTTCCTCTCTCTTTCTGTCTCTCTTTGTCTCTACCTCCCCCTCTCTCCCTCTCTTTTCTCACTTACTCCCCATCTCTCCTTCTCTCTCTCTTCCCCCACTTTGTCTTCATAATGGTTCTTTACATAGATTGAGAAACACTAATATAGAAAAATGGTGAGAGAAAATGGCCCATATAGATTGGGGCAAAAAAAAAAATGTTTAAAAGTCAACCTAGGACTATGAACCTATATTCTGTAGGCTTTTCCCTATAAGTGCCCAGCGTAGTACATGGTACCTAGTGATATAAAATACATTTACATTCATTATTTTAGTGAGTTTTGTGATCATGAAGAAAACATACCTAGAAAAGGTAATTATTTAGCTATGTTGAATTATTCACCATACATAAGAGAATAAGAAAATATGTGATGATATAATTTGGAGTAAAAAGGAAAAATACTTTAGTATTGTATTCAAAATTGGCTTTAACTTTAAATCTTATTCTCCCAACCAAGACTTCTATAGAAATAACTCTAGACTCTCCTGAGAAAATCATCTCTCCTATTAAATTTGTAACTTTAAGAGCAGTATCTTTATCTTATGATCCAGTTCTACTCGCTTTATCAATAATTCCTTTTTTGATTAGCACCAAAAGTCATTTCCCCTATTCAGAACCTCTCTAGAATTTGCTTGCTGTCTCTCTTCTCATCTGGCATTTTAAAAAAATATTTCTGTCTTTATTATAATTGTTTATATACTTACATTTTATCCTTTCCACTTAATGTTAAGCTCCTTGAAAACAAAAAACATATTTATATTTGAATTCCCCATATGACACCCATGGTACCTTCCTTTCACATAGATGATATTCTATATCATCATCAATTTTTTTGCTGAATGCATGAAAGAATGATTGCACAACCCAATTTAGTATCCCAGGAATTAACAGAGAAAGTAGCAGTCATCTAGAACAGAGGTCAACAAATGTTTTCTGTAAATATTGGTAACTATTTCAGGCTTTGCAAGGCAAGAGGCAAAGTTAAGTGTATTATTTAAGAACTTATGCAACAAGAGAGAATATAGATTTTCACAAATTTTTTTCATGAAATTCAAAATATAATTTAGTACAATTTTTTTGTAATACAGTTCTACCAATGAGAAAAAATGGGATTATTTGTGGGAGGGGAAATAACGTTCAGCTTACTACAGTTCCATATCATCAAAATTTTCTCCTTTTCTGCTAATGCTGACCTATAATGAGATTTTGCATGCTTTGCATACTTCATCTTTGAAAATTCTTTTCACACAGTTAGGTACTGCCAAATTCATGAACATATGATTTTAACTGTGCCTATTCATTGCTTGGAAGGAATTTATAAAATTCTGTTAGGTTCTTCTCCTGATATTTGCCTTCTATCATGTCATTACATTGCATTTTATTCATATCCAATTGGAGATTAGGTGGAAACTTCTCAACTGCACAGTTAAATGAATTTTGAAGTATAGAAATTTCTTGCCTCTAGTGCTAAAAAATCCTACTGAAAGTAGTTGAGCTCAGAAAACCTACCCACTGCAAATTTGTGTGGAAATGAAGATCTCGCTTATTGTTTAAATTTTGACACGTAGGAAATGCATAAAAGTTGCTTCACATTACTTGTGATTCAAACATTGGTTGTCATCAAAATAACTTTACCACATGGAGTGGCAGGCTGACTCAGTTGGTAGAGCATGTGACTCTTGATCTTGGAATTGTGAGTTCAAGCCCCATGTTGGGCATAGAGATTACTTAAAAAAGGAATTACTTTACCAGAGTACATACTTCACATATAGGCATTGCCTTATAGTTTTAGGTTGAATTCACTGATAAACATTATAGAGTCTGTAGCAGAATCTAATTTCTAAAGTCACTCATTATTCAATAATAGAGGTCGAGGATGGTTCTTCTCATTCAAAAAATTTCAGTCTTGGTCTCAAAATATCTCAGCAAAACTTTATCCCTGCCAAGCCATCAAATTTCTGTGGGATGGAGAAAATTAGGATATTCAGTTTCTATTTTCACACCAAAAAATCACAGAATGGATGAAGGTTGCAAGAGTCAATGGAGTTTCACTGTTGACACTACTTGTTCAACAACACATGATAGATTCAAGTTTTTTTCTCATCTAACTGATGGTGAATAATACAATGGATATCCTTAGCTTTAAATACTGTACATTTTTCACAAATTTTGTAAATTTGTCCAGTAAATCTTCTTCCAATGCATTGCTATCAGTTTTATCACATTTTACCACATTCCATTTGAGGTTGTACTGATTTGATGCTTGAACTTCTTTGAAAATATTCTCACCTATAGTCCATTACAAACTGTTCATATACGTTAATTCTTCAGTCACTTCAACACAGCATTGACTCCCCAAATAAACAACCGAGTTGTATTACTGACAATCTATCAGTTCATCAAGAGGCAGGGAAAACCACTCAAAAGCATTTGCCTTGTTTTTAAATTGGCTAGTGATGCTGCTCCAATGTCTTCAACATTTCAGGCCATCACTCTTGCCAAGAGGCTAACAATCTTAAACAAGCTTACTGTGGGCACATGATTTAAGTCATATCACTAGGTGACTTTCCTTGCTGGGTTAACAAATGAACCACTCAGAAACTCTAAAAAAATCTTTTTAATCCTTTTTTTAAAATTGAGATATAAATGACATAGGGCATTATATTAGTTTCATGCATACAACATATATTAGTTTCAGGCATATAATGATCCGATATGTGAATATATTGAGAAAATGATCACCACAGTAAGTCTGGTTAATATCCATGGAATATTTTTCATAAGGAAACATTAATCAGTTATTAGAGTTGTCACGCATACCCAGATATAATACAGAAAGTTAGAATACAACGAACATACTTTACACCTAGGCTATTTTAAGTCAGAAGGTACTGACAGACTGTACTGCCTCTGTATTTTCATTTGAAATACCTCAGACAATTATTTTAACTATAATTAGAGACTTTAGGTAGGTAAACACATTACTTAAATATTTCACTTATTTGGGAAAGAAGCCCAGGATAACTCTCAAACCTGGGCAGTGTGTCAACAGTAGCCTTTCAGAACACCAATGTCTCTTACGTTTACTGAGCCTCTGGATGGATTTTTAAGAAACACCCCAATTTTTATTTCTTACCTATGTGATTTAGGGCACCAGAGGCAGCCCAGGAGGAGCAGGACTGGCTGGGTCTCCGGGTCCTCGAGGAGCCAAGGGGTCATCAGGCCTTCCAGGAAGCCCAGGGGTTCCGGGCCCAAAGGTACTTTAACATTTTCTTCTGATCAATGAGCAGCACTACTAACATCTTTATTGTATCTTAGTTCCTTGGCTAAATCACAGGATGGTAAGATTAATCATTTTTAATAAATTTGACCAAGAATAAAAACACATTAGGAGAAATAGTGTGTGGCCTCGTCATACTCATCTCCTGTGATAACCACAGTGCATGTGATTTGCCAGAACAACTCATCAACCCAGGACAGCCAATGCTTTAAAAAAAAAAAAAAAAAAAAAAAATGCCTTTGGGACCCCTGAGCAGCTCAGTCTGTTGGGTGTCTGTCTTTAGCTCAGGTCAAGATCTCACAGTCTGTGAGTTCAAACCCCGTGTTGGACTCTGTACTGACAGCTCAGAACCTGGAGCCCACTTCAGTTTCTGTGTTNAAAAAAAAAAAAAAAAAAAAAAAAGCCCTTTGGGACCCCTGAGCAGCTCAGTCTGTTGGGTGTCTGTCTTCAGCTCAGGTCAAGATCTCACAGTCTGTGAGTTCAAACCCCGTGTTGGACTCTGTACTGACAGCTCAGAACCTGGAGCCCACTTCAGTTTCTGTGTTTCCATCTGTCTCTGCCCCTCTCCCACTCATACTCTGTCTCTCAAAAATAAATAAGCATTTTTTTAAAATGCCGTTTGACTCATTCTGTTTCTTTTTCTCACTCTGTCATCTACCTTCTCCTCTAAAAAAAGAGAAATCTTACTTACTTCCAGATCCATACTTTCTTAGATACACTTCCTATTCCCCTGAGTCTTAGCCTTACCAACCAATTTATAAATCCGATAAGAGCAGAGCTTATTTCATAGAGTCAAAGTGATCATAATGAAATACTGAATTAACATTCATTGAATGGAGTATTGTTACATGCCAATAGGCTTTCCAAACAAAACCTGTTTGAGAGCTACCTCAGTGCAGAACTGACCCAGACAACCAAGAGATAGTCCAGTGTCTGAAGCAATGCATAAAATAGCCTAGGATTGAGATGTTGGCATTGTCATCATTATCACCTCTTCATTTGATTTTCATAGTACCACTTCTAAAGCATGTTCAGGTATTCTGATCCATATGGATAAACTGGAAATGACCCACCCCTTTCCACTAAAATTCAAAGTAGTTGAGCAAATGCTAAAACTAGGAAAAGAAGTAAGATTTCCTCTCTTTAACATGTGAATCTGCAAATAAAAGGATCCCTATTTGTCAAGACCCAAAGCTGTATCTTTGTCTCCAGACAGTGAAAGATAATTTGCTAATCTTAAAGAATCTTTGATCAAAGTCTTCCAGCATCATTTTACATTAACCTATCTGCAAACCTCACCTGATTCTTGTTGTTAGAAATGGTGTGAAAGATGTTTCAACTTTCATTTGAAAAACAAAATAAAAATAAATTTAGAAAAGACTTAACTTTTGCAAGTAAAAGAAGGGTGATTAAGTATATCATTAAAGTAGAATTTTAAAGGAGATAAAGGGAATTTATATCAAAGGAACCATGAGAAACAGCTAATGTACATTTCTTTTTAAAAAAATTTTTTTAATGTTTATATATGAGAGAGAGAGAGCAAGCATGAGTGGAGAAGGAGCAGAGAGAGAGGAAGACACAGAATCTGAAACAGGCTCCAGGCTCTGAGATGTCAACACAGAGCCTGATGCGGGGCTGGAACCCATGAAGCATGAGATCACGACCTGAGACAAAGTCAGACGCTTAACTGACTGTGCCACCCAGGTGCCCTGGTAATGGAAATTTCTTAATGATAGGATTGAAAAGACAACCATGGCAAAAACCAGGTTTCACACTTCAGGAGAATCTGCTGTTTCTGGTATCAGCTGAATCATCTCTGTATGGTGACAAGAACACAGCAAAGTAACACCAACTCAAATACAGTGCACATTCCATCATATGTAATATACAACCCACACACATATCACACATTCACCGTTCCCTCATTAGCCCCACTGTCTTCCTTCTAGATTTTAGGCATCCCCTTCCCTCTTCTTTCCACACTTATGACCACAATCCCTGGAATTTGCTTTCCCCACTGCTATACTTGTTGTTCATTATAATCAAATATTACTTATGTGGAAAAAATGTGGAATTTGATCTCCTCAGTGCCCTGTACTAGATACACCTAAGGATAGACCAATATGTTGGTAGATTCTAAAGTCAAGATCACCTTTCTTTTTTTGTCCATAGGGTGAACAAGGACTACCTGGTCAGCCTGGAATTCAAGGTAAAAGAGGTCACCGAGGAGCACAAGGTGATCAAGGACCACGTGGAGAGCCTGGCCTGAAAGGGCAGCCTGTATGTGCCAACTCAGAAATTCACTAAGTATTATTTTTCTACAGACCAGGCCACGTTGCACAATAATGATCATCATATCTATTCACATTGCAGGGAGAACATGGTGTCCAAGGTCTGACAGGTTTCCAAGGATTCCCAGGCCCCAGGGTACGTTCACATGTTTTCTGCTATTCATCCAGAAGATGTTGAAATACCAATGTTTAGTCTCCGACTTGAATTGTTGTATATCTTAATCTGCAAAAATTCAGTTCGTACAGAGTTATATATTTACATTTTGAACATGTTAATTTAAAATTTGTGTAGCCATAGATTTCCCCACCAATTTTATTGAATAATTTGCTTCTGGCCCCCTCATATTCCACTTTACTAAACATTTTATTGTGAGAGTTTTCAAACATACAGCAGAAGTTGAGAGAATGAGTGAAAACCCACATATGAGTTACCTAGAGTCTACCATAGCTGTCTACTCCACGTACTTTATCATGTGTCTTCCTGCCCCTCCCTCCCACTCGCACGTCACTCTGGTGTACTTCAAAGTCAGTTGCACACTTTCGCACAGTTCCTCCAAAGTACTCAGCATGCATCTCCATTAACATTCCAGTTTTTCAGAGCCAACTCTTAATTGATTGTTACAAGATCATTGCACTTGTAACATGTCCATACAGAGTTAAAGATTTCGACTTTTTATTTTTATTATATTTTTAGGGTCCAGAGGGAGACACTGGCATAGTTGGAATATCAGGTCCTAAAGGTCCTGTGGGACAGAGAGTGAGTATAAAGTCATTGTACCTGCCCGGAAATTGTGATTCTTTGCCAATTGTAGGAATCAGCATTAAGAACTCTAAAATTGATATGCTCCAAATTAATAACTTAAGAAAATGACTTTTTAAATAGAAACCCATTAGATCACATGCAAAGGTTCTGAGCCTTTTTCAGTTCATATATTAATTTGAGCAAAGGACCCCACAGAGTAACCATATTAATGTTGACACCGGATAATGTATTTATTAACTCACACTAGGAACAAAAAATAAAGGGTTTCATGTTATAAGCTTGAGAACAACCAGAGAGCAGAGACCACCCCTGTGCACCATGTGGAGGAGGCTTGCCTCTGACCAGAGCTCCTCACACCACAGTTTGAAAAATATTTCCCAATACTGATGTTTCCCCAGTGCAGGGGTGGGTATCCCTAGGAAGTGATGAGGAACTGCTTAAAGAGTTGGAAAGATTGGGGTCTGAAGAATTCCAATTGGCTGGCCAGTGCTTGGAATTGCAAACTATAGCAAATATAAATAGGGACAGATTAGCTGTCAGCAGCTACCTGTTTTTGTTGGTGTGTCTTTTGCCTTTTGGTTTTGTTTTTGTTTCTATTAACCGCAGTCTCCTAATTGATGAGATGATGTATAAAATTGAAATTAAAAAAGCTGTACAACATCAGATTGTGGCTTGCCCGCAGCAGTGGCGCCCCCTGGCCAACAGCAGCTACTAGGGCCAGGGTGAAGGGAGCCAAAGGAGGAAGGAAAGTGCCCCAGAAGGAGGAGAAAGGAATCTTGAAAAACCTTACAGCTGAAAACCACTGCCTTGCACAAAATAGTAAATGAAAAGTCAAATTTTTGAAATCCTGCACTCCTTCCCCAACTCCTAAAATAAATCCTGTCGGTAATGCAAAGGTCGGTATTGTCATGGGAAGTGTTTGTTTAAAGACCCTCCTCAGCATTTCTTCAGGTGCAAATTCATTCATTATTTTTATGATTTCTGAAGAACTGTGGAAAATTGGGGCTTTTATATAAAGCCCTCCTCTTAGATACACCTAAAAGAATTGGAAGCAGGACCTCAAAGAGATATCTGCACACTCATCTTCATGGTTGTATTATTCACAATAGTCAAAGGTGGAAGCAAGCCAAGCGTCCATTGACAGATGAGTGGAAAACCAACTGTGGTGTATACATACAGTGGCATATTACTCAGTCCTACAAAGGCAGGAAACTCTGACCCATGCTACAGTGTGTATGAACCTCGAAGAACTTATGCTAAGTAAGAGAAGTCAGTCACAAAAGGACAAATATTATATCCTTCCACAATATGAAGTACCCAGAGTAGTCAAACTAATAGAGATAGAAGATAAAATGACAGTTGCCGGAGGTTTGGAGGAAGGGGAGAAAGGGAGTTATTTTTCAAAAGTACAGAGTTTCAGTTTTACAAGATGAGAAAAGTTCTGGAGGTGAATGGTGTGGAGGGTAGCACAACCATGGTGAATATACTTAATGCCATTGAACTGTACACTCAAAAATGGCTAAGATGGGGGGTGGCTGCGTGGTTCACTCAGTTAAGCATGACTTTGGCTCAGGTCATGATCTCATGGCTCATGAGTTTGAGTCCCGTATCAGATCCTTCCCCAGCTTGTGCTCTCAATCTCTGTCTCTCAAAAATAAATAACCATTTAAAAAACCATTAAGATGGTAATTTTTTGAATGGTTATTTATTTTTGAAAGAGGGAGAGGGAGTAGGGGAGGTGCAGAGAGAGAGGGGGACAGAGATCCTAAGTGGGCTTTGCAATGACAGATGCAGAGCTTGAACCCACAAACCACGGGATCAAGATCTGAGCCGAAGTCGGCCGCTTAACTGACTGAGCCACCCATGTGCCCCTGAGATGGTAAATTTTATGGTGTATTTGACCACAATTAAAAATAAATTTTAAAAATGTATCTTAAAAAAATAAAAAATAAAAAATAAAACCCTCCTCTTGATTATCCACAGGTGAGTTATACGTGGGCAGGCTTCTGTATAATAAATATCGCTTTGAAGTTCTTATATATGTTAATTTCTCTACTAATTAAATCCATTCATTCTAGTTTTATTAAGTTCTCAATTAATCCTTTCTTGCTATTCAAAGAGAAGTCGGCTGCCTGCCTAGCATCTGCTCTAATCTGAATTTTACAAAGTTCTGGGTCTCTGTTGGCCAGGGTCTGAGCCTCTACTGCTTCGCAGCTCCAGAAATTTTGTCAGTTCACCAATAGTAAAGTTGTGGTAACTGCTTACAAATACTAATTGATAAGTGCAGATATCTCTTATTAAGTCATTATAGAGACAAGTGAAAGTCATGATAGGTTAATATTTAGCAAAAAACTCTTATGTACCAGTGTTCAGCTTGTGACCCTTATATCATTTAATCCTCATAAAAATACTGTGAGAGATGCTATTATACCCATTTTTCAAGTGGGCAAATGAAGTCTCTGAATGGTAATTTGCTCAAGGCCATGTGTGGCAAGTAGAAGAACCAAAATTTTAATCCACAGCTGAATGACCAAATAGTATGTTACAAAGTTGCTTGCTAGTTGCATAATTAGAATATAGAATGGACATTAAGTGGCCAAGTAGCTAGTTCTTGCTCAATAAACAATAAATACTTGATTAAATAAATTAAATCAACTGAAGTAGGAAATCTGGATTAATTGCCCTCCATTTCAAAGATGTATTTATGTAGTTAACTGGTACCAACTATTAAAATCATAACACCTCATCTTTTGGACACATTTCAATAAACAGACAATTTTTTTTTTTTTTTTCTGTTTTGGTCTTTCTTTTCTAGAGTTCATGTATACCTCTCCATTCTTTTAACAAATCATCATTCTAAAGAGTTTGATCACAGTCAAGTTCATTAAATTAAAGCTTTGTTGACTTTTTTCCAGTTATAAACCAGTCTAGGGCTTATATTTGATTAGGTTAGGAAATCAACTCTCTTTATTTGATTGGGGGTCTTTGAAATTTAGGTACCATATTTATAAATTATCACTTAAAGTCAATATTTGAGTTTAAAAGTGATTTCATTAGATTTACTTTTATAGTACCAGATAATTTCTGTCTTTCTAGGCTCATTCTAGTCCATCTATTGATAGACTCCATGACATAATGATTTCAATTGATAGTATTTTCTTCACCTTAGCAGGAGTTGGATGAAGAGTAATCCTATTAGATATCTGCATTTAAGTGTCAGGTTAAGTGTGAGCCAGACTGAAATTTGCTGCCAGTGGGATTGGGCATGGAGGTTGAGGGAAAATAACTAAAACAGGTATTTTGTATTCATAAAGAAGTGGTAAGTCAGACAAAGAAAGGAAAATACATTTATATATGAAATTTTTTATATTTGAAATCTAAAAAATAAAAGCAACAAAACAAAGCTGAAAAAGACACATAGATATATGGAAACAAACTCTTGGTTACCAGAGGAGAGGACGAGTTGGGGAGCAGGCAAAACAGGTGAGGGGAATTAAGAGTTATAAACTTCCAGTTATAAAGTAAGTACATCTTGGGGATGGAATGTACAGAATAGGAAATGTCGTCAGTAATTGTAATAGCCTCTGTATGGTAGCAGGTGATGGCCAGACTTATTGTGAGGATCATTTTATAATGTATAAAAACATTGAATTACTGTGACGTACACCTGAAACTAATAGAACATTGTATGCGAGTTATACTTCAGTTAAAAAAAAAAAAAAAAGATGCGTTCCATATTTAGTTTGTAAGGAGTTGACTAGATTGGGCTTATTCAAGGTGATCTTCATAATCAATAACAGCTTCCAGTTTCAAAATCATTTTTCTCATTTAATTCTCACAATGGCCCTATGAAGTATGCAATCTTATGTAACAGACGGAGAAACTGAAGTTGGTCACATATGATGCTCTGTGTTTCCTTCCCATACTTTCTGTCAGTGGCATGCTGCATGTCACTGAGACATCTCCTTCAACATCTGTAAAAAGAGCTATTCGAAATTTTGTTTCTCATTCTATGTAGTCTTTTTATGTAAAGTAATTGCATTTGTTATGTAATGACCCACATGAAAAATGGCATCATTGAAGATATCACCACATGAAAACTAAAGGCTGATTTATGTTTGTTAGAAATTCTACAGATGTAATTCTCCTGATAGGAATCTATAATGTACAGAATTGTGTCACAGACTACAAATCAAAAGTATTATGATTTCTCCTGATACTATAAGATGTTGTAATAAAAATTATGGACTATTTTACCATTGCAGAAGGGATTTTCTAGAATTTTTCTACATTATACTGGCAGTGAGACTGACTGATGTTCTTTTACCCCAACAGGGAAACACTGGCCCCTTTGGCAAAGAAGGTATAATAGGCCCAACAGGTAGAACTGTAAGTTTGTTGCACTATAGGTCTTCCTTTTCTTTTTCATATTCTTATTTTTTCCTCTTTAATCCTATTTCTAAAGTAATCCAAAAAGGATCACCCTGGATATTTGAGAAGCCAAGGGCAAAAACAGATGTACATTTTCATCTGGAAGGTGATGATTGAGAGCTTAGAGATCATATGTGTAATGAAGAAAGTGTATATAGTGAGGTAGACACGTAAAACTGGAGTTGAGAAAGGAAAATAGAACTGGGACAGAGGAGGTGGGTTGAGCATTATTAGCATAGAGGTGATCATGAAAGCACTAAGAAGAGTCTGTTTTCTGAAGGAGAAAGCATAGCAAAAGGTAGCCAAGATTTGAGTATTTGGAAGTGTCCACTATAAAGGAAAGAGATGATTGGTGGGGATAGCAGGAAAAACAGAAAAGCACAAGGTTTGGATAGATGAGTTGCAAGAAGGGAGTAATTAACAAGGATCTTTAAGAAAATAAATTACAGTAGAAGATAAAGTACAAACTTTAGTGAGGAAAGAACATTTACTAATTTTCTCAAATTCTTACAGAATTTAAACATTTAATAGCTTTTAATAAAACATTTAATAACTTCTCAAATTTAAACATTCTCAAATTCTTACAGAAAACGTTTGAAGTAGGTATTATTATTTCCATTTAACACATAGGGAAGCAGATTGGGTTTATAGAGGTTCATCTAGTTATTCAAGGTGGTACAGCTAGTGAATTACATAGGTGCTGTTTCTTCCTTCAAGATCAGTGCTTTTTCTATTCCATTCAAGCTGCATCTGGAGAGGAAACTGAGGTAGTTAGTAGATACCAGTGCCTGTCGAAATTTGGCAAATAAAAGAGAAATAAGACAGTGGTTGGCGAAGTCATGGGAGAGTTTTAAAATACCAACAGTAGTGTAAACATACAAGAGGAAGAAAGAACCCAGTAGATAGGGGCAAATTGAGACTTGGGGAGGAAAGGTATATTCCCTGCAGGGAACCAATATTTTGAATGATTTGAAAGTGTTACGTAGAGAGACACTGAGTTTTAACATATGAAATGGATTATTTCAGGTATTAAGTATAACTATTCTCTTTGATAAATTAGGAAAGAATTTCCCACCAAAGTTGCTGAATTTTGATTTTACAAAATGAAATGTATAAGTCAACACTTCTCTAGATTTTCAGCATTTACTACTCCGAGCTACATAGTCTGCATGGGAGATCATTAAGTGGGAGAATTCTCATATTTTGGTGGGTGGTTCTTCAATCAGCTAAAGAAGACATACTGTTCTGATTACTGTATGATTGTTCTCTTTTGTCAGAAATGTGAAATATCAATTGGTCAAGGAAACCATAAGTAAATGGCTCAATTAAAATATCTTACTGTGTTTTGTTTACAGATAATCCTTAAAAGCCCTTGTAATATTCAGCGTGCGCATCAAATTTTTTCCATGTTCTATTTTTTCCATTCTAAGAAGAAACTTCTAAGAAAAATTCACTGTGAAAGAATAAGCACTTGAGAGTGGCCAAAACTTTGTGGAAAAAGATTGTGGTGGGGGATGGAAGACTTGCTTTTCCAAATAAGGAAACATTACTTCAAAACCATTGTAAATGAAACTATAGGGTAGTACAAAGGAATAAACAAATAGAGAAGTGTATCAGGCTAAAGCTCAAAATTAGATCTCAGGATATATAGGAATTTAACTACAACAGAAATGGTATAGCAGGATTATTTGGGCTGTAAGCTGATAGGAGCCCTGAATAAAACTGGATTTAATAATAAGGAAATTCATATCACATTAATGGGAAGCCCAGAGGTAGGAAGGGCTTCAGATTTGGCTTACTTAGTGATTTTATTATGTTTTCCAAAACCAGGTTCTTTCCATGTCTCTACTCTATCATCCTGAATGTTAGCTTCATAATTAGACTTATAGAAAGATGACTACAGGGCACCTGGTTGACTCAGTCGGTTAAAGGTCTGACTTTGGCTCAGGTCATGATCTCACGGTTGGTAGGTTCAAGCCCCACATCGGGCTCTGTTCTGACAGCTAAGGGCCTGGAACCTGCTTCGGATTCTGTGTCTCCCCCACTCTGCCCCTCCCCGACTTGTGCTCTGTCTCTCTCTCTCTCAAAAATAAATGTTTTTAAAAAAAAGATGACTAAAGTTTCTCAACAATTACATCCAGATATAATTATCCAAAATGAAAACTGATCTTAAGCCCTATCTTGGGAAAAATAAAGTTTTTTCCAGAAGTCTCCCACTGCATTTTTCCTCATGTCCATTGATCAGCTACTTGCCCATTCTTATCCCAGTGACAGGAAAGGGAAATGGAATTACTTTTAGTCACAGTATTGCTGTAAGAAATTGGAACCCTATTTCACCCAACTTTTTTTAAATATTTTTTAAAAGGCTTTAAAGTATAAAAAAAAATCTAGAAAGCTAATGTATAGCTTAAGGGTTGAGAAGACCTTTGTTTGTTTGTTTGTTCTTAATGTTTTCTAATTTATTTTTGAGAAAGAGAAATAGAGCATGAGCAGGGAGAGGCAGAAAAAGAGGCAGACAGAGGATTCCAAACGGGCTCTGTACTGACAGCGGTGAACCCCATGGGGGATTCAAACTCATGTACTATGCAACTATGACCTGAGCCAAAGTCGGACACTCACTGACTGAGCCACCCAGGTGCCCCTGAGGAGACCCTTTATATAAGGAAGGAAATCTGAGGGGCACCTGGATGGCTCAGTCAGTTAAGTGTCCAACTTCAGCTCAGGTCATGATCACACGGTTCGTGGTTTCAAGTCCCCGTCTGGCTCTGTGCTGACGGCTAGCTCAGAGCCTAGAGCCTGCTTCCAATTCTGTATCTATCTTTCTCTCCCCAACCCTCTCCTGCTCACGCTCTCTCTCCCTCTCTCTCTCTCTCTCTCTCAGAAATAAATAAATTTTTTTAAAAAATTTAAAAATTTAAAGAAAAGAAATCTGAAAACTAAAAAACTTTGTATTTGAATACTTGAAAATTTTTATTTTTTTATAGAAAAAGATTCCATGAATAAAATTAATATAAGCTGGGCAAAAGTAATTACAAAAGCATATGAATTGATGTATAAAGAGCTCTTACAAATTGGTATGAAAAAGATAAAAAACCTGATAGAAAATTGAAGAACAAATCCAAAGGGTCAATAATTATTTGGAAAGATGGTCTCCTTACTTACAGTCACAGAAATGCAAATTAAAGTAATAATGAGATATTACATTTAACCTCTCAGAAGGGGATTAGGGAGAACAGTACTCCTATCAGTAGTAGAAATGTGAATTATAGCCTTCATGGAAAGATATTTGTTAAAATATAAGTGCATATACCCTTTCACCAATCAGTTCCACTTTGAGGAATTTGTGCCATAGAAATTAAGTACTCTGTACACTAAGGATATTATAGAAGGAGTTTTTTCACAGTACTGGCCATATTAGCAAAAAAGTTTGAGATCATATGAATGTTCATCTGTAAAGGAATGGTTAAGTAAATCGTGGTCTAGCCATTTCATAGATTATGCAATTATTGAGAACAACTAGTTATATTTAGTTCAGTGGACTTGTGGTTGTTTGTGCTATATTAAGTGTGAAAAATCTGAGTCACAGAAGAGTATACAATATGAGATCAATATTATAAAATATTACCAATCACCTTATACATACATAAATATTTTCATCAGTATATCATCAAAAAAAAAAAAGGTATATACCTAGTTGTTAATACTGGGATGGAGGTGAGAGAGTGTATATAAACAAGTTATATAAAGATGTCTTAAAAATTAGTTTTTGAGGTGATGCCTGGATGGCTCGGTTGAGCATCCGACTTTGGCTCAAGTCATGATCTTACATTCGTGGTTTAGAGCCCCACATCAGGCTCTCTGCTGTAGCTCAGAGCCTGGAGCTTACTTCAGATTCTGTGTCTCCCTCTCTCTCTGCCCCTCCCCCACTCATCCTCTGTTGTTCCCTGTCTCTCAAAAAATAAACATTTAAAAAAATTAGTTTTGGGGTGCACCTGGGTGGCTCAGTTGGTGAAATGTCTTGACTTCGGTTCTGATCATGATCTTGCAGTTCATGAATTCAAGCCCTGCATCAAGCTCTCTGCTGTCAGCACAGAGCCCACTTAGGATCCTCTGTCTCCCTCCTTCTCTGCCCCTCCCCCACTTGCACAAGCGCTCATGTGTGCACTCTCTCTCTCTCTCTCTCTCTCTCTCTCCCTCAAATAAATAAAAATTTAAAAATTTTTTTAAATTAGTTTTTGGAAGTTACTATCCTGGTTTAAAATGAATTCAGAACAAAATAGGAAACAGAAAAGAAGTAATATAAATAGTGAAATAATGAGATAGTATTTTTAACCTGCAAGGTTAAACAAAGAATTATAGGACATGGCATGTGTTGAGACATATAGACTCCCATATTTTGCAGGTGTGCATGCAATTTCAAGCAAAGTTTCTGGAGGACAGCTTATGGAGTACAAGGATATTTATCAGAGGGTTACCGTGACAAAAATTAGAAAAAATCTAGTAGGAAATTCAATAAAAATATTATAGTTCTTAAATACTAAGTAAGCATTATAACTATCTAGAGAAGCGTGGATTGAGATGGAAAACATTCATAATATTGTGAAAGTGTAAATTCAGGTTTTTGAAAAGACGTATAGTATTATCCTTTTTTAAATAAAAAAATAAGTAAATAATTTCCACAAGGATGAAAACAAAAATATTAACAGGAATTTTTAAAACAGTAGCTTCATCCAACAGCAACTACACTCTCTTGTCAAGTGCACATGGAAAATCACCGAAATAGACCACAGTTTGAGTCATAAAAATTTTTGTGCTAAACTTAAAAGAACTGAAGTCATATAAGATACATTTTCTGGCCATACTGGAATTAAAGTAAAAAAAAAAAAAAAAATCAGTAAACTGAAAAGATAATAAGGAATCTCCAAACACTTGAAACTTAAACCACACATTTCTAAATAATCCATGGATCAAAGAGGATGTCTCAAAGAGAGTTAGAAAATATTCTGAACTGGATGAAAATGTATACAACATATTAAAATTTGTGGGTTGTAGCTCAGAAGGGGGAATAGAAAGAAAAGATGGGGGGGAAAGGACACCGTCCTAGAAACAAGATTTTCAAAGGCCGAGGGAAACAAATATTAGAAGAATTTAATCTGGTAACTTCCCTTCAAATGGTTTGGTGGTTGATTGTCAGATCAGCTGTTTTGACTTGTTTGCTTGTTATCCTTACCTCACTTCGGATAGCATGATAAATCAGTATATTGTTTTTGTTTTTGCTTTGCTTTGCTTACCTCAGGAAAAAGAAACTAGAATTTATATAAATGTACTCAACATGTCTTGCTGGATAGAAAAAACAAAAACATAAGTTATCATGTTTCTGTGTATAGCCTCAACTACATTTGATAAATAACTATCAACGGCACTAAACTAACATTTCCTGTTTTCTTGTAGGGACCCAGAGGTGAAAAAGGCTTTAGAGGTGAAACTGTAAGTTTAAATTTATGGTTCTGTTATCACTTGTCACTAGGCTATGTAAGTTCCATGAAAGCAAGGACCTTGTTCGTTTGCTTTTTATTATGTCTCTGATACTTGTGGAATAAAAATAAAATTACACTTTTCAGAAGGTAGAACTAATGAAGGTGGTACCTTACAGTGAAACCTGATAACCCCTAACCATATTTAAGAACCTGCCGATCAAGTTCTTCCCAGATCACTGTGTGAAATGGCATATTTGCCTTGTCAGGCATCAGGCATTTGCCATGTGAGCCTTCTTCACCAGTGCTGGATCAAGAGGATCGCCACACCGCCTTAAGGATATACCCACTGTGTCATGTCAGTGCCCAAGATGTCCAGTGCAGAAGCATATCATTAGTTGTATATTTCAGCCTATTGAAAATAATTGTGAGAGGATAGACAAAAGGTACACGTAGCACTTTCCAGTCCTAAGCGGCTTACAGTGGCACTATTTCTACTTTTCTGGAATGCTAGTGCTTCCAGGTTAAAGAAGCTACTTTGTAAAGAGGCCACTTTCCCAGCAGAGATCCTGCTGAATTTACTAGAGCAGCAGCCATAAACAGGGAGCAAGCATGGAATAATATGAGAGGGATTAAAACCAAGTACAGAAGGCAAATAAGAATAAACTTAAAGGTTGCAGAGAAGTCTTGGCTTCAAAGGTAATGAAATTGCATTGACAGCTGACATTGCTTTTCACCATAAGGTATGCTTGGGGGCTCAGAATAAATAGGTTGCAGTTCTATTAATTAGCTGAGGAAGGAAATTTATGTGGTTTCAAATAGACTAAGAATCCCCAGAGAACTTCAAAATAGATTTTTTTCTTTTTCTTTTTTTTAAGATATTATTTTTAGGTAATCTCTACACCCAAAGTGGGGCTTGAATTCACAACCCCAAGATCAAGAGTTGCATGCTTTAACAACTAAGCCAGCCAGGTACCCTAAAATAAATGTTTTTAATTTGCAGAAATGTGGCCTTCATATTTTCTCAGAAGACTTATTATAGCCAGAAGCAAGGATTTCTGTACACAGTGAAGTCATATTCCCGAGGAGGGGTGGAAAGGGGAAAGGAAAAGCAGAGAGGCTTGGAATTAGCTCATTTTCTAGACTTGTCTGTCTCCAACTACCTTCCTGACCAGTTCTCTCCAAGTACTGTGGCTGGAATAGAAATTTCTGTCAGAGTTAGGAAACCTCAAGTCCCTATGACAATTTCACAGGCATTTCACATGAAGGAAAATTCAGTGGCTCTGATAGCTTGCAAATTCAGCAGATTATGCCTGAAATTTTAGGTTGCGTTAACTGACATATGGCATCCAGAATAAAGCATGTGGTGGCACAAGTCAGGCCATTCCCCGAAGGAGAACATGGACAAAATTAAAGCATATTTGGAGGACTTTCTCAGATCAGTGATGTATCGAGGAGCCATGTCCTAGGAAAACCAGTTGAAATACCCAAGATGTTTAACCCTGACCAGACTCTGCAACCTTATCATCCCTTTCCTTGTTCTCATTGCTCTCTCTTTGCTTCCTGGGTTTTGTACCTGCTTTTTTTTTTTTTTTTTGCCCATGCTCTTTATCCCTGTAGTTCCTGTTTATGAGGTTATAATTTAAATTTGTTTGCTGACATTTTATCCTCAGGCCAACTGCCACCTGCGTACATAAGTACCAGTAGCCAGGACCTAGTACAATGCCTGACAAATGTTATTCAGTCTTTTCTTAAATGTCCTCTTATCAGAGAGGCTTTTTCTTCCTAGCCTATGTAAAATAGTAATAGCCTATCTGTCTGGGATTCCGTATCTTTTCTAAACCTGTTTCCCTACAACCTGCTATATTACATGTTTATTTGGGTTTTTTGCTTATTATATTTCTCTTCACTAGAATATGGGCTACATGACACAGATGTTTTACCTGTTGTTTGCATTAAATTTGTGTCCGCAACACCTAACATAGTGCCTCTGTTATATAGTTGGTGTTCAATAAATATTTAGTAAATTACTGGTGCATGAATTAGAAAATATTTGAGGTCTTGGAACATGATAGTTGCCATTAAATCTTTGAAAGGAAGAATATGTATAATATGAGTAACTCTAGAGGATAAATTTTAAGTTATTTACTTATTGAATTGAATTTTCAATTTCTGTGCTTAGCTCCCTCAGAAACAGTGAGCTCTGTGAGAGCAGAAAGTACCTTTGATGCGCCCTAATTCCCCGCCCATCACAGGACTTAGCACATAATTAGCACAGAATAGATACTGTTAAGTAAGTGGATGGAATGCTGAGGCTGATTCCAGCTCAAAATAATAATGAGCTGTCTAATATAATAAGGCACTGCTTTAAAACAAGATAGTTTTACAAGATAGTGAGTGCCTGTCACTAGAAGCCTAATGACTATGTTTCTGAGTTACCGGACGGGTAGTTTTGCACTGAGTAGGGAATTAGAATTTATACCTTCAAAGACCCTTCCAGCTCTAAGGGTTTATGATTCTACATAAAAGAAAAATAAGCAGATCCCCCATAAAAGAACAAAGAAAGACGTAGAACATAAGGGAGAGTTCTTTAAAGTAGAGGTTAGCTCCTGTCAAGTCTAATTCCTATTCTGAATTCACACACTTCTCTCACTCTTTATCAGTGTCACTCTTGTCCGGATTGCCACGATATCTCCTCTGGACTCTCGACTTCCTAGTGTTCCTTCCACTTTTCTCCACTACAATCCATTCGCTACATAGCAACTAGAGTGATACCATTAGAGCATAAAGCAGATTCTGTCAGTCTCCTCTTTAAAACCCTTCCTATGACTCCTTCTTGCACTTAGAATAAAATCCTAATTCCTTACCTTGGTCTGCTATGCCCTACAAGACATAGCCCTGGTTTGTCTCTCTAAACTCATAATGTGCCCCTTTCCCCTTTCACTACACTGACTTTGTCTCTATTCTTTGAAACCTGCCTTCCTTTTACCTAGAAAACACATCTGTTCCTCACACAATTGGTTCTTACCTCATTATCCCAGACTCACCTCAAACATCTCCTTAGAGAAGCCCTCCATGACTGTTCAGTCTCACTATCCCTGGTCATTCTCACAACATCTTGTTTTGTTTTCTTCATAGTAGTTAGCAGTATTTGAAATGATTTTTCTGCCTCCTCTGCCAGAATGTAAACTCCATTTACATGTGTCAAGAATAGAACTAGCCATGTAGTCGGTAATATTTGAGAAATGTATTAAATAAATATTGTTCCCTAAAATTAAAAGTTAACAAGTATTTTCAATTCTGGATGGTAAAGTAGCATTTGACAAAGTAGTAAGAATTGACATACTTACCAGTCTTTTGCTCTGTGGATTACCATAGTTCTCTTAATAGATAGAGTACAAACTCCCAGTACAAGGAAGGGGACACAGTGACATTTAGTTTAGGCAATAACATTAGCTGTTACAAAAAAGATTAACTTGCACATTAGAATTTATTGTTTTATTCTGGTTTTTTGTTGTTGAATAACTGGTATTAAATATCTTTTTATCATCTATTTTCCTTTGATTCCACTATGGCGTAAGGAACTTTATAAAATTAAGTTTTTAATTCCTAAAGATCATCTGCAATTAACTTACTCCATAAAATGCACAATTAAACCATAATCTGGAAAAGCTTAGTAACATTACTTAAACTCTCATTAAGATTTTTTCAGTATATTCTACAGGTTTGTTTTAAGGGAATGGCTTAAAATAATTGACTGCCTAAACACCTCTAGCTATAATGTTTCCAAATATAATATCCTCAAGGGGGTCAGCCTCAAAGAATAGCAGTACATGGGGCACTTTTGGAATGAATTTTTATTCACCAAGATCTATTGTATTGAGACAAATATGACACTCCACTCTTTGTTCAAAGATCAGAAACACAACAATCTATCAAGCTGGCTTTATAAATCTTATTTTTAAATGTTCCATGAAGCTGGCATAAGAATTTATGAAACTGTGCCATTGTTACCAATTTATAAAGCTGTGCCATTTTATACCAAGACCAAATGATGATTCAGTGCCTTTAAAATAAAAAAAAAGATTACACAGCAATAGCACTGCTAGGAATTTACCCAAGGGACACAGGAGTGCTGATTCATAGGGGCACATGTACCCCAATGTTCAGAGCAGCACTCTCAACAATAGCCAAATTGTGGAAAGAGCCAAAATGTCCATCAACTGATGAATGGATCAAGAAGATGTGGTTTATCTATACAGTAGAATACTATATGGCAATGAGAAAGAATGAAATCTGGCCATTTGTAGCAACGTGGATGGAACTCGAGGGTGTTATGCTAAGTGAAATAAGTCAGGCAGAGGACAGATACCATATGTTTCACTCATAAGGGGAACAGGAGAAACTTAACAGAGGACCATGGGGAAGGGGAAGAGAGAAAAGTAGTTAAGGAGAGGAAGGAGACAAACAATAAGAGACTCTTGAATACTGAGAACAAACTGAGGGCTAATGGGGGCAGGGGAGAAGGGAAGGGGAGTGATGGGCATGGAGAAGGGCACTTGTTGGGATGAGCACTGGGTATTATATGGAAACCAACTTGACAATAAATTGTAAAAGAAAAAAAGAGTTACAGTTCATTAAACAATACATGAGAAGTACTCCCTTTATTTTTTTTAATTTTTAATTTTTAATTTATTTCTGAGAGAGAGAGAGAGCATGAACAGGGGAGGGTCAGAGAGAGAGGGAGACACAGAATCTGAAACAGTCTCCAGGTTCTGAGCTAGCTGTCAACACAGAGCCCAACATGGGGCTCACACCCACGAATCATGAGATCATGACCTGAGCTGAAGTCAGATGCTTAACCGATTGAGCCACCCAGGTACCCAGAGAAGTACTTACTCCCTTTAGAATAAATTTGGGGTTCTTGGTTAGGAAGCTTTATACCTTCTAGAATTTAACATTTCAAACTCCAGTATTGTTCCCAAGTAGGTACTCTCCACCTCGGAGAAAGCTGTTTCTGTATTGCCAATATGAAAGAGTGCCTTGTTCCTTCTACTCTATACTTGCTTCATATCTGCCTGCCTATGGACTATTCCAAAAATAAGTCCCTGGATTCATATATATATATACACAATATAAAGATATATATATAGATATATATGTATATATAGTAAACTGAGCTAGAATTTTATGACATCCTGAGAAGGCTTTCTAGCAGATAGCATATGGACCTGCTTCAAAAATATCACACTAAGGGCAAGTTAATCTTAAAAGGTTACAAAAATCTCATGGTTCCCATGAGACATCAAACATTTTTAGAACATGATGTTATGAAGTAAGTATGCAAAGATGGTCTCTGGAAATAATGGATACAATTAGTGAAAAAAAAATATCCTAGTGTCAATCATATGAAAGGGATTTTGGCAAAATGTCACAACTTGAAGCAGGTTAAAGCCACAGAAGTAGGAAAAATAGAAAATAATCTCAGCATATGAATTTTTAGTTTATCTGCTTCATTTTATAGCATATTATTTAATGAAAACCAGTAAGATTTTGAAGAATATCATTGACATTTTCTCAAATATTGCCTCTAAATTCATGTGTCTTCACAGTTCTTGATTAGCAGAATTGTATTCTTTTCCTCCAGTTTGAAAGTGAGGAAGATATATTATAAGGAAAAGCTAAGTTATGGGAAAATATGTCCTAAATATTAGCAAGTTAAGAATTCAAAGCTTATATGAATTATGATTCTTTTTAAAAGATCTATTATATTTAAAAAGATACATATAAAAGATCTTTTATAAAGATCTATTTATACTATTTATAGATAGTATAATTCATTCATATAAAAAATTAAACTCTTTTAACTCAAGTACATACTTCCTTACCTTCATACAAACTTCAAATTAAAATTCCCAAAGTGTATACACGTAGACACCTTCTTTCTTCAAATATAAAATATGAGGAAGAAAATTGATAAAGCATTTGAAAATCACAATTTTGAAGCAAGCCTTAGAAATTAATCTTCACCAAATCTTGTTACAGTTGAGATATCTGAGGTCCAAATGTGCAACAACTCACTCAAGGAAATACAGTTAATTAGGTACAGCGACAAGACAAGAGCCCAGGTCTCCCAAAACCCACACCATTATACTTTTCTATTAATTATAGGACCTCTCAGAAAATAAGTTTTAGGGGTGCCTGGGTGGCTCAGTCGGTTGGGCGTCGGACTTTGGCTCAGGCCATGATCTCGCAGTTCGTGGGTTCGAGCCCCACATCAGGCTCTGTGCTGACCACTAGCTCAGACCCTGGAGCCTGTGTCAGATTCTGTGTATCCCTGTCTCTCTGACCCTCCCCTGCTCATGCTGTCTCTCTCTCTCTCTCTCTCTCTCTCTCTCTCTCTCAGAAATAAATAAAACATTAAAAAAAAATGTTTTAGGAGCAACTTGGGTAAGGAAGATGGTATATCTAGGCCTCTCACCTACATTCATTAAGAAGAGGCCAGCCATTTACATGGCAGATTCCACATGAGTCCATTCCTCACTTGTAGTAATCCTCTGTGCCTTATAATTAATTCACTGACTCCATCCTAATCACATTACTTCTAATAAATAGTATTTAATATCACTAAATTCCCAGTTAAACCCTCTAAATCAGTGGTTCTCAACCAGAAGCCATCCCCCCACCACACACACACCACAGGAGACATTTGGCGATCTGTAGAGACATACTTGGTTGTCACAACTGGGAAAAAAGGAGAGTTGCTAGTCGCACCTAGTGAGTAGAGACCTGGGATGCTGCTAAGCAATGCAAGCTTCTCAATTTATAACTGAGAAAAAAGAAGCTCTCTACCTAAGCCAGCCTAAAGATTATGAAATTAAATCAAGATTGCCTTTACAAAAAGGCAAAGTCTGACATACTCAGGTTCAAAGACATGCCCTTATCAATATTTTTTTAAATGTAAGAAAAATATGTTACTTTTAGAGGATCAAATGTAAATTCTGGGATTAAATGGAAAGAGAGTCTATTTCCAATGGTAGTGCTTTGACCAATGGCCAAATAACCACCATAACCATTCACATAAATTGCTTTCCCTTTAGGAAATTAATATAAATAATCATAGTTTTATTATAAACTGTTTTTATTGTAAATTTCTTAGATACTTTTTTAATGTTTATTTATTTTTGAAAGAGAGAGAAAGAGACAGACCATGAGCAGGGGATGGGCAGAGAGAGAGGGAGACACAGAATCTGAAGCAGGCGGCGCTGGGCTTGAACTCACAAACTATAAGATCACGACCGAGCCAAAGTTGGACACTCAACCAACTGAACCACCCAGATGCCCCTAGATACTTTTTTATATAGTAGCTAGAGAGAGTGAATCACTTTTTCTTAATGGTGGGCTAAAGGAATAGAACACTAATAAATGTTATATTGTTGAATAATATTTTGTATTACTTGGCTAATTGCTTCATTTTTTGTTTTGTCTATCTTTTAACTATTATCTGAATTTGACTCAATGTGGCCTTAACATTCAATTGACCATCAAGTAAGTTAAATTATGAGCAGACAGTCTAGGGATTTTCCACTGTGTTATGTACTGCGGAATGCAGAAGTGGTTAGCTGAGCAGGAAGAAGGTGGCTGGGAAGGCGTGAGCAAGGTAAGTATAGAGTTTTAAAGACATACTGGAAGAGAAATGAGAGTTAAACAAAGAAGGTAAGGAGCAGCATCCCTGGTCAAGGCAATAGCACATGCGAGAGAATGCATATGTGAAAGAACTTTGAAGACGCAGAGATCTACAAGTAGCTGGTTATAGATGGAGTGTAGGATGTGTTGGGGAGAGTAAGTAGAGGTGAGGCCCAGATCTTGAAGAGGAGATAGGGGTGCACATTGATTAAGAACATATACTTTTGGGGTGCCTGGGTGGCTCAGTTGGTTGAGTATCTGACTCTTGATTTTGCCTCAGGTCATGATGCCAGAGTTGTGGGCTCTAGCCTTGCATCAGGCTCTGTGCTGAGTGTGGAGGCTTCTCGAGATTCTCCCCCCCCTTTCCTTTCTCCCTCTCCCCCACTTGCACACATATTCTCTCTCTGTAATTGAAAAAGAAAGAACGTATACTTTTATATTCAATTGACTTTCATTTTAATCCTAGCTCTGTCCCTTATTTACTGGTTGCCACTTTCTTCACTGTAAAATGGAAATATAGCATATGACTTGTCATACAGTTAGTTCTTAGGAAGTGAGCACACAACTTGGCATGTAGTAAGTTCTCAATAAATGGTAGCTACCACTTTTAGGAAGCTTATAACATCTCTAGACAAATAAAGAGCTATTGAATCATTTTAACTAAATAATGACCTGATTAGATTTCCATTTTATAAATACAGTGTAGTCAGCATAGTAGAGAGAATAAAGTCAGAATGTCGTATTAGAAGTCTGGGCAAAACACGATGTCCTAGTCATCTCACGCTGCTATAATAAGTTGCCATAGACTGGATAACTTAAACAAGAAACATTATTTCTTATAGTTGTAGAGGCTCTGAAGTCCAAATCAAGGTGCTGGTAGGTCCAATGTCAAGTGAGGGTTCTCTTCCCGGTTTGCAGACAGAGGCCCTCTTGCTATATCCTCATATGGTAGAAAGAGAGATCATCTCCCTTGTGTCTCTTCCTAGAAGGACTCCACATAAGGGCTCCACGTGATCTAATTACCTCCCCAAAACCCCACCTCCAAATGCCATCACACTGAAGATTAGGGCTTTAATGTGTGAATTTGGGGGGAACACAAACGTTCAGTCTACAGTACATAATTAACACTAAACTAAGACACTTACTATGAAGATGGAGAAGTATTCTGGAGAGATTTGGAGGTGAATTCAGCAGTAGTAGATAACCAAATTATAGGTGGATATCGAAGGTAAAGGAGGTATCTAAGAACACTAAAGTTTTCATCTTTGCTGATTAGGTGGATGGCATATAGAAATAACAAGAAAAACATACTTAGAAGGTATTACCATTTTTAAATGTTATATTTATAATAGATTATTAAAATAAATACACTCATTGTCTAGTATAGATAAAACATTAAATATTCAGCTTGTTCACAATTGGGTGTGATAGTTGAGTGCAAAGAGCATATAACTTTAAAATACTAAAACAACTTTGAATCTTAAGAACCTTCCTTACGTGAAAGGCAGTGTTATAGGCTGAATCTTTGTTGTCTTGTTTATTCCTAATCATATGCATAAGATATACATGTTGTGCTTTGTCTGCATTTCTTCTAGGGTCCCCAAGGGCCAAGAGGTCAACCAGGGCCTCCAGTGAGTTTATTTGCATTTATATCTGTTTACTGTTGATGCTTATATGCTTACCTGGTTTGAGATTACCTACTGACAAATTCTTTTTAAAATTTGTTATATTATAGGGTCCACCTGGAGCACCTGGTCCAAGAGTAAGTTTTCCTGGTTTTGTTAACTTTATCTTAGCATATTACATTAAAGCTTTTTAAAATTTCTTCTAACTCCCTGTTTAAAAGATGTTTCTCTTCCCTACGTCTGTTTCTTTTGCTAATCGATATAGACCCTTTCCAGCTATAATAATGAAAAATAAGTCTCAGACTCAGACTTCTTGTCTATAAAAAGGGGATGGTCTAACTTTCTTGGGTGGATTTGAGGGTTTTTTTTTAACTTTTTAAATGTATTTCTGAGGGAGAGAGACAGCATGAGCAGGGGAGGGTCAGAGAGAGAGGGAGACACAGAATCCGAAGACAGGCTCCAGGCTCTGAGCTAGCTCCAAGCACAGAGCCCAACGCGGGGCTCGAACCCACGAACCATGAGATCATGACCTGAACTGAAGTCGGGAGCTCAACCGCCTGAGCCACCCAGGTGCCCCTTGGGTGGATTTGAGTTTTAAATAGGAAGTAAAGGGATGTCCAAGTGGCTCAATCAGTTATAGCCATAACCATCCATAGACCTGATGGCTTAATCAAGACAGTGCAGAGCCTGCTTGAGAGTGTCTCTCTCTCTCTCTCTCTCTCTCTCTCAAAAAAAAAAAAAAAAAAACAAACTAAAAAATAAAGCACTCAGCATAGTGCCTGACATAATAAGTAGTCAAAAAACACTAACTCTCCATTTCCTCCTGCTTCTGAGTTCTGGCTCTCCTTTTTTAAATGTTTTTCTACCAACCAGTAATCCACTTCTTAAGCTTTACAAGAGTCCATCTCAGTTGCTGGTGGCTGTAGTAGCCTTCAGACTTATGTATTTGCTTGCTGTCTATGACAACCTAGAGCTTGCTGCCCTTATCTTTGAAGCAATGCTTCTGTTGCCTCATTATCAGCTGGTATCTCCTGGCCTCTGATGTTCCAGGTTTGGTTTCCCATATGCTTTGCATTAACTCTCATACCCAATAATTTAGTTGACTTCCTGCTTCCTGTAAGAGTCTGCTTCCATCCCCAACCTCACCAATGCCCCACTCCTATAGCAGCCTTGTTGAATACAATGGTCCTTGGTCATACTTCCTGCCTAAAAAAGATCCACCATTGGCTACATTATCCCAAACAATGCCTAGTGTCATGCCTTCTAGCCTTACTTATTTCCACATGCTGCACTGGTATCGACTGGATTTCTGACAGTTCTAGTTGGTGGATCACTATGGCCTGTTCTCAACAAGCCAGAAACGTCCTTCTTCTCAGCTTTTTATCATGGTGATAGTAACTTTCAAGCAAGGTGCCACAGAAAGATTATCTCCTTGGAAACAGGAGATTCATTCTGCATGATTTTTAAAAGTGACTCCCTCTTTCTGGCCATCTGAATAGGGGACTGAAACCTTCCCTGGCATGAACATTAATGGGAATGCTTTTATTTAATCTTAAAGTACTCTCTATTTCCATTCTTCCTTTCCCTCTGGATCTCCACAAAGCCTGGGTTACAAATACCTTCATCAGTTGCCTTCCCACTTTATAATGATTTTGATATAACTGCTTCCTAAGAAAGGACAAGTCCTAAAAGATCCTTGGCAAATTAGATGTGATTAGTGAAAATTTTCACACTGAATTACCAAACTTTGTGGCACGATAGCCCTGTCTCACTTAGAAATGTTTGTATATGTTCTGGTACAACCAAAATGAAGTTGTGTAAAGACATTTATTCTGAACAAGATGTGGATAAGAGTATATACTTTGAATAATTATTGGGAGGATTAAATAAGAAAATATATGTGCTTGTCACATTGTAAATATTTAATAAATGTTAGTTTCTTTCCTTCTTTTATTCCTTTTTGCCTTCCTTCTTGGCCAGTATGAAAGCTGGTTTCCTTATATTATCTTTCTGGGATTTTCACAGTCGATTATAAGAAAGTCACTTTGTAAACCTGAGAGGAAGACTAGAGCAGAAGTATAAATGTCAATGAGAAAATATCTATATATTCTTTCTGAGGTCAATTTATGATCATATCTTTGAAACTCTTCTTAATCCTTCTCATCACACTGCAAGGAAGAACTGATTGCTTCCCCTTCTTATTTATACTCATTCATCTTCACGCCGATCTCCTTCTATTATGAGATTGTGAACTCTTTGGAGGTAGAAACTATTTTTTTATCTATTTTCCATTCATGCCCTAATGATTATCTGTTGAATTAATGGATAAATGAGTCCAAAAAGCAAATTGTACCTCTTAGAAAATTTCAGTGGGAATCCTCTAAGAATATTTCATTTGAAGGGAAATAATGTCTAGAATGGAAGAGCATCATAGAATTAGAGACAGACATTCTCATAGTAATTTATTTAGCATTTATTTCAGGCTGACGGGACTCATTAGTTAGTGGTTCTTTAGACAAGTTTAGTGAGTCTTATTCAGAATTCTTTGGAAATTAAATTAAATAGAATATAATCTTAAAAATATGAGGAATAACTGCTTAATGGGTACGAGATTTCTTTTAGAGGTGATGGAAATATTTCAAAATTAAGTAGTGATAATCATTAACACAACATAGTGAATTACTAAAAGCAACTGAATTGTACATTTTAAAAATGGTTTCGATGGTGCTTTTATGTTATGTGAATTTTACTTCAATAAAAAAGAAAAAATCAGTCTATCAGCTCTAATAAGATTAATATGGTTTTGTGAAACTTTTCAGTTAAATGTATGTACTTTTGTGTGGAGCATATCATGAAGTAAAAATGTATTTCTTCCTGTGGGTGAAGACAAGTTTGAAAACCTCTAATCCAGTTTAACTTCCTCTTTTTAAGACCTATGTAAGTAAAATAACTTGCCCAAGCTCCTAAAGTAGAATAGCTAAAAGGAAATGTTTCAGGAAAAGGAATATATGTTGATGGTACTTTTGAATTTGAGGATATTATCACGGTGATGGTCAGACCTCAGTGCACATGGTAAGATATTTAGAAACTAACGAATACTACAACAGGATGGCAAAGTTAACCAAAAATGATCAGTGGGATAAAGGGAAGAGGAAGATGAGCATGTGTGTTGGGATGGGAGTTAGAAATAGTAATCATTAAAAATAACTAGATGAGACCAGGAGTATCCAACTGATTTACAACAATTAGCGGCTACCTGGATTGGTGAATTTAGAGGCTGCAGCTGCTGGTGCGGTCTTGCTTTCTGAGAACAAGCGGTTACTTTCTTCTTTTTTTTTTTTTTTTTTTATTTATTTTTTAAATATTTTTATTTATTTCTAGGAGAGAGAGGGAGAGAGAGACAGCGTGAGCAGGGGAGGGTCAGAGAGAGGGAGACACAGACTCTGAAATAGGCTCCAGGCTCTGAGCTGGCAGTCAGCACAGAGCCCGACGTGGGGCTCGAACCCACGAACTGCGAGATCATGACCTAAGCGAAAGTCGGACACTTAACCGACTAAGCCACCCAGGCTCCCCACAAGCGGTTACTTTCACTGTGGAGAGGGTCATGACATGAAACAAGTTCCTGTCCCATCAATGTTTACACGATCCAGTGATCTTAAGACTTCCAGCACCTTTAAAATAACACTCCTCCTCAAAATACTAGAGTGCTCAGATTAGATCCACATTTTATTCAAATAAGTTGGGGAAGACTTGTGAAGATTTCACTCCAAGGTAAAATGAATCCTAGTTCCCCGTTAGTGCCAACAGTCTGATTACTTCCTATTGTCTGTCTTCTATTTTATGTGCATGTTTTTATAATTTTAAGTGATATTCATGGGAGAATGTGTTCTAACAAGAGTACATGGTGGGAGCTACTGCTTTTAGATTCCTTCATGACACCTAATGAGAGTTTTACACTCAGATGTGGGTACTTGGATGTTGCTGAATGACTTCCCCAGCAGATCCTAATAGTCTCTCTGGGCCTGCCTCAATAAAGACTATCCTTGGGAAAACATTCATAAATTCAACAAATTGAATACCTACTATGTGCCAGGCATGAGCTAGGCTTTAGGAATACATTAGAAATTATACAAATATGTGTATTGCAAGAAAATTCATGAGTGTCCAAGTGTTATGACATTTCTTTCCTATTTATTTAAATTCAAGTTAGTTAACAGACAAGTGTACTATTGGTTTCAGGAGTAGAACCCAGTGACTCATCATAACACGAGTACTCCTCTCAACAAATGCCCTCCTTCATGCCCATCACTCATTTAGCCCATCCCCCCACCCACCTCCCCTCCAGTAACCCTTAGTTTGTTCTCTATATTTAAGAATCTTTAATGGCTTGCCTCCCTCTCTTATCTTAGTTTCTATCCTATTTTTCCTTCCCTTCCCCTATGAGTTGACATTTAAAATTGCTGCTACCTTAGTATGCATCCAATAGCATACTTTCCACTATTAATCTATGAGAAGTCATTGTATTTGTCACTGCCACACACAGAAAATAAAAAATGGTCATCCCACTTCAGAATATCCTGCAGTTTGGGGCGACTGGGTGGCTCACTCAGGTAAGTGTCCAACTTAGGCTCAGGTCATGATCTCAAAGTTAGTGGGTTCAAGCCCTGTGTCAGGTTCTCTGCTGTCAGCACAGAGTCTCTTTGGGTTCCTCTGTTCACCTGTCTCTCTGCCCTTCCCCCACTTTCTCTCTCTCTCTCTCTCTCTCAAATAAGTAAACTTTAAAAAAAAATAATGAAAACAAAGGATACCCATTAGTTTATTCATCTAAGTTCTCTGTTGATGGATGTTTATTTCCAGTCTTTTGCTAATACCAATGGTACAAATGTCCTGTCCAGATGCGTATCATTTTGCAGAATATCTATAGGACTAATTCCCAGTAGTGGGATGGTTAAGCGTAAGGGATAATGAGCATATTTATTATTGTTAACTTTGGTAAATTTTAACCATTTTAAGTATATGGTTCAGTGGCACTAAGTACATTCACATTGGTTTGTGGGATTCTTTCTTGCATTTTTTAAATTTAAATTCAAGTTAGTCAACATATAGTATAATATTGGTTCCAGGAGTAGAACCCAGTGATTCATCACTTTACACACAATACCCAGTGCTCAGCCCAACAAGTACCCCCCTTAATGTTCCATCCACGTGGTTGCAAATGGCAAGATTTCATTCTTTCTGATCACCGAGTAATATTCCATTATATTAATATTCCATTTTATATATATATGTATATATATACACACATATATATTATACATGCATACGCCACATGTTCTTTATCCATTCATCAGTTGATGAATTGGGACATTTGGGCTTCACATTGTTGTACAACTATCTGCAACACCCATCCCCAGAACTTTTTTGCTCTTCCAAAACTAAAGTTTTGTACCCATTAAACAATAATTCCTCATTCCTCCCTACACCATCACCTGGCACCTACCATTCTGTCTCTATTAATTTTACCACTCCAGGAACATAGAAGTACATGTTTGTGACATATAAGTGACAGTAATACAGTTTTATGACTGGCTTATTTCGCTTAGCATAATGTCTTCAGCATCACAGTGTGTGTCAGACTTTCCTTTTTTAAACCTGAATAATATTCCATTGTATGTATATATACCCCATTTGATTTATCCAGGGAGATAATTGCTTCCACGTTTTGGTTATTGTGAATAAAGCTGCTATGAACATAGGTGTACAGTATCTGCCTTAGTCTTTCCTTTCAGTTCATTTTGGTATACACCCACAAGTGACATTGCTGGATCATATACTAATTCCATGTTTAATTTTCTGAGGTATTCTATACTGTATTTTATAGTAGCTGCATCCTTTCACATTCCCACCAGCACCGCACATGGTTCCAAATTCTCTGCATCCTCCCCAACACTTGTTATATTCTGTTTTGTTTGTTGTTGTTTTTATAACACCCATCCTAATGGGTGTGAAGTGACATCTACTTGTGGTTTTGATTTGCATTTCTCTCAAAATTAGTGGGGCTGAACATCTTTTCATGTGCTTTTATCTTTATCTGTTCTGGATATTAATCCCTTATCCAATATATGATACAAATATTTTCTCCCAGGAGTTGCCTTTTCATTTTATTGATAATGTCCTTTGTACAGAAGTTTTTAATTCTAGTGTAGTCCAATTTATCTGTTTTCATTTTCTGGCCTTGCTTTTAGGGTTATATCTAAGAAGTCATTGCCAATAGACTTTGCTAAATTCTATAAAGTCTGCATGCTTTGACATGTGTGACCACTTAAATCTCTACTCAGCTTAGTGGTCAGCTAACAGGTAGAGAGACATTACCTTAAATGGCAGGACCAGTAAGTCTTCCCTTAACAAATGGCTCTGTGTATGTTGGGGCACCCCTTCATTGCTCAGCCAGGCAGTAGAAAACTACGCGTTAGCTTTAACTTTCTGATTTCACAGAGACTGAAAGCCAGAGGAGAGAGCATAGGGCCCTCTCAGATATTTTCTAAGCATACGTACAACCCTACAAAGGCACATGGCACCCTACAAAGAAATAGGTCAAAGCTTTTCAGAGTCTCTGTGGGGACATCTCATTCCCAAGCTTTCTCTTGGAAGCTTTTCGTTAGCTTGTTCCTTGCCCCAACGGCTTTCCAGTGCTCCAGACAGCCACAGAGTTAAACAATTCCTCTAAATGCTTTTGAAAAACACTCCCAGGGAAAAGATATTTTGCATCGGAGGAGCTGCACATTAGGTAAAATAAAGACAGCTTTGCAATTGGTGTCTTCCAGGGAATACCAGGCAGGTCAAATAATAATAATTCACTGGAAATGATGCTTTAGAGAAACTCCACTCCCATTCTGCTCCTCCATATGGCTTTCTGGCTTCTTGTTTTACTGTAATTATGGGTTGGTGTTTTGTAGGGCTACCTCAGAGCTGAAAAGACAGATGTGGGAATAGGGCAAAGTAAAGTTCCATGAAGCTCACTGCCCTTATGAAGATTCAGCTATTTTTCTTAAATAAATGCCCCCCAGATTGCTGCAAGCATTTTGTTAATTTCCGTAGTCCTGAAAAACTTCATTCTGACATTTTTTTCTCCAGTTTTCTTATTGCTTTTATAGGAGAGAAAATTCTGGGAGGCCATTATTCCACTGTTTCTGCTGTCTCCTAAATCTCCAATCTTGAGTATACAACTTTTTAGCAATCTGTAGAATATGTAGAAGAACAATTCTGCTCCATACTAAAGGAAAGTATTTACCTCAAAGAAAAGCACTTGTACAGTTGTCTCAATTACACACTGAACTGACTGCTCTTTTTGTAGAACGCCATCTTTACTTAACAGACTAGCAGTATTATACACACATGAGTATTCAACTGATATTGTTTTTTATTAATTTTTTAAAATGTTTATTCATTTTTGAGAGACGGAACACAAGCAGGGGGTGGGGGCAGAGAGAGAGAGGGAGATACAGAATCTGAAGCAGGCTCCAGGCTCTGAGCTGTCATCACAGAGCCTGAGAAGGGGCTCAAACTGACAAACTGCAAGATCATGACCTGGGTTGAAGTTGGATGCTCCGCCAACTGAGTCACCCAGGTGCCCCTCGGCAGATATTTTCTTAAACATGAATGAATCAAGCCTCACATTTCAAGAACTACAGACAGAAGTCAATGCCAAGTCTCAAACTTTCAAGCAAAAATAAAAATTAGGGAAAACTTCTATCTACCACTATGTGTTTGACAGCTTCCCAATACTTATACTTTTCTGGTAAGATTTGTGATGATGTTAACAAATGTCATTATGTGATATGAATAATGAAATGTGTCAGAATTTGGAATATCTGTATAAGTCCATGAACCATTATTTTCTAAATAATCAATGGGCAGTGTTAACACTATCATGGGTAGATAAAAGATTTTCACCGTTCAAGTTAGACCAATAGATTTTAATATAAAAAGCACAAAATATTCATAGACTTTATTTCAGATTTCAGATTTCAACTAACCCTTAAGAAATTATCATTTGTCCAGTTTTGGTATAGTATCAAAGAATATCCACAATTATCCGAAATGGTTACTAAAATAATCCTATTTTCAACTGCATATCTCTGCAAGGCCAGATTTTCTTCATATATTTCAACTAAAATAACATATCATAACAGATTCAATATTGAAGGAAATAAGACTATCTAGCTATCTTCTATCAGCCCAGACATTAAAGATATATATAAACATATAAAACAGTGCCATTCTTGTCACATTTGTTTGTTTTGGAAAATATAATTATTTTTCATTAAAATATTTGTATTAACATATAATGAGTTGAGGTGTAGCTCGGTTGGTTAAGCTCTGACTCTAGCTTTCAGCTGAGGTCATGATCTCACAACTCTGCACTGACAGAGCAGAGCCTGCTTGGGATTTTCAATCTGCCTCTCTCTCTCTCTCTGCCCCTCCCCTGCCTGTGCTCACTTTCTCTCAAAATAAATAAATAAACTTAAAAAAAAAAAGTATAATGGATTATTTTAAAGAAATAACAAATTTGTGTTTTAATTTCTACTGGGGTAAATATCAAAAGTTATAACTCATGTGAATAAAAGTTCTTTAAGGCCCTTAATAATATGTAAAAGTGCAAAAAGGTCTGAACTGAAAAATTTGAGAACTGCTTATGCTAGGCTTTCTAAGATTAAAGCCCTAGTAACAAACCAACTGGAAAATATAAAGATGGCTATTATTTAGTACTTAATTGACCATGTTTAGTGCAAATATTTTGGACACGTGACTCATGTCCAAAATATGTTCATTCATCATGTTCATCTGGCATGATGGTCAGAATTAGTTAATCTGTGTAGAACCTTTTAGGCTGACCCTTTCTGCTTTTTGAATAGGCCATGCTTCTCTATCTCTTAGCTTTTGTGCAAGGCTGTTACTCTGCCTGGAAAGCTCTCTCACCCCTTCTTCTAACAATTCTTATTTATCTTCAGATCTCAGATCAAATGTCCCTATCTCAGGGAAACCTTCCCTCATCTACTTCCAAAGTTCTCATCCTCCAGATTTCATTGAAACCCCCTAATTTCTTTCATGGGTCCAAGCACTTGTTTTCTTTCATAGCATACATCACAATTTGAATTATGTAGTTTTAAGATTTTATTAGTGCCTTTCTCTCCCTTAAACTTCAGCTACACAAGGGCAGTTTCCTTTTTAGCTTACCAGTTTATCTTCAATATGTATCAGTGTTTGGCAGTATATATGTACAAAATGAGTCAATTATTTTCCAATATGAAAAACACATGTTGAGGCAAGGAAGAGTGCATTTTATTGATTGTCCCATCATTTTAAATAGTTTTTCAAATTACTAGCCTTGAGTTATGAGAGATCTGTTGAAAACAGTTTTGATTGTATGGCCCTCCAAGTAAAAAGATATCTTAGGAGCACAATCATTCTGAAAGAAATTAGATTGCTTGATTTGTTTACACAGATGCCATTTCACAGAGCTTTCTCCCAACCCATGCTTCTGAGTCCAAGCTTTTTAAAAATAAAATACAAAAAGACTTTTACTAATGGTTATGCTGAGCCTTTCTCTAAAAATAGCTTTTATTAAATGCAGGAGGAGATTGGATTCATGCTGTATTATTTCTTTTGGGACTAATGGTGCATTTTCCAACTTCAGAAATTGTTTTTAAGACCGCAGAAGTATCAGATTAAACGAATGTGATGACTACCTCAGGACAGTAGTATTTTATTATATTTTCCTTCCAAGAATGTAACTGTTATAAATTACTACAGTTATTTATTCTTCCCTTTACAATTTATTAACTGAGGAGGTCATATTTCATTCTTCTTCCATTTGGGTAACTTGTGTGTGTGTTTTCATGCAGCAGTGACAAATAGTTTTTCATTTGAGGGCTCTAGACTTTGGTCCTGTTTTAATTAGGAGACTTTCGAGATTTGGATGAAGGCAGCATATTGTCCTTTCAGATATCCAGGCAAAATTTGCAGCATCTGTCTAACCATAAGAGTTACAAACCCCCTTCAGATAATAAGTCTACTATACTTTAATAGCACTGCTTTCAGAATTTACAGCCTTTACTTTAGAGCACTCAGTGTTGATGTTACTGCTAATCTCAAATGGTTTTGTTTTACACAGAAACAAATGGATATCAATGCTGCTATTCAAGCCTTGATTGAATCACATACTGCCCTGCAGATGGAGGTAATATATCTGGCTTTATTTACATTGGCACCCTCAATATACAAATTAAACCAAAGTTTTTTCAGGGTCCAAAAAGTGGCTTTATCTCAAAGATTGTATTTAAAACAGATTGAACGTAATGAAACTACTTTTAAGGACAAAGTAAGCATTTTTAATAAATAGAAATACATGCATGAGATGTTTTTTAAGGAAAACATTTTTAAAAGGTGTAATGTCATTTAAGGAATTTTTTAATAAGGAATTAGGTACCGTAGAAGAAAGTTTAATGAAGTTAGCCATTTCTTAAAATGGGATCTATCACTGTTACTCATTTTTCTTCTTTAAACTCTATTCAGTGTATAATTTCTTTAAAAACAATATACTCCAGTGGCATAACAATGGTTGAGTTTTATGTTAGCTTGGAAACTAGGCCTCTAGAGTGAATTTAATCTCTTATTTAGGATCAGGTTTAATAAAAAATACATATATGCCTATATTTAAATATAAACTGTTCTTTACATCCTACCCCCAACTCATTGCACACAGCAAAATTATGTTTTTCTTCTGCCTTGGTCCATGTTGATTATGAGGATTACATACTGCTGCTGGCTACTCTGCATTTTTGCTAATCTGATTCCTGTGATGACTTGGCAGAGCTACCAGAATACTGAAGTGACTTTAATTGACTATGGCGCAGAGATATTCAAAACCCTGAACTACCTTAGCAATTTACTGCACAGCATCAAGAATCCTCTTGGCACACGAGATAACCCAGCACGAATCTGCAAAGATTTGCTTAACTGTGAACACAAAGTATCAGATGGTAAGCTCTTGGTTTTCTCAAACTCTGATGTCTAATTTCATCATTGCAATGTGTTTGAGGTTAATACTATATTCATTTTGAATCTTAATCATTTCGATACAACTCTTATAGAAGGCATTTTAATGTTATCATATAGTCTTGGAGGGAGACATGATTCTGAAGTCAGACTATCCTTTTCTGAAGATTCATATTGTAAATGTCTTCTTCTACACAGCCTTACTGATCCCCAACTTTCCTACTCCACCCTGATTATAGCACTTGCTTACACTTTGTGCTTGGAACATATCATATTCATATTAAAAATTAAAATAGGAAGGATTGACCTTTGGGCTAAAGGAGTACCTGTCAGGTCCACCAAAAGTGACAAGATGAAAAAAATATATATGGGAGAGCCCCCACCAGCACAGCTCCTAAAATGATGGCTTTTACACAGAATGGAATTTAAATGTATCACTGCAGAGTCAGTGAGTAGGAAGATGGTTTGGTATTCTTGGAATTTTTTCATTCCTACACTAATAGCCCCAAATTC
Organism: Hyaena hyaena; assembly: GCF_003009895.1. Taxonomy (NCBI): domain Eukaryota; kingdom Metazoa; phylum Chordata; class Mammalia; order Carnivora; family Hyaenidae; genus Hyaena; species Hyaena hyaena. The sequence continues at coordinate 222,190 of NW_024080918.1, forward strand.
ATTAACCAGAGGTACAAAAATTAATTTAGAGTAGACCCATCAAGGAAAAGTTTTAAAGCAAGTAGAACAGTTCTAATTGTCGAATGATAGATAAGGGAACCCTTTCAGCTGCAATATATCATTTAATTTTAATTTCTATTGGGTCTGTGGTCAGATGTACAATCAATATTAGTAGTTATAATTTTTTGCTAAAAACTTATATGTAGCAATGACACATGCTGATTTGAAAAAAGCATGTTATGTTCTTCTATATGGCAAATAATAGTCCATATTTTATTTAAATTATATATACATACATACACATCATATAACACAAACAGACTCTTGTCCAAAAACATAAGCTTCTATTCTATAAGTGCAATGAAAATGTTCATTTTATTTATATTAATAAAATGCTTAACTTCTATAGATATTTCCTGCCCTAAATTACCACAAAAAACTAAACTAATATAGACAGTTACAGCCGTCTATAGTCATTCTGTTTGATTCTTTCCCATGTTTGATGGCATAAACATGAAATTCTATCGAATTGAAAGTAACAGAGACATTTTAAGACATACAAATGACTGAAATCTAATTCAATGTCTGCCTTCTTTGTAAGAAAAAGAGCTAAGTGGTATGAATTGCAAGATATCAGAAAGGTTTAAATACCCAACAATATTTTCATCACTAGGAGACAGCAAATGCTATAGAAAAACACAAAACAGCAGAGAACAGGGATATGATAGAAAGCGGAGTAGGGTTAAGTTTCAAATACAGTAATTAGATAAGGCATCTCTGAGAACATGACATTTGAGCAATGTCAGAAGGAGGTAGGATACAAGCTACAGGAAATCTAGGGAAAGAGCTTTATAGCCAGAAAGAACAAATACAAAGGCCCTGGGCCTGGGTATATGTAGTATGTTCTAGGATTAATAAGAAGGCCAGGGTGACTAGAAGAGAGTTCATAAAGGGGAAGTGGTAGAAAATGAAGTCAGAAAGATATCCAAAACACCAGGTTATAATAAGATCTTACAGACTACTCAGAAGACTCCAGCTTTTATTTTGAATATGGTGGGAAACCATTATAAGTTTTGCAGCAAAGAAATGATATGATTTGACTTAGATTTTTGAAATATTACTATGGCTAATGTAGTGCAAATATAATGAAGACAACAAGAAGCCAATGAGAAGGCCACTGAAAAAATCCAGGTAAGAGATGACAGTGAGTTGGAGTAGAGTTAGTAGCAGAATAAATGATAAGAAATGATCAGGTCTTTGGCTGTGTTTTAGGGTAGAGCCAGCAGTTTTTGATGATAATTTGGATGTTATGAGACATAATTTGGGTTATGAGAGAAATAGAATGATAGAAGAGGACTCTAAGGTTTTTGACTAATGGATGGAAGTGTGGGGTTGCTGTAAGAGAGATGGAGAAGCAAGTTTTGGAGGAAAGGTCAGGAATTTAGTTTTAGATATTTTTCTTTTGAGATGTCTGTTAAGTGTAAAGTAAGAATGTCAAGGAGGTAAGTGAGGTAGCCTTAGAGAAAGGTTCTGTACAGGGGTAAAAATTATGAATTCATTTTCATATAAATAGTGTCTGTTTATTTGTGGACTGCTGAAGACCACCTAAAGAGTAGATAGAGAAAGAAAAGCTTAAGAGGTCTATACTCTATGCCTTCGGGCTCTTCAGTGTTTAAAGATCAGGGAAATGAGGAGGAACTAGCAAAGAAAACTAGGAAGAACCTATCCCTGGTCGAAAGAAAACTAGGTGAACGCCTGAGGAAGGGATCCACTGGGTTCCTGTCAAGTAAAGTTAAGACTGAGAAAAACTACTGAATTTAGTAGCATGAAGCTCTGTGATGACCTTCACAAGAGCGGTTTAGAGGAATAGTAGTGGTTCAAACTTCATCAGATTTTAAGAGAAAATTATAGAGCCAGAGAGTTTCCATTTCCAGTAATGAAACAGTTAATTCAAATTGCCTGACTAAATATCTTTGAAAAATTGTTTTCAACTTAAAAGCATCAAATAACTAACAAAATAGTGAGGAGATTTTAAGCCAACATTTTGAAGAAGACAACAAAGAGACGAACACACTTAGAACTGCTTTTGCCCTGGTTGTTTTCTAAATATAGCTCCTGGAGGCTTCGTGGGGCTGGGCCAAAGTTGGAATCTGTGGCCCATCAAATGTGAGGATTTAGGCTTTCAAAGGGCTCCATTCTAAAAGTAAACATACACTGGAAGAGATAGACTATAACCTAGCTTCACATCACGAAGATAGCTCAGAATCTTAAGCTTTGAACTTGAACTAAGATGATTCCTGACTGCTAGTATCGCCACCCCATATCTACCAGAAACAAAAGTCTGATATACTATCATCCTCGGGCTCAAATTATTTCCACAAATCATTTCTCAAATGTAGTGCCCAGCACACAGTCAATGATAATGAGGCATACCGGTTGATAAAACACCATGAATGAGAACTGGCAGAAATAGCAAGCAGAATTACACTCAAAGGAAAAATTAACAGAGGAAGAATTTGAAACTGAAGTTATAATAGACAAGCCTTCCATAGGAACACAGTCAATTCATAATAATCAGAAGGGAGGCAGAATATATGTGTGCAAGCACAGATAGGTAAGGAGATATGGTAGTAGGTGGTTCTGTAATCTCCATTCACATTGCTTCAGTTGTCTCAGTGACATTGAAAGGTTATCACTCAAGAATAGAGGTGAAGGGTTGGATATAGTAAAGGTGAAAGGAGAAGAAAAGGTTTCAAACAGTAGCTAGGAGAGTGACAGAGGTAACTAACTAGGGAAACATAGTGTTGTTGTCTGGCAGTCTTACGAATATTTGACTGTGAAGTGAGTCCAGTCCGCATAATTGTATTTTTCTTCAGCCACATTTAGCTGTGCAGGTACAGGCGCAAGATTGGACTTCTATGAGGTTGGGATTTTATAAGGCAAGCACAATGAATTGAGGTAAGACAGGGATGTTAAGGAAGTCTCCAAGGAAGTAATTATAGTAAAGGTCTGTGGTCTGTGGGTTTTACTTGGGTAGGAAGGGAATCAGACACATGATTATGAGAAATGATGAAAAAATGTTATAAATGGATTGTTGGTCCTGATAGGATGGAAGAATGATTGGAGTCAGGACAATAGAGAATGAGTTGAAATAGAAGAGGTGAAATAATGGCAGAATCCTAGTTGTAGATAATAGCAAAGGCTAGGGTATGGCCTGGGGAAGTGAATGGTTAAAGTGAATGGGGCAGTAGGGGAGCAGGGGAGCAAACAAGAACATTGGCAGAAGAGTTCAAGGAACTGAGAGGCCAAGGTATCGGAAGTGTCATCCATGTCCCCAAGAATTAGGTCACAAGTAGATTTTCTGAGAGTAATAGCCATCCAATGATAGAAATCTTCAAAGAAAGTGGATTGCAAGAGGAAGAGGTAATGGATGAAATAATACAATGGCAGTCATTTTACTGTGGAGTTGTGTCAGGGAAAAAATAGGGAGAAAGGTCCAGAGGTGGCAGTGAAGAGCCAGAAAGACCTTCCCTACTCCAGGCACAAAGAAAATAGAGGCTGTGGCAGAACTTGAAAGAGCTGCAAGGGAAGCAGTGTGCTCATAGGAAGCCATTTTTGAGTTAGAATGTTTGGACCTACCAAAGATAGAGTATAGTATTCATTCTATAGTATAGTATTCATATAGTATTCATATGTTGAGCTTCATTTATAGCTCAACATATCCTGAAAAAATTATGAAGTCCCTACCAATCCACCATTGTACAACATAGTATCTGAATTCAAAGCATTCTACCCCATATAACAATAAGAGTTTGCTTGATGGAAAACTTTTTATAAGAAACTTATTAGCTCATGTACTAGAAAGAAACAGATTCTCAGAAGAGAAGAGATGGTGGTGAAATTATGTGTTTACCCCATTAGATAAGACTGGAAGCCTGCTTTAGAACCTGATAAAATATCCAGCACTAATTGCTACAAACTTCCCAAAATGTCTGAAAATTTGAGGAATAGGTAAAACAAATGGGGGGAGGGGGGGAGTAGACTAGAGGATAGGATTTCATTCACCCAATTCTTCCGTGTCTCAGTAGATCAGTAGGTCTTCAAATGTCCCTGGACCAGAGTAAGAAACTGTTGAAATGCAGATTCTCTCAGGACCTGCATTAGACTTAATGAATCAGCAAGTCTGGGGATAGGGTCCAGATACCTGTGTTTTTACAGATGTTTCTAATGCCACTAAAATTTAAAAAACACTGTAGTAGAGGACAGTCCCTACTCTTGGAGCCACCAATTCAGCAAATGTTCGAGTAGTAACAAATTGTTAAAGATGTTTTGGAATTCTAAAATAATGGATCAGAGGAAGCCCAGGATGAGGTAGAGGAATCTTTGCAACAGGGTAAGAATGGAACTGACCAAGGATTTCTCCATACTGTAGAAATGACATTTGACAAGTACTGTTTGATTGTCTTGCCTTTCTAATGCAAGAAAGGAGGGCTATATCTCATTCAAAAATTCTTAGTCTTTGCTTTTAGAATAAGGTACTCCTTCAATATTCGGAGACTGTTACTCTGGAACTAAGACGCTAGATCAATTCTTTTCCAACCTGAGAATTTCCTGTAGACTGACTTTCAAGACTCCTTTTGATTCTGCTGGGCATTCAGTGAAGGCAAATGTTGTCAGGTTTACACTGGGGTTAGGAAATTCAGTTTTTCCCACTTACAAATCTGATGAAGAAACCACAAAAAAGATAGGAGGATTAGGAGGAACTTGACGGAGGAACAAGGGGGAGAAGAAGGGGGGAAATGGTGGGGGAAAGGGAGAGAGGCAAACCATGAGAGACTCTTGAATGCTGACAAAAACTGAGGACTGATGGATGTGGGGGGGAGGGGGGGATGGGCATGGAGGAGGACACTAGTGGGGATGAGCACTGAGTGTTATGTGGAAACTAATTTGACAATAAACTATTTGTAAAAAAAAAAAAAAAGATAACCATTTAATTCTACCTTTTCTGTCTGAAAACAAAGAATGTTTTATTATTTTTATGCCAGTTATCATAAAGGTAATATTTTACTTCAGGGAGATTGAAATTATTTCTGTTTAGGGGCACCTGGGTGGCTTAGTCAGTTAAGCGTCTGACTTTGGCTTAGATCATGATCTCGCGGTTCGTGGGTTTGAGCCCCGTGTCAGGCTCTGTGCTGACTGCCAACTCAGAGCCTGGAGCCCATTTCAGAGTCTGTGTCTCCCTCTCTCTCTGACCCTCCACTGCTCACGCTGTCTCTCTCTCTCTCTCTCCTAGAAATAAATAAAAATATTTAAAAAAAAAGAAATTGTTTCTGTTTAATATATATGTACCTGTATATAGTATGTATGTATTTTTTTAAACTCTGTAATGACATAGAACAGATATATACACACATATACCATATTAACTGCAACTCTTCTGTTAACTATGTAACTTTAAGCTGATGAGCTCATCTAGAGCAAGAAGCAATAGGGGTGCCTGGGTGGCTCAGTCTGTTAAACGTCTGACTCTTGGTTGCAGCTCAGGTCATGATCTCACGGTTCAGTTCTTGAGTTGGAGCCCTGCATCAGGCTCTGGCCAGACAGCACAGATCCTGCTTGGGATTCTCTACTTCTTTTTCTCTCTCTTTCTCTGTTCCTCTCCCTTCTCTCTCTCAAGATAAATAAATAAACTAAAGAAAGAAAGAAGCAATAAAGTCAGCCATTATATCATTTTTTTGTTAAAATTATAAAGTGCTCTTAAATTGATAGGTATGTGAAAAATATAGTATTTTCGGTATCAACTTATGCTTGCAGCTTTCATTCATTGACTAAAGGTAAATATCTTTATAGTCTTCTAAGTTTTTTTTTACACTTAAGACTGTAAACTGTATATTTAAAGTATGATCATTTGTAATGATGGTTCAAATATGTTTTAGTATAGCATCTAAGTATTTTTATGTTTTACAATAAATTAATAGGAAAATACTGGATTGATCCAAATCTTGGATGCCCTTCAGATGCAATTGAGGTTTTCTGCAATTTCAGTGCTGGTGGTCAGACATGTTTATCTCCTGTTTCTGTAACAAAGGTATGTATTGAACTGTAGAACACAGGCTGGTACTTGCCCAGTTTCAGGCAACATAATTTTTAAAGTTCTGTCACTTTAAATAATTATGAATTTTTGAGTGGAAGCAAGATATCATTCTCTACCATATACAAGAAATGTTTTGTTTTTAAAAAATAATTCTAGTGAATCTTGACATTTTGATGGTGTCTTTTATGATTGCCGTATCATGGCTTACTCTACTGATTATGCTTTTTAGATTTCCTTTTAAAAATGTGGAACATGTTTTTATGCATGCATTTACATTGGAAAATCCTCAAACAGTGTTTGTAATTAGTAATCAGTTCCCTAACGTTTTTCTGAAAATGACGTCATTGAAAGAGGAATTTTGCCACAAAGCTTACTCATTTTGGTGATTTGGCACAAAAGAACCTGCCTTAAACATCCATTGACTATTATTTAAAATTTCTTTCAAGTATAGTAGAATGAATGAAAGTTAGCTTGGTATGCTACTGGGGACTATAACAAGGATCTATAAAACCTAAAGCTTAGTTCTACCCATAACATGTACTGAAGAAATCAAAACTGCATTGCTTTCTTTTTCTGGTTAAACCAGTTTGGTATTATTACCAAGAACTGATTTCTCTTTTTTTTATTTTATTTTATTTTTATTTTATTTTATTTTTTTTACAAATAGTTTATTGTCAAATTAGTTTCCACATAACACTCAGTGCTCATCCCCACAAGTGTCCTCCTCCATGCCCATCCCCCTTCCCCCCCACATCCATCAGTCCTCAGTTTTTGACAGCATTCAAGAGTCTCTCATGGTTTGCCTCTCTCCCTTTCCCCCACCATTTCCCCCCTTCTTCTCCCCCTTGTTCCTCCGTCAAGTTCCTCCTAATCCTCCTATACATGCAAACATACGATATTTGTCCTTCTCTGCCTGACTTATTTCGCTCAGCATAACACCCTCAAGGTCCATCCATGTTGCTACACAGGGCCAGATTTCATTGTTTCTCATTGCCATGTAGTATTCCATGGTATAGATAAACCACATCTTCTTGATCCATTCATCTGTTGATGGACACGTAGGCTCTTTCTATGTTTTAGCTATTGTGGAGAGTGCTGCTATGAACATTGGGGTACATGTGCTCCTATGCAAGAACTGATTTCTCATTGACAAAGAATGGATACACCTGCCATTGTATGTTTGGTCCATCATAAAGAGGCAGCAACTAAGATGTCAGTCTGTTAATCTCTCTGCGCTGCTTATTGTTAGACTGCCCTGTCCTGAAATATGCCTCTCCATTAACCAGGATGTTTCATCAGTTCATCTCAGTAGGTATTCTCCATTAATATCCTCAAAGCAGAGGAAGGAGAGAGTCTTCCATTTGTAGGAAATCCATGTTCCTCTGATGAAGATCAGCATGATAGTCTTACTTCCAAAATATCTGCATGGTCATACTCACTCTCCTCGATTTGGCCCAGAAGTTTTATTTGGATTATCATAGAAGGAAGATGGAGACTGGGAGGGGTGTGCAAATGAGACAGGAGTGGTGAAGGAGCTGCGCTCCAATTCCTTCCTTGACTGACTCAGCTCTTCCATCTCTATCCGTGAACTCAACCTGAGAAAGACTGGGCAGGTAGTGGAAAGAATGGTAGACTTGGAATCAGAGACTTTGGAATCAGGGTTCTAGTTTCTATTCCTCTACTAACCTGGCAAATGGCACTCTGAGCCACCAAAGAGCCTGTGCCAGCGCTGTGCTAGGTAAGTGACTTGTGGCTCCTTAAGTCCTTATAACCGTGACATATCAGCGTCATACTCTACCAACGAAGAAACTAAGTCTCAGGAAGGTTAAGTAGCTTATAGGTTTGTGATTCTTAACCTGTAAAATAAAGGAAACTGAACTACTTAAACTCTGATGTTCCTTATGATGATCCTTCCATGTTTTCATGCTCACTGACTTTCTTTGTCTTTCTTCTCTTTTCCTTTTCCTTTTTTGATTGTTGTTGTTTTATTTTTTTTCTTTCTCGGTTACCTCATAACTGATACTTTTCTAATTTCATGTTTGAAAATTAATATAAATTCCTTATAGAAACCATTTTTGTTTACTTATGTTATGACCATACCCCTGCTTAAATACTGCTAAAATAATAATAATATCGAAAGCTATAGAAATATCTGTTTCCTTGTCCAAGCCTGGGAAATATGCAATTAGACCTCCTTGCTACAATATTGCTCTATATTGTTGAATTTATTATTAATATTGTTCATGAATTCATTCATTTCAATAAACATTTATTGATGATTTGCTCTATGACTGGAGTGGCATTAGGGGCCGGCAACACAAAGAATGAGATTCTATCCTGATCCTTAAAGGCTCTCATAGTTAAAATTACTCAACAAGTTATTATTGCAACTTCTAACTTATCTTTGGAAACTCAAAAAAAAATCTTCAAAGGAAAGTATACACAATTTCAGATTTTTGTGGAAAAATCATTAATCAACTAATTATTAATGAATTTTAGATAACATTATAAAAATTACCTTCATTTTCTTTTTGTCGTATCTAGTAGCTTAATGGTATGCTACAGCCGGCTCACACAGACTCAGGAGAGCCTATTGTTCACATCTCTTTCCAATTCCATGTTCAGTGACACCACAGTGATAACCTGAAATCGGGCACGGTAGCAGTGTTTACACCATGGAAATCAGAAAATGCTGTAAATCAGGGATTCCCAACCCACCCCTGCAAAAGCCAGTGGTTCAGTCACATACTGTTGACTGGCATTTAAATGCCAAGGAAAGTAGTTTTCTCAAGGCTTCATTCCAAGAACTTTGCTCAAATTCCCCTGAATTATAAGTTTCTCGATTGCCACGTCTTATTAACCTGTATATTGTTTCTATGAAATTAGTTGGAGTTTGGAGTTGGAAAAGTCCAGATGAACTTCCTTCACTTACTGAGCTCAGAAGCCACCCATATCATCACCATACACTGTCTAAACACACCAGTGTGGACAAGCGCTCGATCAAGTGGCTCAGGATTACCTGTTGGCTTCAAGGGATGGAATGGCCAGATTTTTGAAGAAAACACTCTACTTGAACCTAAGGTGCTTTCAGATGAATGCAAGGTAAGGGATGGCCCTTTTAGAATTGTTCAATATAACTAACATAAGATTGATAATACCATGAAATTAAAATAACAGGAATAAGACTTTAATTGTAAACTGAAGATCCAGAAGTGTAGGAAGTTTTAAAGTGCCCAAATAAAATCACGTTTTTGAGAATCAAGCCTTTGCTTATATTATATCTTGTCAACTTTTGTCACATCCATTGATCATCCATGGATTTTTATATACAAAATAGGTGTTAATACATAGATTTCATTTTTCCTTATATTGAATAAATAATTATATTACACCTAATTGGATAGAGCATATACATCACTTCATATATTTTCACCACTGTAATTCTACTTCTCATTATTTCATGAAAGACAGGTTATAGAGGCAAGTCAGTTGTATTTCATTTTGTCACTCGCTATACCTGTTACCAAATGTGGGCAGACTTGCAGATTGGCTGCCCCTACTAAAATAGGTGTTCAAATCAATATTTGAATCATAGCCCATTGTTCCTACTAAAATTCAATAACAAATATTATGAAAAATCTATAATTTTAAAAGATGTGTTATATAGCAGGTATCAGCCAACTACAGTCCACAGACCAACTCCAGCTCACCACCAGTTTTCATAAATAAATGTTATTAGAACACAGCCACATATATTTGTTTACTTATTTTTTTAAATCTTTTTAAAATGTGTATTTATTTTTGAGAGAGAGAAAGACAGAATGTGAGCAAGGGAGGGGCAGAGAGAGAGGGAGACACAGATACAGAATCTGAAGCTGTCTGAGCTGACAGCAAAGAGCCTGATAACAGGCTTGACTCACAGACCACAAGATCATGACCTGAGCCAGAGTCGGCTGCTCAACCGACTGAGCTACCCAGGTACCCCTGTTCATTTACTTATTACCTATGTCTGTTATCACACTGTGATGGCAGTTAAATAAATGTGACAGATTCTATGGTGCACAAAACCTAAAGCCTTTATTAGCCCTTTACAGAAGAGTTTCCTGACCCTGTTATAGAGAATAGCATCCACTTTTCATACTTATCATTAATGACTTTAAGTAGCTTGGTTTCTTTTTCTTGTGTACTATGAAGATGGTGCCTTAGATTTATTTCTTTTTTTGTTTGTTTGTTTTTAATGTTTTTTATTTATTTCTGAGAGAGAGAGAGAGAGACAGCGTGAGCAGGGGAGGGTCAGAGAGAGAGGGAGACACAGAATCTGAAACAGGCTCCAGGCTCTGAGCTAGCTGTCAGCACAGAGCCCAACATGGCTCGAACCCACAAACCGTGAGATCATGACCTGAGCTGAAGTCAGATGCTTAACTGACTAAGCCCCCAGGAGCCCCTGAAGCTGGTGACTTAACATCTCTTACCATTTTCAGGGGACTCTACTTTTTCACATTTTATTTTTGGACAAAGAGTGCTTGAGTATTTGAAAAATAAGAGGCAAACAGAAACATACAGCTTATCTTTACAAGCAGAGATCAACATTACCAACAAATTCATTTAACTTTTACAATTTTTCTCAGAAACTTTCAGTGACTCACTACTATCTCTGAGATACAATCCAAACTTATCAGCTCTTCACTTAACACTTAGGACAGTCAGGCCCAACCTACATTTCTAGTTTTCATTGATTGTCAACCCAAAACTATGACCAAACTGGCCTAATAATAATAATAATAATAATACAACCCAAAACTATGACCAAACTGACCTATTAATAATAACACCACCACCACCACCACCACAACAACAATAATAACATCAATAATTCCTACTACTAGTTATTGGGCTTTATTATACAGCAAGTACCCTGTATTACATACATTATTTCATTTAATTATAACAGCTTTGTAAAGAAGTCTCACTTAATAAGAAAGTGAAGGCACAGAGAGGTTAAATAACTTGCTCAAGGTCATCCAGATAATTAGTGAAGAGTAGGAAATAAAGGCCAGGTGGGTATAACTCCGAAGCCTATGCCACACTATACTGGTAGGTGCTTTAATCGAAATCTCATTTAATCCTCACAACCTTATGAGGTTTTTATTTTTCACATTTTTATGTAAGGAGACTGGTGGTACCTGGATTTCTGTCAAAATCTGTTCCAGGCCAAAATCTGTGCATTAAAACCCCTCTCTAGGCTTATTTTTGCAACCATCTTCTACTTTTCCAACTTTTTTTTTTTTTTGTATGTTTGTTTTTACTCATGTTGTTACCTTTCTCTGAAATGCCTTCTCTACCGCTCTAACCAAGTGGCAACTTGAGGCATACTTGAAGGGCCATCTTAAATTCTGAATTCTGAACTCATGAAGCTTCCCCTGCGTACTTCAGTGGGAAATGAGAAATTTAGCACTCACTGTCTACATTATTTATATTGCACTTACTATGTATTGTCTTGTGTTGTCTCTGTTTGTGTTTCCCCTGTCCCCAACTAGATGTATAAGCTGCTAGTATTCAAACGCCAGAACTAATTAATTCATCTTCATACTTCTCAAGCACTGTAAGAAAATACAGGATTACGTCTTACTCAACTGTGCCAATTTTACTCAGTGTTCAATAAATATTGTTCGAAAGACTTAACGAGTTAATCTAATGATGTCTTACCCACAACTCTAGTTCTAGTTATCACCAAGCTGATGACTAGAACATGGAATTCATAGCTTAAATAAACTTTAAAGATCCTTCAAATTTTAAAATTGATACTATGCTAATTCTATAAATGAGTAAGTGAATAATCTTAATAAAAAGCTTCACAAAATTAGTCAATTGTGTTTCTCTATTTTGTCTTGTTGAAGCTTAATCATAAGATTTTTTTTTAATGTTTATTTATTTTTGAGAAAGAGAGAGAGACAGAATGTGAGCAGGGGAGGAGCAGAGAGAGAGAGAGAGAGACCAGAAACCGAAGCCGACTCCAGACTCTGAGCTGACAGCTCAGCGGGGTTTGAACCCACAAACTATGAGATCATGACCTGAGCCAAAGTCGGGCACTTAACCGACTGAGCCACCTATATACCCCAATCATAAGATGTTTTTGTTCCATAGTAGAATTTGTCAGAAACAAAAGAGCATATAGTATATAAGAAAAACAGGCCTAGAAAGAAGAGAGGAACGAAACGATATAAACAGTAACCACAGACTGGCAATAAAGAAACCTAAAAGGTGATTTACATAATTATAATTTACTTCTGACTGAAGCAATTCTGGTTATTTCCTGCCTAAAGTACAGAAAGGTTGAGATAGCTCATTGCCTTTCATCCAAAAAGAATGCCCATCCTGAAGAATCGGTCCCAAATAAGGGAACACAGAACAGATGGGTGTTACTTATATGAGGAATAGTACAGCCTTTGTACTGATCCAATGATCCACAGACAGCAGACGCAGAAGTCTTAGCCTCAGAGACTGAAAAATCAGAACACATACTGCCATTTAGAGAAAAGAATAAACCATGTTTTCAATTAGTCATAGTGATTGTTAACCACTGAGCACTTAACTCTGTACCAGCACTTACTTTCTAGGGACTTCCTCTTCATTAGCTCTAATCCTTAAACTAAGCCTCATTGTCTGACAGTGAAGGGCATTGTCTGCTGAGAATGATTGCTAATGACACAATTACCTATCATCAAAGCACTTTGTTCTTGTTTTACAGATTCAAGATGGCAGCTGGCATAAGGCAAAATTCCTTTTTCACACCCAGGACCCTAATCAGCTTCCAGTAGTTGAAGTACAAAAACTTCCTCATCTCAAAACTGAAAGGAAGTACTACATTGAAAGCAGTTCTGTATGCTTTCTCTAAGGTTTCTGAATTAGTTCAGAATTCTTGCTGTTGGCCAGGTAATTGCTACAGAGGGAAAAGTATAGACAGAAAGATACTATCATTGTGAAATGCATGAAATAAAGCATTGGCTAAATCTTAAAGAATCTCAGGAAGAAAAGATTTCCTCCTAAGAAGGAGAAAAGGCATTTTTAAAGGACTATAATTGATAAAGTATTTAATTCTTTTAAAAATTATATTGATCTGTGCTTTCTTAAGAGAATTCCCTAGAACTGAAAATTTATAAACATGGAATTCTTCAGGGTATCCTATATTTTTTGACTGAGAGCAACGTACCCATTAGACAGCTGGAGGTGCAGAGCACAATGGAGCAATACTGGCTAATGCTCCCAAATGTGCAATGCTTCTGTCTAAAAATTCTAAGCCACAGTCTAATATGTCTTATTTTCCCAAATACTAAGCTGTATTCAGGTCCCCAATGGGCATATACATCTTAGCCGGTGGTACACTACCTCTTACGTGTTGCCTTTTTGTGTTGCTTGGTGCTCTTCCTAAAACAGGTGCTTGTGGCTTTTTCATAGACTATTATATTTCTTTTTTCGTCTTTGTCATTCTTGAAGAGTGTATGTACTGGTTACATCAAGATATGTTTTGGTTGTTAGTACTTATTTTAATTTGTTTGATTACATACTTAATAACAAGTAAAACATTATTTATGTGAAGTCCTTGTTCTATTTTAAAATTCTCTTTGTGGATATAGAAGCAAAGCCAGCGCACTGTAACCTGTGCTTATGCACAAGAGAATTGGGAGGTTTCTTTTGTTTTTATTTTTTAAATTGTTGTAAAAAATATTACCAGCCAGCTACATCCAGTAGTAGGTTTGGGTTAGAGTTTGGGGTTGTGATATACTATTTTTAAAAATCCATGATCATCTGGAATGATACTATGTATATATATATTTTGTAAAGTTTTAATTCAGCAAATCTTTTGAAATTGCTGCTGTTTTAAATTATAAAAACCGTTATTTCTGCTTCATACGAATTATATGTCTTGTAGTATTCATTGACTTATTTCATTATTCTTAAATTTAATGTGTTGGGACCTAAAAGAATTCAATTTACCAGTCTTTAAAGCAACATTCAGGAAAAAAAAGTCTTTAGCCATTTAAAATAGGCTCAGCTCATTCAGACTTTCCTTTTTGTCAGAGAAATGTTAGATCAGTATTAAAAGAAAAATATTATACCTTTTGGTATATAGAAAAGCTTATACATCCATTATAAACATATCTTTAGCCACAGCAATCCATACTTACCTATCTATAATAAAAAAAATATGCTTTAAATCTTTTCTGGTGGTATTTGTTTTTCTTCTTTTGTGACCACATCCTTTTTTTATTTCAAGTTTATTTATTTATTTATTTTTTAATATGTTTTATTTATTTCTAGGAGAGAGAGAGAGACAGCGTAGCAGGGGAAGGTCAGAGAGAGAGGGAGATACAGACTCTGAAATTGGCTCCAGGCTCTGAGCTGGCAGTCAGCACAGAGCCCGACACGGGACTCGAACCCATGAACCGTGAGATCATGACCTAAGCGAAAGTCGGACGCTTAACCGACTAAGCCACCCAGGCGCCCTCTTTTTTTTTTTTTTTTTTTTTAAAGCTTGTTTGTTTTTGTGAAAAAGAGTGCTCACAAGCCAGGGAGGAGCAGGGAGAGAGATTCCCAAACAGGCCCTGAGCTGTGAGCACACAGCTCGATGCAAGGCTCAATCTCACAAACCATGAGGTCATGACCTAAGCTGAAATGAAGAGTCAGATGCTCAGCCAACTGAGCCACCTAGGCACTCCCATGTCATTCTTGGTTTATTTATTTAATTTGAGATGGGGAGGAACAGAGAGAGAAGGAAAGAGAGATCATCTTAAGCAGGCTCCCAGTGCAGAGCCTGACATGGGGCTCAAACTCACAAACCATGAGATCTTGCCCTGAGCCAAAACCAAGAGTCAGACGTTTAACCTAATAAGCCATGCAGGAGTGCTCGCTTCGGCAGCACATATACTAAAATAAGCCATGCAGGCACCCCAACTATATCCTTTTATTGTGTATGATGACCCTCTGGCATAGTCCTTCTGTACATTTACAAAATTAGAAAGCATCTATTACATACCTATAAGAGGATTATAGTTTCTATTTCCTACTTGTACAAAATGAAGCCATGACATAGAACAAACTCTCTCATATATGGTCAACTGATTTTCAACGAAGGTGCCAAGACCATTCAATGGGAAAAGGACAGTTTTTCAACAAATGGTGCTGGGAAAATTGGATATCCACATGCAAAAGAATGAAGTTGGACCCTTATTTGGTATCATATAGAAAACTTAACTCAAAATGTATCAAAGCCCTAAATGTAAGAGACAAAACTATTGAACACTTAGGAGAAAACACAGGGGAAAGGCTTCACGGCATTGGATTTAGCAATGACTTCTCGGAGGTGACACTAAAAGCACTTTCAAAAAAAAAGGAAAAGATAAATTGGACTACATCAATATTAAGAACTTCTGTACATCAAAGGCACTATCAACAGAGTGAAAAGACATCCCACAGAGTGGGAGGAAATATGTGCAAAATATGTATCTGAAAAGGAATCAATACCTCCAGATATATTTTTTTAAAACTACTGCAACTCAAAAAACAAGCAATCCACTTGGAAAATGGGCAAAGGACTTAACAAACATTTCTCTAAAACAGATATATAAATGGCCAACAAATGAAAAGATGCTCAACATCACTAGTTATTAGGAAAATGCAAATCAAAACCAGAGTTAGATACCACTTCACACTCATTATGATGGCTATTATCCAAAAGAAAAAAAAGGAAAATAACAAGTGTTGGTGAGGATGTGAAGAAAGTAGAACCCTTATACATTGCTGGTGGGAATGTAAAATGGTACAACTATTGTGGGAAAAAGCTTGGCAGTTTCTCAAAAGTTAAACATAGAGTTACCATGTGACTCAGTAATTCTACTTTGTATATTTACCCAAAAGAATGGAAAGAAGGGACTCAAATGAATATTTGTACACAAGTGTTCATAGAGGCGTTATTCAGAATAGCCAAAAGATGGAAATAACCCAAATGTGCATCAACAGATGAACTGATAAAAAAATTTGGTATGCACATACAATGGAACACAACAATATGAATGTACTTGACGCAACTAAGCTGTACACTTAAAATGATTTAAAATGACCAATGTTATGTTGTGCATTTTTACCACAATTTTTTTTAATGGGGCTATGGCAAAAATGTCTGATACCTTGCTTGAGGAACATGGAAATGTTTTTGTTTTGTTTTGTTTTTTAAGTTTATTTTGAGAGAGACAGAGAGTGAGCATGCGCAAGGGGCAGAAAGAGAGGGAAGGTGAGAGAGAGAATCCTAAGCAGATTCCACATTGGCAGCACAGTGCCCAATGCAGGGCTTGAATTCACGAACCATGAGATCATAACCTGAGCTGAAATCAAGAGTCAGATGCTTAACTAATTGAGCCATCCAGGTGGCCCAGAAAGGTTTGTTTTAAAGGAGCAGAGGCAGGTTGATTCCAAATGAAGGAAACCAGAGTTTATACTCTAATTTCAGTCTCTGTGCTATACTTTTTGTTTCTCTCCCAATAAAACATTTCAGAGACATAAGTAGTTTTCCTAGATATCATTTAAGCAATATATATATATATATATATATATATATATATATATATATAACAGAAATACCTTACTTTCTGGGGGTTTTTTGGATTTTGAAATAGTAAATTTAAAGCACATCTTAATGTAATTATGGGCATTATATAGTATGTATAGTGATTAAGAGTACTCTTTGGATTAGTTATGTGACTTTTATATTCTTCATTGCTTCAGTTTCTTCACTTCAAAATGAGGATAATAAAAGTAAAAATCTGTATGAGTCAGGGTACTTAGAGAAACAGAATCAGTGGGAGATACAGATATAAATAGAGATACAGATTTCATATATAATATACATGTAATATCATTATATATGTATAATATATAAAATATCTTTATATTTTTAATGGAAATTTACTATGATGAATTGGCTTACACAATTATGGAAGCTAAGAATTCCCACAATCTGCCACCTGTAAACTAGAGACCCAAGAAGGCCACTGATGCAATTCAGTTAGGTCCAAAGGCCAGAGAACCAGGGGAGCCAATGGCTTAACATCTGGTCTGGCGGCTGGAGAAGATGAGATGTCCCAATGCAAGCAGGCAGACAAAGCAAAAAGGAACAAATTCTTCCTTACTCTGGCTTTTGTTTGATTCAGGCCTTCAGTGGATTGCATGGTGCCCACTCACTGTGGTAGAGGGATAGTTTACTAAATCCACTGGTTCAAGGACTAATCTCATCGAGAAATACCTTCACAGACACACCCAGAAATAGTTTTTTTAAATGGGCATCTATGGCCAGTCAAATTGATACTCAAAAATTAACTATCACATTTTCTCACTTGGTGGTTGAGTGGATTCAAGAAATTAACATGGGGGAGTATAAACCTGCCTGGCACAACGTAACCAATCACTCTGTAAATATTAGCTGCTGCTATTGTCTTCATCAGCTTTGCCATCATCATCAACAACATCATTAAAGATTTACGAGTTCCATGATAAGCTCCATGACAGTTTTCACCAAAGGATGTTGTGGTGAATTCCTTAATAAAATTATTCATCTGTTTTAAAGCCATGCCATCCCCATAGTTTGTTTTATGACAGTACATTTTATATTTTTATAATATATGTTAAATATAAAGGCTTTCTAGAAATAAGGTGCAACTGTAACAGTATATAATTACAAAAGGTGCTTTCCTTCTCCCCATTTGTATATATTAATGTAGGCATTACGGTGGTCATTATAGGTAAATATCACAAATCTCTTTATAATATAAAACCAGAGCAGCAGAGCATTGATTTAGCTGCATAAAACCTGAATTCAGTTCTAACCCTCTCCCTTACTGGTTTCGAATACTAAATTTCTCTGTTTCCTTGTCTATATTGGGCAAATTTGTTTTTGTCTGCTTCTTCTAGTTATAGAAGTTACTATATAGTAACTAACTATATAGTTATTATATATAGTCATATAGTACATGCCTGTTCCTCCTTTCACCTCCCACATTTTTGCCTTATACTTGTAATTAGTTGCGTTCAAATTTACCATAGCTTTACCCAGAGGTATGCTGGCAAATGTCTAGCTCTCTAGAGTGGAAAGAGAAACAATCCTTACTTTACAGTGTTAGCCAATTTTTATGGTGTAAATGCTTGGGACCAGACCAATTTTGTATTGTTGTTAGTGTCTACATGGTATATCTTTCTTCATCTTTTTATTTTTAACCTCTCTGTATCTTTTTGTTTAGGCATATCTCTTATACTCAGCATATGGTTATATTTTTGTTTATTTTTAATCTATTTTGAGAATTCTAGGCTTTTAATCGGAGTATTTAGTCTGTTCAGTTAATGTAATTACTGTTATATTTGCATTTAAACTTGGCATTTTACTATTCTTTTATATTTGTCTCACCTCTAATTTGTTTTTTCCTTCTTTCTTTCCCTCCTTTGGATTGGTAAAATGAGGTTACATAAATTAGTACTTTGCTAATTTCCAAACAACTCACAGATATTACAAAGCTTTAATTCCATCTATCTCTCTGACATTTTGGAATTTTATTGTCAGGTATTTTAACTGTACACATATTTAGAATCCTACAGGATATTGTTATTTTCTAATATTTTAAATTGACAGTACTTATTTGGTTTTATTTACCTATTTAACTTTCTCATACTTTTCTTCCTTTATTATAATACTTTCATTTTCCTTCTGCTGAAGAACTCTCTTAAATATTTCTTTTTTTATAATTTTTTGATATTTATTTATTTTTTGAGAGACAGAGAGAAACAGCATGAGCAGGGGAGGGACAAAGAGAGAGGAAGTCACAGATTCCAAAGCAGTCTCCAGACTCTGAGCTGTCAGCACAGAGCCCGATGTGGGGCTCCAACTCACTAAGTGTGGGATCATGCCTTGAGCCAAAGTTGGACTATTAACTGACTGAATCACCCAGGTGCCCCAAGTATTTCTTTAAGAAGTTCTCTGCTTTCTGTTTGTCTAAACAAAATTTTGGAGGACAATTTCACTGGGTATAAAAGTCCAGACTGTCTGCCATTTTCTTTCTAAGGATGCCTCTATTTTCCTATAACTTCCATCACTTTTGTTGAAAAATGCTATCAGTTTTGGGTTTGCTCATTTGAAGTTTTTTTTTTTCTTTAAAGAGTTTTTTGTCTATCTAGAGATAAATTCATTGTTGCATTTTTTTCCCGTGCAGTTTGGTATGTCAACCTAGTGTCTCCGGCCTCTACTGTTTGTGATGATAAGTCATCATTCATATTGTTTTTCCCTATATGTAATATGTCATCTTCTCCTGCTTCTTTCAAGGTCACCTAAAATTATGCTTTATATAGAGGCAAAGTTACCATGCAGCTAATAAAATTTAAGCTTAGGGCCCCAAAGTGGCCTTCAAAGTGTCTTCACATGAGCATTTATGTTTGTAAAGTTGTCAAATAGTATTGTAAGTTTTAGTTGTTTTCCATAAAGAGGACCCTAAATTGTATGAGCCTTAGGCTTCACAAAACCTAGCTCTACCCCTGCTTTTTGCCTGGAATGAAACGTATATGTAGTTCTTTCTGTAGCAAACAACAAGTTTTTTATTATTTAATGGCTTCAATAAACAAAGAGAGGGAGCGTTGCTTCTCAGGGAAATGGCCTGAGAAATAGACACATGGTATTTGTCAGCAGGCACTTCAGCAGACCTCATTTTCTGACTAAAATGTTAAGTTTGGTCCTCCCATACAAGACTAGTAGTTTTTATAGCTTCAGAAATAAGTGTAAGCTAAGCTTTCAATATATTGGGCTCTGCCCTCTATTCAAGCATAACTTTTTCACCATGACCTACATAGTAATTGGCCCTGAAGAAATGATGAAGTCATTGTCACCTCAGCCTGGGTACACAGTTATGCAACCTGGGGTTTTGGATTCAGAGTCCTGGTGTAATTCAAAGCTAAATGAGAAAAATGGCACCTCTATAGAAGAGCAAACAGAGGGAAATCCGAGCTATCATCTCGGCTGTCCCTCACAGTGGAATTTTAGGACTGCACACAAGTTCCAATTAATCTCAGTAACAATCCATTAAAAAATAATTTGATTTTATGAGGTATCTAGTTTAGGACAAACGTAGAGTTGAAATTCAAAAAAAGTTCTAATTTCTTTTTTTTTGTTTTTTTTTTAAAGTTTTTTTTTTAATATTTTTTTATTTATTTCTAAGAGAGAGAGAGAGAGAGACAGCGTGAGCAGGGGAGAGTCAGAGAGAGAGGGAGTCACAGACTGAAACAGGCTCCAGGCTCTGAGCTGGCAGTCA
The DNA here is from genome assembly GCF_003009895.1 of Hyaena hyaena. Taxonomy (NCBI): domain Eukaryota; kingdom Metazoa; phylum Chordata; class Mammalia; order Carnivora; family Hyaenidae; genus Hyaena; species Hyaena hyaena. Next base: position 242,623 of record NW_024080918.1, read on the forward strand.
GCACAGAGCCTGACGCGGGGCTCGAACCCACGAGCCGTGAGATCATGACCCAAGCGAAAGTCGGACGCTTAACCGACTAAGCCACCCAGGCGCCCCAAAAGTTCTAATTTCTTAAAGCAAACACTGGAAATCCAGTTTCATGGAAAAAAAAAAACATTCTTCATGAAGGGATACGAATCTCCCTCAATGATTAGAATGTAAAAACTCTATTTGTAACTTTATTGATATTACATTCAATTTTTCTCACTGGAACAGTTCAATTTGTAAAAAGAGGTTAAGCCATTTCATTACCAAAACAAATGCCCAGACCCTGTAAAAAATGTTCAGCTAAAATAATTTTTAATTCTTCCCAAATATTTCCCACCTAATTCAGTAGACCATTAAAAAATACTATATGTTTTTGTCAAGTCTTCCTACAATGAAAAAATTTAAAAATTTGACCAAAACTTAATTACTAGATACCAAAAAGGATTTGGTTTAATAGTTGGAACTGAGAAATTAAAACAATCAGATTTTATTTAGTTTGGTCTTATAACCAAGTATTGTTCTGGCTGGTAAAACTTGCTGCCTTCGGGGTTCAGGTTGTTAAAAGATAATAAATTTAAAATAAATAAAATTGTTTTACAATTTTTTTTTCTAAAATCTTTTTAGGAAATCTGTTTCACATACTTCTCTGCTGCAAATTGTTATCACTTCTGTATTAAGTCCTGGATTCCTCTAATAGTAATGACCCAATTATTGGATCCTTCTAAAAGCTCATCAATTATGATTGAACCTCCTGAATCATGATTTATTTGTTTCATCCAAATAGTGCCTTTGCCAAGAATAGATTCAGCCAATTCTTCGGAAACAAATTACTTGTGTTGTAATAAGAGGCCCGTACAAATCACAGTATGTCATACTCCCCCACTATAGAAGAATCATACCCAGAACCAACCTATGGTTTCTTCTCTGACCACTGACTTCTGTGTCCCAATCTCAGAACCCAAGCTGAGGAACTGAATCTGGCTCCTGGTCACCTATAGGATAAATAAATGCAAGGCCTTTTCTTAAGGCCTAGAAGGCCATAATGACTGGGCTTCTTATTACCTGTCATCCTTCCCACTCTCTTTTCTCATCAGAGTCAATGCACTCCAGCCATAACTAACTTATCTAATGTTCCCTGAACACACTACATGTTTTCATTCCTGTGCCTGGAAAGTTCTCCTGCCTTGTCCTCCTGGCCACCTCCCATTCTTTCTTCAAGTTAGTTCCTTGGGAAAACTTTCCTAACTTTCCCTACAAAGGAATGCATGCTGCTTCCCCTTTAGGTCACATTCTATCTTCTACACTTGCTTTAGTGGGGTTATTACTCTCCACATGCCTGTCTCCCTTCACTAAATTGTGAACTCCCTAAAGGCAGCGTATAGATTTTAATGCTTATAATCACACAGAATGGCACAGTGTTTGATGCAAATAGGTGTTCAAGTCCTTCATGCCTTCATGTTTCTATTCACATGTTGCAAACTGTGAATCGGAGACTATGCTCTGAGTTGGCAATTCAAACTGAGCAAATAAGGCAAAGTCCCTGTGCTTGATGAGCTTACAATCTAGGAGAGAAACTGATGCTAAGCAAATGGCAATATTCATGAATATATTATTACAATCTGAAACAAGTTAGTTCCTTGTTCCTCTGTGAGATCATGACCTGAGCTGAAGTTGGACTCTTAACCAACTGAGGCACCCAGGCGCCCCTGGAATTTGAATTCTAATAACATCTTCTAGTGCAGCACTGCCCAATAGAAATACATGAGCTGCACATGTAATTTAAAATTTTCTAGTAGCCACATTTAAATAAGTAAAAAAAAAAGATAAAACAGGTACCATTAATTTTAATGATATAGTATACATAGCCTAATATACCAAAAACATTTTCATTACAACATGTAGTCAATATAAAAATGTTATTAATGAGATATTTTAACATTTTTTAATATGCTGAATCTTTGAAATCCAGTGAAAATTATATACTTACAGCACACCTCAATTTGGACAACCACATTCCAAGTGCTTGTAGCCACCGTGGCTAGTGGCTATCATGTTGGACAGTGTAACTGTAATGCCTTCACCCACTGGTTCCCGAACCTGACTACACATCACAAGTATACACAGAGACAGTAGTTAAAAGACTTTATAGAAGTTCTCTCCATTTTGATTAAGTACCTCTACAGAAATACCCAGAAATATGTTTTTTATCAAGCACACCAGGTGATGCTGATGCAACAGTCCATGGACAAGTATGTGGGAATTGCTGCATTGCCTCAAACTTGGGACTATAATGAAACCTTTATGAATATAATGAAACATCTAGCATTCTGGGAGAAAAATTGAGTAATATCATGGGTAGCCCAGTAAGAAGGGAGTTTGGGACACCTCTGAAATCATCTCAGAAAGTTACTATCATCCCTGTTTTTAAAGTTCAAACTGAGAAACCCAGCTCCTGAAAAGATAGCAAATTAATAACACTATTATCTCCTAGAGTTCCCAGGTCTAATCCTGAAGATGTTATATAAGTGAGAGGGTGCTAAGGAATCTTGGAGCCTCCTCAGAAACTCTGAGAAACCTGTAGAAGAGGAAAGTGAGTTGGGGCCCATTGCGGTGGGGAAAGGAGTCATAGATGGACATTAGTGGAGATGGAATAGAGGTATAATAGAGGGATAGTATCTGTGGTTGTGCCCTGTCCACCCACGTTACCCTAGGTGGATCACGGCCCACCCTGAGGGGCATGTTCTCCTCATGGATGGACAGATGGGTCCTCGTGGAGCCGTCACTGTAACACCAAAAGCTTTCTCCCCTAAGGCTCATCCAGTCTCCTCCTCACCCGCCACCTGGAAAAAAAATCAGAAGAATCACAATCCAAGTCTCAGGCTTTTGAGCCTCCCTTTCAAGTATAAATTATAGTTGAAGTTGCTGATATTCCCAAGTGAATATGAGATCACAGGGGAAAATATTGCAGTATCTGAGGAATGTAATTCCAAAATTTCTTAGACAATTTGTACTAGTAGAGCAGAATTAATGGATTTTTTTTTAATTTTTTTTTATGTTTTTTATTTATTTCTAGGAGAGAGAGAGAGAGACAGCATGAGCAGGGGAGGGTCAGAGAGAGAGGGAGTCACAGACTGAAACAGGCTCCAGGCTCTGAGCTGGCAGTCAGCACAGAGCCCGACGCGGGGCTCGAACCCACGAACCGCGAGATCATGACCTAAGCGAAAGTCGGACGCTTAACCGACTAAGCCACCCAGGCGCCCCTAATGGATTTTTTTTAAAGTAAGACATTTTAATGAGTAATCTCCAAACAAATAAGGGAGAATATTAGCAATATGAAGCAATAATAAGCTGGAGAAACTGCTATATATATATAATATATATTTATGAAAAGTATAGTGATTGACAAAGATTGGATACCATCAAATAACAAATCAGCAAAGTAGAAATTAGTTACGGAACTCCCCAGAAAGCATAAAGAACCCTGATAACAAGAGCTGACAACATTACAAGAAAAGAGAGCTACAAACATCCCTCATAAACATATATGAGCTCTCCTAAAAAAATATTAGCTAATTGAATCCAACTATATATATATATATATACACACACACACATATGTACGTATATATCTCTGTGTGTATATGTACATACATATATACCTATGTGTATGTGTATATGTGTATATATATGTGTGATTATTTCATGTCTAATAAAAAATGAATTTAGTAAGGTTGCAAGATATGAAATCAATATAAAAAATTAATTGCATTTCTATAGGCTAGTGATGGAAAATCCAAGAATGAAATTAAATAACTTCTTTCAAAATCATTTCAGAAAGAATAAAATACTGGTGTGCCTGGCTGGCTCAGGCTATGATAGAGCATGTGACTCGATCTTAGGTCATGATTTCAAGCCCCACATTGAGTGTAGAGCTTACTTAAAAAAAAAAAAAAAAGATAGAAAATGCTTAGGAATACATGAAGCAAAAGGCATGCAAAACTTGTACACTGAAAACACATGGCATTGTTAAGTGAAATTAAAGACAATCTAAATAAATGAGTGACATTCTACTTTCATGGATTGTAAGACACACTATTGTTAAAATGCTAATTGTCTCCAACTGATCTACATATTCTGTCCAATCCCTGTCAAAATCCCACCAAATTCTTATGTAGAAATTGGTAAACTCATCCTGAAATTTATATAGACATGCAAAAGACCAAGAATAGCCAATACATTTAAAAAAATATATTTTGAGTGGGACACCTGGGTGGCTCAGTCGGTTAAGCATCCGACTTCAGCTCAGGTCATGATCTCATGGTTCATGGGTTTGAGCCCTGCGTCGGGCTCTGTGCTGACAGTTAGTTCAGAGCCTAGAGCCTGTTTCAGATTCTGTGTCTCCCTTTCTCTCTGACCCTCCCCTGTTCACACTGTCTCTCTTTCTCAAAAATAAATAAAACATTAAAAAAAGCTTAAAAAATATTTTGATTTAGTTGACACAGAATTTTACATTAGTTTCAGGTGTATAACATGGTGATTCAATAGGTCTGTCTGTCATGCTGTGCTTACCAACACAATTTTGAAAAAGAACCAATGTAGGAGGACTTAATTGCCCAATTTTAAAACTTATCAAAAAATTGCATTAGTCAAGGCAGGGTGTGGTATTGGTGCAAAGACAGGAATATAAATCAATGAAACAGAATAGAAAGTCCAGAAATAAATCCTTATATTTGTGGTCACTTATTTTTGACAAAACATCAAGGCATTTCAAGGGATAAGGATGGCCTATCCAACAAATGGTGCTTGGATAAGAAGAGAATTACTGGGGTGCCTGGGTGGTTCGGTTGAGCATCCAACTTCGGCTCAGGTCATGATCTCACAGTTCGTGGGTTCAAGCCCCGTGTCGGGCTCTGGGCTGACAGCTCAGAGCCTGGAGCCTGCTTCAGATTCCGTGTTCGCAGAGAGGCACTATGCATCATCAAAAGAACAAATGAATGCCTCCTCATTCCAAAGGCCTCTCCAAAGCCACTTTCTCCAGTTACCATTTTAAATGAAAGACACAGGGGCGCCTGGGTGGCTCAGTCAGTTAAGTGTCCGACTTCAGCTCAGGTCATGATCTCACAGTTTGTGGGTTGGAGCCCTATGTCGGGCTCTGTGCTGACAGCTAGCTCAGAGCCTGGAGCCTGTCTTCAGATTCTGTGTCTCCCTTTCTCTCTGACCCTCCCCTGCTCGCTCGCTCTCTCGCTCGCTCTCTCTCTCTCTCAAAAATAAATAAAACATTAAAAAAAATTTTTTTAAAAGAAGAGATATGCAAAAAATAAGTCATTAACTTGCCGTATAAAAAAGCTCAAAATGGACTATAGATCTAAAGGTAAGAGCTAAAACTATAAAGCTTCTAAAAAATATAGGAGAAAATCTTTGGGATGTTGGGCTAGCCTAAAATTTATTAGGGTGACACAAAAAGCACAATTCATTTTAAGAACTGATAAACTAGACTCTATTGAAAGGTAAAACTGTTGCTCTTTTAAAAGACACAATTAGGAAAATTAAAAACAAGTCACATTCTGGCAGAATACATTTGCAAACCATACAAGGACTCAGTATTAATTGTCTATTGCTGTGTAGCAACTGCCCTGAAACTTAGCAGTTTAATACATTAAATATTTATTATGTCACACAATTTTCTGAATGTGAAGACTCTGAGTGCAACTGTTGGCCAGACCTACAGCCATGTCAAGACTTGACCAAAACTAGAGAATGCGCTTCCAAGCTCACTCACACGGCTGTTAGCAGGCCTCAGTTCCTTGTGGTTGTTGCTAGGGCTGCTGTCAGAAAATAAGGCAAACTATGGCTTAAATAACAGAAACTTACTTTTTAAAAAAATGTTTATTTTTGAGAGAGAGACAGACAGAGAATGAGTAGGGGAGGGGCAGAGAGAGAGAGAGAGAGAGAGAGAGGGAGACAGAATCTGAGGCAGTCTCCAGGCTCCGAGCTGTCAGCCCAGAACCTCACACTGAGCTCCACCCAAAAGCCGCGATATCATGACCTGAGCTTAAGTTGGACACTTAACCAACTGAGTCACCCAGGTGCCCCCAGAAACTTATTTTCTAACAGTTCTGCAGGCTGGCAGTCTAGGATCAAGTGCTGGCTGGTTTGGTTTCTTCTGAGGCCTCTCTCTTTGTAGACGACCTCCTTCTTGCCATGTCTTCATATGGTCTCTTCTCTGTGTCCACATATCCCTGATCTTTTTGTGTCCAAATATCCCCTTCCAGAAGTACACCAGTCAGACTGAACTAAGGCCCACCTAAATGACCTCAGTTTAACTCAGTCACCTTTTGAATGGCCCTATCTCCAAATATAGCCACACTCTGAGGTGCTATGGGTTAGGGTTTCAACATATGAATTTTGGAGGGACAGTTCACTTCCCTGTTACAGGAGCCCTCCTGGTAAGGCAATTAGAACACGATAGCTTGCTTTTCCCAGAGTAAGTGAACTGGGAGAGAAAGGAAGAGAGCAATTGCCTGAAACAGAAACCACAACCATTTTTCAAACCTAGTCTCAGGAACAACACAATGTACTTCTGTGTGCTGTCGGTAATGCAGACCAATCCTGGATAATTTGGGAAAGTCTTATACATTGGTATGAATAGCAGGAGGTGGGGATCATTAAGGAGCATCTTGGTAGGTAGCTTTCTTCCCAAGATTTTTATCCATAATATATGAAGAACTACTATAATTTGATAATAAAAAATAACTCAATTTAAAAGAGGCAGAAGATTTGAATAAATATTTCACTAAGCCAGATAGAGAAATGGCCAGTAAGCACATGAAAAAATGTTCAACATCATTAGTTATAAAAGAAATGCAAATTAAATTCATAGTGAGATACGACTATACTCCCATAATCAAAATGACTGACAATAAATACCAAGTGTTGGCAAGGATGTAGAGAAACTGGAACCCTCATACATTGCCAGTAAGAATGTAAAATGGCATAGCTATTTGACCATGGTTTGACCATTTCTTAAAAATTAAACATAAGAGTGCCTGGGTGGCTCAGTTGGTTAAGCATCCAACTCTTGATTTTGGCTCAGGTCATGATCTCAAGGTTCATGAGTTCAAGCCCCACATTAGGCTCTGCACTGAGAGCATGGAACCTGCTTGGGAATCTCTGCCTCCTTCTCTCTCAAAAATAAATAAATAAACTTTAAAAAAATTAAACATAAATTTACCATATGGCCTAGAAATTCCACTCCTGGGTATTTACTCAAGAGAAATGAGAATATGTATATATATGTATACACAGAGACTTGTATGGGAATGTGGAAACAATTTGCTTTCATTATACCAAAACTAGAAACAATTCAAATGCCCATCAACTGATGTATGAACAAAATGGGATATATCCATACAACAGAGTATTATTCAGCAATACAAAGAATAAACTGCTGGGGAACTGGGGAACCTGGGTGGCTCAGTCAGTTGAGCATCTGACTTTGGCTCTGGTCATGATCTTGTGGTTTGACTTCACGCCCCACTTTGGGCTCACTGCTGTCAGTGCAGAGCCCCCTTCAGATCCTCTGTCGCTCTCTCTCTGCCCCATCCATGCTTGCACTCTCTCAAAAATAAATAAAACATTTTTTAAAAAAGGAACAAATTACGATACATGCTACAACATGGATGAACCTCAAAAGTTTTATGCAAAATGAAAGCAGCCAGACTCAGAAGACCACATGTTGTATTATTTCATATGAAATTTCCAGTAAGGGCAAATCTATAGGGAGAAAAAGTACATCAATGGTTGCCTGGGGCTGGGGAAGGGAAACAGGAATCCACTGCAAATGGGAAAAGGGGAATTTGGGGTTGGGGGGTAGATGGAAATGTTCTACAACTGTATTTTGGTGATAGTTACACAACTCTATAAAATTCAAAGTTAAAATTATTGAGTTATATCTTTATAACAGGTGTACTTTTTATGTGAATTATACCTCAGAGAAGCTGTTAAAAAGATGCATACGATAAAACGATACTATGTATTTCACAAAGACATACATGTGTGTATATATAGGGAGCCATATGAAATGTATAAGAATGAGGGGGAGGGTAATGATAATAGAGATGTACAAATAGAGAAAATATTAAGGAGAGGGTTGTCACACATGAGAAAAATATGCCAAGAACCAGGAATGTGATTATCTCAACTTTGTCCTCCATGATCTGAAAGAGAAAATAATTAAAACTATCATCTTCAGGACTTCCAAAATTGCTAGTAGGATGAAGAAAATAAGACTCATATTTGTAGAATGCTTTACTGTTTACAAAGTTCTTGCACATACATTTTCTCATTTAATTCTCAAAAGAGCTCTGTGAAATAAGTATAAATATCTCTATTTCATAAATAGATTCACAGAGACTTGGAGTGGTCACCTAGCTATTGGCAAAGGAGATTTAAATCCAGTGCTTTCCCCTACCTCCCTTTCTTGGCTGATCCAATCAGATTTTTCCCCCCAGACATTTGCAATTAGACAATAGTGAGTCTCCATGATTTTATGCACTGAGGATATATAAACCTTGGAGTTGTGGAGTAGCTGTATTTTTTAACAAGTTACATGGAGAAGAGAGACAACTTGCCTTCAAAGAAAGAACGAAGCCAATTCAGTGACAGAGGCCACGTGGCCACAGAGGCACACGTTCACACCCTGGTAACCATGGAGATGTGCCACCCAGAGTGCCCAGATGTCAGCCCCAGCTGCAGAGAGGCTTCTTGCCCAAGATCATGCCCTTTCTGGGGCAGCCTGTATCAGATGACTAAGTGGGGCAAGATATAAAGTATGAGGCAGTTCTGCCTGAAGTGGGACACTCTACAGAGAGGTGCTTTCTCTGAGCTACCCATTGGGTTGACCAAGGCTTGTCATACCTGTATCACAATTTGAATGCTTCCTCTGGCCAATTTTGCATCCTCCCCTTTCTTTTCACAAGTATTGATTCCTAATAACTCCTATCAGCATTTGCTTCTGAAATGCCCAACCTGCAACACATCACAACACATACCCATACACAATAAAAGTCAGGCTTCCAGGCTTTCTGCTTCCTGCCTCTTGTGTGGACACAGCTGAACTTCTACTTCCTGGCCTTTATCTTAAGCTCTGACCAGAATGTTAATTTTCCGTTTCAGTGCTGCCACTAATAGCCATGTAATCTTGAGCAAATCATTTTATTTCTCTAGCTTTTTGTTTTTTTACCTGTCTTTTTTTTTTTTTAATTTTTATTTCTAGGAGAGAGAGAGAGACAGCGTGAGCAGGGAAGGGTCAGAGAGAGAGGGAGTGACAGACTCTGAAACAGGCTCCAGGTTCTGAGCTGGTAGTCAGCACAGAGCCTGATGCGGGGCTCGAACCCACGAACTGCAAGATCATGACCTAAGCGAAAGTCGGACGCTTAACCGACTAAGCCACCCAGGCGCCCCTAATATATGCTTTTTTCATGGCACTTCAGTCACAGCTGAGATGCTTTCCTAGAAAGCACTCCCAGGTTTCTGGCTGTTAAAATGAACTCCACTATGATTTTAGCAAAGGGCCAGTTCCCAAAGTGGTTAGGGGAGCTGCAAAGTGATGCCTGGTGCAGAGGGAGGAAACAGGAATGACCAGTGAAGAGCTGGACTGGTCCCTCTATTCCACTGAGGTGGCAAAGGGAGGAAAAGGAGTTTGAGGAGCGGGGTAGGAGTTCAGTGACAGTTCCACATAACTTCTTCCCTTTCTCTGTCCTGGTCCTGCCTCCATTGTTGTACACAAGGCCATGCTCTATACTCCAACAAGCCAAAGTTCCCTTCTTCAGGACCACTCAAGTGTCACTTTTCCTTCAAAACTACCATTCAACAATACCACTGCAATCTCTGATATTTCCACAAAAACTACAGTCCCACAGTGTTGATTGTTTAATTTAGGTAAATGGTTAGCTGAGATGCTATCTAGGAGCCTTACTGGTGTGATGATTTTTCCTCCAGTGACTATGAAAAAGACACACAGATTATAAGAAGAACAAATGTAGGGACAAAGGTTTTCAAATCTTACAAAGTCTTTATGCTTCTGGTGTCTGATCTGTAGTTCCAGTACTTTCTTTGTGTTCTTAAATGGAAATACAGGCGGTTTTATTCTCTTGAGAATCAACACTCTCCTTGCTCCCATCTCACAAATCTTGTCTTTGGCAAAAACCACATGAATTCTTTCTGTCATTTCCCCTTTCCCCAGTAAAAATACGTAATCTAGTCTGAAAATCCAGTCAGGCTTTCTTTGACTCCATAGGCATCTAGTACCTCTAAGTATCTCCAAAAGAGACTCTCTCTATATAATTCCTTTGGGAGCTTCTTTCTCACTATCCATTAAGAATATTTTACTAAACTTTCCCAATATACTTCAGTGCTCCTTCCAGCACTAGTTAATCCCTGGTGCCCCAACTAGGTTTCAAAATTATCTCCCTCCCTCCCTCTGCTTACCCATTCAAAAATTCTTATTCCCTGACCTACTTGCCAATGAGTAATGACAGCAAAATGCCCTGCACTGAGGAGGTAATACAAAGCAGCCTACAGCTGGGAAGCCATTTCTTTGAAGTCTCCTTAGCCAGCAAGAAAAATCTATCTTCTATGAAGTCTCCTTACACAATGAGAAAAACACCCCGCAGACATGATGTGATGATTTGTAATGTACTTAGTAGCGTATGTAATAATAATTTTGAAAAGTAACTGTGAGTTTTGTTTTAGGATTTTACTTTTAAATAATCTCTACACCCAATGTGGGACTTGAGTTTACAGCTCTAAGATCAAGAGTCCCATGCTCCACTGACTGTGCCAGCTGGGCACCCGTGTTTTTTTATTTTTGTGTGTATTTTTCAGATCTTCTGTTCTGGGGGATTGAACCTTTGCCCCAGTCTTTAAATAGGGAGATAGCTAGATTTAGATAGTCTTAAAGAAAATCCCGGAGGATGCTGGGATTGGGAAACTGGCTGCTGTGTGCTGTTACAGAATTGAAAGAATTAAAGTTAATTCCTTCTTTCCTATCTGAAATCTCTCAGGATACCCTGTAACAATAGCCACCACATACTGAGTTTATTTCAGTAACTACTAGCTTATTTCCATGCATGATTCCATTTAATCTTCACAATAACACTAAGATTGTAATGCAGTCGTCTCCAGAGTACAGGTGAAGAATTAAGCTTGCAGAGGCGTGGCATTCGCTGTTTCTCGTATTTTCATACAAGATTAATCCTTAATACAAATCAGGGTGGGTCTTAACCATCCCAAACTGTCCTCAACTCTCTATGGATAAGTGTGGTCTCTCACAGATGAGGCGGGCGGGGAAAGAGGGCGGGGGCTGCCTCCCCGGGGATGGGTTTGGCGAAGCCCCGCCTCCGAAGTGGGCTCACAGTGGGCGTGGCCTCACGCGGGTTCTCTCGAGGCCCTTGCCTGACTGCCGCAGAGCCGTAAAGGGCTCTAAGAGTCGTGAAGTGGAAAGGCGCGGAAGCGTTGCTTTACGACGATTCGGACGGAAGCGCCAGGCCGGCGTTTGCTGCTTGCGACTTTCGGCTCCCACACGTGGGTGACTTTCGGTGTTCCGGCTCTGAATTCATTCCTTTTGCCGTGGACAAGCCACACTGAAGGACACAGTGGCAGCAGAGGCCACGGGCCGTGAGCTGATGGAAATTGCTGTTGAAAATGAAGGGACGTCGGGAGGAGGTCTGCAGAGTGGAGCGGAGGGGGCGGGGCTAAGGCTCGAGTTTGGTAGGGAGAGAGTCGGGGGCACTGCCGGGATGGAGGCCGGCAGTGTAGAGGCGGGGAACGGATTGACAGGAATGGAGAAGACAGAGGATAGAGAAGGAGATGAACACAGGGCAGAGGAAATGCGAGTGGACCTAACTGTTGTGAAGCACGAAGTTGTGGACTGGTCAGAAATGGAAGAAGGGATGCTGGATGGCCGCTGGGTAAAGCAGGAGGTAGAGGATGGACCTACGGTGAAAGAGGAGAAACCAGGCCTTTTGGAGGTGAAGCAGGAGATGGATAGTAGTTTTGTGGTAAAAGAAGAGAAGGTGAACGAAACCGAGGTAAAGGAAGAGAAAGTGAAGGTGAAGGAAGAGGTAATGGACTGGCTAGACGTGAAGGAAGAGAAGAAAGATAACTTGGAGATAAAAGAGGAGGTGTTTGTTGGTCAGAACATAAAAAAGGAGGAAATGATGGATGAAATGTGTGTAAAAGAAGAGAAGTATTTTCCAAAAGAAGAAGTGATGGATGATGCAAAGATGAAAGAAGAGACTCAGATAAATCCCCCAGTGGGCTTCAAGCGGAAACTGGCCATGTCAAGGTAGGACAGGGAGAAATTCATTGGGGGAAATGCTATAGAGTCCTCCCGTCGTCTAGATTAAAGGAAATCTAGCAGCCAGATGTAGTGTAATGAAAAATAAATGGAAATTTTGGTCCCTGGAGTCTGCCTGTTGGTGGTGGGGGGAAGAGGGAATTGGGAAGGCAGGGTTTTGTCAGATGACAACAAGTGCAATGAAACTGCTTCAGGCTGTTAGTGTCCAGTGGACAGTGGCCAAGTTAGGAAGTGAAAATTCTGGGGACCAGAAAACCCCTGGACCAGATTCTGGTTTGACTTAATATGTTCTCGACCTAGTACTCTTAAAGAGATGATAGAGATAAGGAAAAGTCTAATAAAACTAACAGTGACAAAGCGGAGAAGTTAAAATTAGATAAAAATGTACTTGCAGTCAGTCACTCAGTTGTCTAATTTCTTTGTGGGTAGTATGAATATTTATTGCTTTTGGTTTGATTCCCTTATAGTGTGTGATCATGTGACAGCATAGGAAATAAAATCGGGAATGTTACTCTCTAGAACACAGTGGACCAAATAGAAGTGACTGTAGTTTGGTTTTTGGTATCCCAAGATCCTAGTAGAGCAGTTAAAGATAGATGATGGGTAGTAGTATTTCTAGGTTATTTTAATGCTCATTCTAGGTTGGGTGTGGAGTTGAGAAGAAAAGATACAGCTGACACTCTGAAAATTTGACTTCGTATTATATTCTTTTTCTGGTGTGTGTGCCTTTAAGTATCTAAATTCATGGTATCGACTTCTGGTTATATGCGTACATGTGCAATTGTTAGCAGATTGCCAGAAATTACAAGTTAAAACATTAACGAATGATACCATTCTCTGATTGCAGTAGAAAAAGGAGTCAAAAGTGAGATGATTTTTTTTTTTATTTAATACATGTTTTCTTGAATTACATGGTACTAGCAACATTGTAAATGTCATTTGGAGACAGTTTCCTAGAGGAGAATTTTCTAAGGATGTTTGACATCTATCAAGTCTTTTATCAGAGTCACTGGCATATACTTTATTCACTGACTACATGTCTATAAATTGGTTGTGATGAGTAATTAACTCAGCACTAAAAGTTTATAAATAAATAAGTAGAATTGATATTAAGTTTCTTGTGGGCTTTTGTAGGTGTGAAACTTGTGGTACAGAAGAAGCAAAGTACAAATGTCCACGTTGTATGCGATATTCCTGCAGGTATGTATGTAATTTCCTACCTTACTACCTCTCTCTATACTCTTCTTACCTCAAAGTATGAAAGTGCCTCCTCTCTGTCTCTTCAGTTTGCCCTGTGTAAAGAAACACAAAGCAGAACTGACATGTAATGGAGTTCGAGATAAAACAGCATATGTTTCCATACAGCAGTTTACCGAAATGAATCTCCTAAGTGGTAAGTCATCTTATGCATAGCAGATTGATGATTCCTGGCCATTGGCATACATCATTTGTTTATTTTTCTATTTTGAAATTTTTAGACTATCGATTTTTGGAAGATGTGGCAAGAACAGCAGACCACATTTCTAGAGAAGCTTTCTTAAGAAGACCAACAAGCAATAAACATGTAAGCATTTCTTTTCATCCCTTACAGTTGCAATTCCTTTTACTCAGAATCATTTTTAAACCTTATAAATGTATTAAGTGACTACCGTGACCCAGAGCTATTCCAGTTACTAGGGATACGTCAGTGACCAAAACAGAGTTCTTCCCCTCATGGAGGTTGTAGTATGTGGGAGAGACAAGAGATGAGGAGAGGAACAGCTATCATTTCAGATAAAGTACATGTGGAAGACAAAGCACAGGAGATTAAAGAAAATGAAAATGGTGCTTGTTGGGAGATTATGAGAGTATTTTCAATACAGTATTCAGGAGAAGCTTCTCAAGAGATGACATTTAAGCACTTTTTTTTTTGACAGATTATTTATTAATATGTCATTCTAAACATTACATAAATACAGCCTAGATACTAGAGTATCAAACATTGTTCCAGTAAGATGTTCAGGAGTACATTCAGGGTTCTTGAACCCTGTTCAAGAGAAACAGGCAGCCATATGGACCTTTGGAGGAAGACTGTCTGGGCAGTGACAAAAGCATAAGTAAAGACTGGCTTAGGGGTGAGATTGGTACATTTGAGGATTAAAATGGGGACAGGTGACTGAAACATAGTTGAGTGAGGAGAATATTGAATATGAGGTTAGAGAAACTGGTAAGGGCTCCTAACACGGTCTAAGTGAAATAGAAGCCATGGCAGAATTTTGAGCACGTTTGCTTTTGCAAAGAGCACTCTTGCTGCTGTCTGAAAAATGAGCATTAGTGGGCAAAAGTAGAAGCTTGAAAGCAGGGGGTCCAGTTACAAAATTATTACTGTGGTTCAGATGAGAAGTGATGGTGGCTTGCATGATATTGTTAAATTATGGGGAAATGATAGATTCTAATTTTGAAGGAAAAACTAACAGGATTTGGCTGTTGTAATGCACTTAATTTTCATACTCTTTCATCCCTTTTTCATTCCTTAAGTAGTAGGCAAAATTAAAGTTTGCATATTTGAAATATATTGCAACTACCATCCTAGAAATTCTTTAATGGGTTATTAAATCGTGTCATGGAATTATGTTCTTTTTTCAAAGGCCATTTTGGCCCTGGAGTTACATAATTTTAGTGCTTGTAAAATACTTTATTTTATTGGTATTACTGGTATAGACTTGACATTTCACATATTTGAAAGAAAAATATCATCAGCATTTTTTCTCAAGCTTAATTAAACATAATTAAAATTCTGCTTAGGAGTGCTTAGATGGCTCAGTTGGCTAAGTGTCTGACTCTTGGTTACTGCCCAGGTCATGGTCTCACCATTGGTGAGTTTGAGTCCCACGTTGGGCTCCTTGGCTGGCAGTGTTGAGCCTGCTTGGGATTCTCTCCTCTCTGTCCAATCCCTGCTTGCAGGCGCACGTGCACATATTATCTCAAAATAAGTGAACTTTAAAATAATAAAACATAAATTCTTCTTCAGAAATAAATTACTTTTTAAATTTTTTGTTTTTATTGTGGAATCTTGCATACATATAAAAAAATAATAAAATAGGAATACACTGTTTAATGAATAATAAACTCAACATCCATTAACTACGACCCAGGTCTAGAATTAGAACATTATCAACTTCTCAAAAATTCCCTGCCACTCCCTTGTGCCAATCCCTCATCCATTTCTTCGTCTGAATAGTTTTCTAGTTTAGGACCATACTGTAATTTCTGTATCCATTCTGTTGTTCATGGACTCTGGGTTTTCTGTAATAACAAAGCAAAACACCCTTAAAAACAGTACTACTATGAACACTTATTAATGAATTTTGGGTTGTGTGCACACATGTTATTTCTAGGGTTTACACCTGGAAGTGAAATTATTTTATTGTGGGGTATGCACATTTTCCAAAGTCATTATACTAGTTTAGACTCCCAGAAGTGTATGTACCTGTTGTCACATTTTCTCCAGTACTTGATATGGTCAGAGTTATAAAATTTTTGTCAATCCGATGACTATGTAATTTTATCAGGCTTTTCATTTGCAGTTCTCTGATTTCTTATGAGATTGGACATGTTTCAAATATTTTATTGGCCATTTGGATTTCCTCTTGTGGAATTCCTATTCAAGTCTCTTGCTCATCTTTTTATTGGTCAGCTTTTTTTTTTTTTACTGGTTTGTAGGAATTTCTTGTATTTCTTGGATACCTGTTGGTAGTTGATTGTATATGTTATGAATACCTTCTTCCATTCCCTGGTTTGTTTTTCACTCTCTGTAGTATCTTTGATGGATAGATGTTGTTAATTTTTTAATATAGTCAGATTTATTGTATGTTTCCTTTATTGTTAGTAGTTTTATGTGTTTATAAAGAAACTCTTTCCTACTTTGAATTTATGAGTCTATTCTTCCATAATTATTTTCTAAAAGCTTTATGTAAAGCATTGCATCTCACATTTATGTCTGTAAACTACCTGAAATTAATTTTTGTGTATCATGTGGAGATCCCATTTAATTTTCCATATGGATA
Source organism: Hyaena hyaena (assembly GCF_003009895.1). NCBI lineage: Eukaryota > Metazoa > Chordata > Mammalia > Carnivora > Hyaenidae > Hyaena > Hyaena hyaena. Next base: position 259,054 of record NW_024080918.1, read on the forward strand.
ATCCACTTTCTGAGCACCATTTATTGTGCTTCTCTACTGCCCTGTAGGACCACCTTTCTCATATATCAAGCATCCATATATGGTTGGGGCAGTTTCTGGCCTATCTATTCTATTCTGTTAGTTTACTTATCTGTCTAATACTACACTCTCTTAATTGCATTTTTTAAAATATTTATTTATTTTGAGAGAGACTGAGAGAAAAAGACGGAAAGAGAGAGCAGGGGAAGGGCAGAGAGAGCAGAAAAGAGAATCCCAAGGAGGCTCCTCCCTGTCAGCGCAGAGCCCGACATGGGGCTCGATCTCCCAAACCGTGAGATCATGACCTGATATGAAATCAGGAGTCAGAGGCCTAACCGTCTGAGCCACCAGGCACCCCTCTTAATTGTAGTTTTTTACTGCGACTTGTTATCTCATAGAGTAAATCCTATGACTGTTTATTTTCTAGAGTATGGCTATACTTTAGTATGGGTATGGCTGTTAGTAATTCTGTAAAAAGTGAAGAATCAGCCTGTTGATTCTACAGGCCTCTAAATTCTCCTGGGAATTTTGATAGGGGTTGCATTTATGTTATAGAGTAACTTGGGTAATTGGACTTCTTTACAGTATTAAATTTTGAAATCCTTCACTCTGTTGTATCTGCATTTACTTAATAGCTTTAATGTCTCTCTGATTTTCCCAGTAAAGATCTTACACATTTTTTGTTAGATTTATTCCTAGGCACTTTATTTTTTCTGGCTTTTTTAAATAGCGTTTTCTTTTTCTGTTTTTTCTTTTTTTAATCTCTTTGCTAGTATTTAGGAATGAGATTTTTATTATTTATTTTGTGTTATTATAATCTACATTTATAGTATTAAAATTTATTCCAGTGCCTTATCAATAGATTCTTTGAGATTTTTCAGTTATATACATTTGTGAAATTAGTACATTTATTAAACAATTTGCCACAATTTGTTTTTATCTTTCTGTCCTTATTTTTCTCTTTCTCTTGCCTTACTGCCTTATGTTAGGACTATCCTTTCAGTGTTAAGTATTAATGTTGATAGCAGATATTTATGTTTTAAGCCCCAAGTCCACACAGTATGCAGTTAATCCCTCTGTCAATGAGTTGTGATAACACATGTGAAGTAGTATCTACGAGGCAAGCTCATTAGAGATCTACTGCTCAAGGTTTTTATGGGAGCCGCTCTGCCTAGCAGATGCCAAATTCCAGACTCCTATAAGAAAAGGAAATAAAACCATATTATTTATACCGACAATTCAGGCACAGTGAGCCATACTTAATATTTTAGGAAAAGCTTTATATCAGTTTAGGGAGCCATTTATCAGTCATTCAAATTCCCAAACACTAGCCTAAAGATAACCATCTCAGCCCTGCTACGTTAACTCTTCTGTACATACTGTTTTACAACTCCTGATCATAGAGGGAAAACTTCCAAGATTGCACCGTGTTTTTTGCTCTTAGATTATGGAAATTCTAGTCCTAGTTTGTTATCAGATTTTGTCATGAATGGTATTTTATCAAATACTTTTTCTGTATTTGATTATTTCATTTGTTCTTTTAATCTATAATTTTCTAATAATATGAATAATAACATTTTAAGTGATTTTTTCTTTTAAGCTAAACTTTCATGGTATGTTGTTATCATATCAAGCTTTTTATACTTTGCAGAATTTATTTGTATTATATGTGCGTGTATACCGTACCCATGCATTCATTTTGTGTTTCTGTGCATTAGTGAGATTGACCTCTCATTGTCCATTTTGGTATTCTCAAGTTTCCATATCAGTATGATTCTAGTTTCATAAAATTATTTGGGAATGGTCCTGTTTTATTCTTAGATGCATTCACTAATTTTGTAATTACTTCTTCCTTGGGAGTTTGGTAGAATTTATTAAGGAACCAGTATTGTCTTGGAGTTTGGGCCACTGAGGTATATTCTTTACTATTTGTAGGACACTGCAGGTTTTCTGTGTCTTCTTGAGTTAGTGTTAGTAGATTACATTTTTCTAAGAATTTGTTCATTTGACGTAAATTTTCAAATTTATTTACCTAAAGTTCTTCATAAACCTCTCCTTTACATGTCTATAGGAGTTATAGTAATTTTGTTTGTAATACTGGTTTTTTTGTGTCTTTTTTCCCTAGATCAGTTGCTATTATATGTTTTTTTCTATTTTGTTAATGTGTCCTCTTAACTTTTATTGTATCTTTTTTTATGTTAGCTTAATTACATTATGATCAGAGAACATACTCTTTTAAAAGTTCATTCCTTTAAAATATATCAGGACATGGGGCACTTGGGTGGCTCAATCATTTGAGCGTCCAACTTTGGCTCAGGTCATGATCTCACAGTTTGTGAGTTCAAGCCTTGCATCAGGCTCTGAACTGACAGCACAGAACCTAGACCCTCCTTCAGATTTTGTCTCCCTCTCTCTCTGCCCCTCTCCCACTTGTATTCTATCTCTCTCCCTCTCAAAAATAAGTAGTAAAAAAATAAAATAAATAAAATATATCAGAACTTGGGGTGCCTGGGTATCTTAGTCTGTTAAGCTTCTGACTTCAGCTCAGGTCATAATCTAACAGGTTCATGGGTTCAAGCCCTGCGTCAGGCTGTCTCTCAAAAATAAATATAACATTTAAGAAATAGAATCAAATACATTAGGACTTGTGTTTATTGCCCAGCATATGGTCAAATTTTTAATGTTCTCTGCTTGAAAAGAAAAAATTCTGGGGCACCTGGGTGGCTGAGTCAGTTGAGTGTCCAACTTCTAATTTACTCTCAGATCGTAAGCCCTGGGTCGTGGAATCAAGCCTTTTTGTCAGGCTTTGAGCTGAGTGTGGAGCCTACTTGGGATTGTCTACCCGTCTCTCCTTCCTTCCTCTGCTTGCACGCATGTATGTGTGCTCGCTCATGCATGCTCTTTCTCTCCCTCTCTCTTTCAAAATAAATAAATAAACATTAAAAAAAATTCGCAATTGCTGAATATAGTACTTTAGGTCAAATTTATTAATTGTGTTCAAATTATTTATAATGTTACTTTTTTTTCTCTTTTGGTCTGTTTTTGTCTATAATTTTCAAAGAGAAGTATGTTAACATTTCCCAATAGATAAAATGAAAGAGATCTGTGAGTTTCCCTTGTGGTTCAGTTTGTTTTGCTTTGTATGCTTTAAAGCTAAATTGTTAAATGCATACCTCTTGAAATACTTCTTGGTGTATTTAACCTTTGGCATTATGAGGTGACCCTCTCTGTCTCTAGCTTTTTTTGTGCTTTGACTAACATTTACAAAGCTCTATCAATTCTTTGGTTGGGTTTTGTGTGCTCTGTTTTTTTTCCTTAAGGCCTTTCTGTGTTCTTATGTTCTGAATATAGTTGGTTTCCAGTTTTTTCTCCCATCTGACAACCTATAACTTTTAACTGAATCATTAGCATCATTTACATTTTAATAAAATTACCTGTATCTTTGACTTTAAGTGTGTCACCTTATTTTTGCTATTTGTCCTAGTTTTTTTTTCCCTTTTTTGTCTTTTGGGTTGATTTTTATTTTTTTATCATTGGAATTTTTCTCTTTATCAGTTTAGAAGTTATACACCCTTTTCCTGTCCTTTTGTTGGTTATACTATACATTGCAGTATGCATGTTTAGTTGACCGATATCTGACGTTAAGCAGTACCTGAACCTTATGCCCTGACAGTGCAAAAGACCTTAGAGCAGGAGTTGGCAGACTTTCTCTGAAGGGTCAAATAGGAAATACTTCTTCCAGGACATATGGTTTCTGTCACAACTACTCAGCTCTGCCATTGTTAGCAAGAAAGCAGTCATAAACAATACTTAAACAAATGGGTGGGGGCTACATTCCAACAAAATGTATTTATAAAGATAAGTGGCAGGCAGATATCAGTTTACCAGCAGTTAACTTAAATTCCATTTAACCCTATGCTGAGTTTTCTTACTGTTTCCAGTTCTTTAAATTGACTTTTTTAAAAAATCTCCATTCAGTAATTACTGTTCTATTCAGCCAGCGAGTGTTTATTTGGGTTTATCTTTATATTTCCCACTTTCCTTGCTCTTTAGTCCTTCTGTTATCATCTCAGACCCTACATCTGAGAGATCACTTTTTTTCTGCCCCAAGCACATCCTTTTGAATATCCTTTAGAGAGGGTTTGCTGGTTGCCATCTCTTGGGGCACTCTATAGGTTTTTGTTTGAATTTGTTTGAATTTTTATTCATTTCCCATTCTTTTTTTTTTTTTAATTTTTCTTAATGTTTGTTTATTTTGAGAGAGAGACCGAGCAGTGGTAGGGGAGGGGCAGAGAGAAAGGAAGACATAGAATCTGAAACAGGCTCCAGGCTCTGAGCTAGCTGTCAGCACAGAGCCCAACGCGGGGCTTGAACCCATGAACCTGACCATGACCTGAGCCGAAGTTGGACGCTTAACCAACTAAGCCACCCAGGCACCCCTTCATTTCCCATTTCCCATTCTTTACTCTAAAAGGATATTTCTGTATAGAATTCTGGGTTTAGAATTATTGTTCCAATGTCTTATGGCTTCCATTGTTATTGTTGCAAAGTCATCTGTTTTTAATCATCTTTGAAATCTTTTTTAATCTGGCTGTGTGTTTTTTATCTTTGCTGTTCTTTATTTGTACTATAATATGAACATGCATGTTTCTTTTTATTCAACTTATTTGAGAAATGTTAGATTTCTTGAATCTGTGTTGTGTCTTTCATTAGTTCTGGGAAATTTTCAGCCCATTTCTTATTCCTTCTCTCTTCTTCTAAAACTACCGTAAATATAAGTTAAATCTTCTCCCTACCTATCCTTTAACTTCTTACATATCCTTTAACTTATCTGATTTTTTTCTTTTTTCCCCTGTAATATATTTTGGATATGTGTAGTTTTATTTAGTTCTTATAAAAATTTGCTGAGTCAGTTTTTATAGTTTCTCTTCACTGCAAGTATTTTCAAGCTGTTTTTTTTTAATTTATTTTTTTAAATTTTGCGTAGCTGTTCTACACTCTGTGTATGATCCTTTAGTGTCTGAATACATGGGGAATTCTCAGCTTCCTCTTTTTTTCTCTTTTGGTCCCTGCTTTGTAACCTTTGTTTTCTTGTATTCTTTATGCTTCCTTATTTTTTTATTGAGTACTACTTTTTTTTTTCTTAAATTATTTGTGAGAACTTTTTTGAAGAGTAGGACACAAGCCTTCTTTTATTCTGCCAGGTACCTGGGAATATTGCAAATCTGGGCCTATCTTAAGTCAAGTTGAGAGTTTAAGATTCCCTTGACCGCACAAGCAAGGCAGATCATTTCAAATCTGAGTAAGAACTGGCCCATGACCACAGCTTCTTACGAATAGTTTTTCCTTCCCCTCCCACCCCCCCCATTCCCCCACTGTCATTCCAATGTAAATTTCCTAGCATGCTCTGGGGGTAGGGTTTATTTCTGGTTCACCCTTATCTGATTATTAATTAGGCATATTCTATGACTCAGCTTCATTTCATGAGTGGTTCCCAAAAAGGTTACAGGGTCATAACTCCTACCCTCTTACTAAGAAGGTTGTTGAAAGAAAAAGCCTGTATTTGCCAGAATTTAGAAAATTTACCAAAACTGGAAAATTTTCAGCTCATTTCTTATTACTGCTTTGCTTACCTCTCCTAGTTTTCACTTCTCGTTAAATATTGGCCTGTATTTTCTTGTTTTTTGTCAGCTCTCCAATGTTTTTAAGGTGATTTTGAAATGTATTTTATTACATATGTGTCTTTCCCCCATTCTCTGGGATTCTTAGATGTTTTAAATGGGAGAGTTGGTCCTTATAATCATTCCCATTACTGAAACCAAAGCCCTATAAGTTATAAAATTGCATGTAATTTCTTAAATTATTTCTCTCTTTATCCAATGATAGCTGACTCTTCCTTGCCCTTGGCTTATGATTTAATTCTCTGTTTGCATTGCAAAACCAAAAACTTGAATTTATACTTTGCCTTTTGAGTGATCAAGGAAGAAAATTCAATGATATTATATTTCCTTCACTACTTTCTGGAATTGCCTACTTCTGCTCAGCCAACCCAGATGGGTAGTGGAGTAACACATGTCAGAGCCAGAATATTCACATATCCCATTTTGTGTAGCCTACAGCAGTGGCTACTTTAAGTTACACCTTGTACAAGGCAATGCCATGGTTCCTCCCTTCAGTGAACTACCTGTATAGTAACAAAAACAGGCATGTATACAGCTGAGTATGGTATAAAACCTCAGTAAGGGGTGCATGGGAGCCTCAGTTGGTTAAGCATCTGACTCTTAATATCGGCTCAGGTTGTGATCTTGTGGTCATGAGATCAAGCCCTGCAACAGGCTCTGTGTTGAGCTTGGAGCCTGCTTGGGATTCTCTCTCTCTCTCTGATCCTCCCCCACTCATGCAAGTGTGCACCAGCTCTTTTTCTTAAAATAAACAAACATCAAAAGTTCAGTAAAAGAAAAGGAACTGTACAAGTAGCCCATATGAATTGCCAAATGACCTGTGTTTTTAAAAATCTCATTAAATCCTTCTTTTGGCCTACAGAGCATATGAATAGCAGGACAGCCTCCAGAATTAATCTATTCTGGGTTTTAATACAGGCTCTGACTGTATAATGTTGGCATCTCATTAACTTTGCTTCCTAGGTACTGGTCTCAAAGTATTGTGAGGATTAAATGAGATGCTAATGTTTAGCATAGTTTGTGGAAACATAGTGCTCAATAAATCTTAATTATTATATTCTGAACACTTTTGTATTCACTTTTGAAATTTAAGGCATTTTAAAATTAATTTGTCTATTATGTTTGGTCGTTAGATGTATTTTATGAAAAATCGTGCCAGACGACAAGGTATTAATTTAAAGCTTCTCCCCAATGGATTCACGAAGAGGAAAGAAAATTCAACATTTTTTGATAAGAAGTAAGTTTCTAACTTTATTCTTAGTATATTAGGTATTCTGAATAGATCAGGAACATCTTTGAAGGTTTGGTTTGGTATAGAGCATTGCTGCCCAAGGTGTAGTCTGTGAGCTTTTTGTCACTGGTCTGTGGCAAGATGGTTGTACAAATTGAAAATAAGCTTTTAAAAATTTTAACTAATTTTATGTCATGTGAATAATAAAAATTTGGGCTTATGGGGTGTGTGTGTGTGTGTGTGTGTGTGTGTGTGTGTGTGTGTGTGTGTCTGAGACCTGAGATACCATGGAAGTATTTCAGAGGTTTCAGGGGCAAAATAATGAATCAAAGCAGGACCCTGCACAGTTTTGATTCCAGCGGTTTGGCTTTTATAATCCTTTCTACTTTGGCTTTCACTTGAAAGCCAATACTGAGGTAGAGGGAGTCTTGGAAAACATTTACTCTGTAGTAAATCTGAGTATAGATGATACAATAGAGATTAGTCTGCTGCTTTCTGAGAGTGTTAGGTCTGAAAGGTCCCATTAGTACAGAGGGGAACAGAATCCCAAAATATTATAAGTAGTCCACTAAATTATTAGGTAATACTTTTCAAATGTCCATGTTCTGGATTTAGAGCAAAAAAATCCTGAATGAGTTCCTCTTTCTTCAGCCTCTTAGTAACTTAGTAACTGCAATTTAGTAACCTGAAGTTAATTTCTCCGGGCCTCATCTGCATGATATGGGGGTTGTACTAGGTATAACCCTAAGGTTCGCTTCCAGTTTTACCACTTCATAAATTGAAAAGGCAGAACCGTCAGAATTATCATTATTCTAATAAACTTTTCACCTTTTCAAAAGATATTATATTAGAAGATGATGTTCTCCATTTATTTTTTATGTTTTAAGAGAAATATTTATAAACGTGGTTTTGCTTTTTCCTGGGTAGCCTTCCAGAAATAAAGTAATGTTTTGCATTTATCAAATATGAGATGATTCCACTATGCATTTTCAAACTGACATATTTAGAAATTGACATAATTTGTTTGAAATTTAAGGTAACTGGTTTATGTCTTCTCAAATATAAACTATATTCCTGTGTTATGAAGGAAACCATTCAGAATGATTGATGAGAGCTTAGTTCTCAGCTCTAAAAAGCATGTACCCTCAAATGTAAAATTTTGGGGTCTCTAGGTACAAGAACATAGGTTAGATATTTTTTTCTCCAAAAATAAACATTCAGTATGTTTCCTGGATTTAGAATCCAAATTTATATTCAGTTATTTTGGAACACCTCAGATCTATGAAGTGGCAGAGTAGACTCTTTTTGCCTTAATGCCTTTTGCTCATGAATTTACAATGATTTGGGGTTGGTTTTTCTTATATGTTTTGGTGTTTTCCCATGAGGAGATTAGCATACTTAATAAAGCCTATTAACATACTTAGTAGGCTTTATTAATTTTTTAATATTTATTAAACATTTTTAATAATTGTCAAGTTCCCTAACATACAGTGTATACAGAATAATAGTCTTGGCTTCAGGAGTAGATTTCCGTGGTTCATCACTTACCTACAACACCCAGTGCCCATCACCCATTTTCCCTGCCTCACCGCTCATCCCCCATCAACCCTCAGTTTGTACTCTGTACTTAAGAGTCTCTTATAGTTTGCCTCTCTCTTTGTAGCTTGTTTTTCCTTTCCTTCCTCTGTGGCCTTCTGTTAAGTTTCTGAAATTCTACATGTGAGTGAAAACGTAGGGTATCGGTATTTTTCTGACCGATTCATTTCACTTAGCGTAATACCGTCCAGTTCTAGCTATGTTGTTGCAACTGGCAAGATTTCATTCTTTTTCATCGCCGAGTAGTAGTTCATTATGTGTGGAATCACATCACACCTTCTTTATTCACCAGTTGATGGACATTTGGGTTCTTTCCATAGTTTGGCTGTTGTTGATAGCACTGCTATAAACGTCAGGGTACATGTGCATCTACGAATCAGCACGCCTGTGTCCTTTGGATAAATTCCTAGTAGTGCTATTCTGGGTCGTAGGATAATTCTGTTTTTAATTTTTTGAGGACCTCCATACTGTTTTCTGGAGTCACTGCACCAGTTTGCCTTCCCCCCAACAGTGCAGGAGGGTTCCCCTTTAGATTCAACCTCTTTGCTGTTTTCACATATGTAAAATGGAGCTGATGATAGCTATTGTGTAAAGTTGTGACCATTAGTGTATTAATTTCCCTAACTGGAGTGTAGAAAGAAATGAGTGTAGGTAGCACTTGTAAAACTAATATATCCTCATCATAAAAAAAAAAAGTTTGATGGAAAAATAGCACCTATAAATTCCACTGTGTGGAGATGAGATGACCACTGATAACATTTCATGTTTCTTCTAATCATGTTTTCTTCTTTTTCCATTAATAAAATACAACATTAAGTACATTAGAGTATGCAAAATTACATGGGTCTTTTCAAGTTGAACATTACTAATATTTTTATGAATAAAAGGATACTTTTCTCTGCAGCTGCATTTGTTAATACAAACCTGCTGTATTTCTAAGTAGTATATTCCAGTTATCAGTAGTATATTTTCTTTAATTATTACCATATTTGTGAACATTTAGCTTATTTCTGGTTTTTAATGATTAGAAATAATGCCGTAATTACATTAAATAATTCCTCCGTGAAGAAATTGTTTTGTGTAGTTACATGATTTTTTCTTTGCAGTCAATCCCTAGAAGTAGAATTACTGGATCAGACTACGTGCATTTAAAATTTTGAGAGGGGCCCCTGGGGCTCAGTCAGTTAAGGGTCCAACTTTGGCTCAGGTCATGATTTCATGGATTGTGAGTTCAAGCCCCACATCAGGCACTCTGCTATGAGCACAGAGCCCACATCGGATCCTCTGTTTCCCTCTCTTTCTGCCCCTTTCCTACTTGCACATGCGTACTCTTTCTCAAAAATAAACATTAAAAAATAAAATGAAATTTTGAGAAAGACTTCAAATTACCCCTGCCCAAAACATACCACTTTGTATCTTCATCAGAAAAGTTTGAGAATGCCTATTGTAGTTATACTTGAACTTTAATTGAATACAAATTTTTCTTGCATGTCTAATTATTGGAAAGACTGAGCTCTTGAATTTTCTCTTTTAAGATGTCTCTGTTTACAGCTTATCTTATTCTGTTGCATACATAGGGAATATTTTTACCAGTCTGTTTATCCTTTAATTTGGTCTTACAGTCATTTTGATTCATTTTAAATAGTTGTAAAAAAAAAATTCTGTACAGTATAGAGGTAGGAAAATGGAGTGATTAAGAGCACAAAGTGGACCCAAGCTGCCTAGGTTCAAATTTATGATTAGCCTTCTCCTAGCTATGTGATATTAAGCTCAACCACCTAACTTTTTTTTGTCTCAGTTTTCTCATCTAAAAGTGTGACTAGTAATAATAAACTGGGACTAAACTAATTTTCATTTCCATTTGTAATATGTGAAGAATACCTGTTTAAACATCTTGCTGCCACTGAGTTATCTCTTAAAAAAATGTTGCTAATTTGATTCAAATGACGTTTTTTAAGATTTCCTTTTATTTAATTGCTACTGAGATATGAAACATTTGACTACACGTTTCAGAGTGATATCTTAAAAGTTCAAGTATAAAATTTGACTTGCTGGAAGGAGGAGATACTAAGTCTTTCAAAGAATTTATTTTCCCTTTCCATGCCCCAGTAGTCTGTTTTTAAGAGACTCATTTTCAGTACTGTTTTTCAACTTTCAAAAGTGATTAATGCTTTGACTCAAATAAAGCTAAATTTGAATATTGCTTCTGCCATTTAGTACACAGTAGGTGACCTTAGGCAAGATTGAATTTACTGGATTGAGAGGATTAAACAAAATGATAACTAAAGTAGTACCTGGCACTGCTTGTCTTACCTGAAATCCTTGGGGATATGGTAAATTTACATATTATATTCATTTCTAGGAGGTCTGAGACAGCCTTACATAAACAATACAATGTCTACTGTGAAACCTGCAAATATTTACATTACAGAGGGTAAATAATGATTGTGAACTGGCTTGGGCGGGTTTTGCTGGCAAAGGAGTTAATGGAAAAACTTTAAATTTCACCTGTTTGGGAACTTTGTTACTGGTCACATGAGATTTCGGGCCTGTATGCTAAGAGGACTTATTACAACACCTACGGAATTAAACTGCCCATTTGCTTATTTAAGCAGCTCGAGTTACAGTTTAATAAAAAACTCAAATTGAACTTGTTTAAATTTAAACATTTCAATGTTAATTTCTGAACAGAGTGAAGAATTCTTTGTGGTGTTTTTGTAACTTTTCTATGAAGTCTGAAATTATTTCAAAATACAAAGCTTAATAAAAGACATAAATAAATACCTTCATGCGAAGCGTGGCTAATGCTACATTATTGTGCCTGAGTTACCTCTGTAGAACTATCTGCAGGTTATGTAGCAAGTGTAATAGGTACCTTAGAAGTATAGGTTCATTGCACACCCAGACATCCTTTATGGTAGAAATATTTGACCAGTATTCGAGCAGTATGAATCTCCTAAATCACATATGCAGAATTGTGTGATGTGTGAATTTTTATAAGAATAAGAAATGTAATTTTCATGTTATAGTCAAAGGTGGGATATAACACTAACCTATCTGTGAGGTCAAAAATGTATTTAATAGTGATGAATTTTAGAGGACTGATGAATTTGCAGGGATGTCATAATATTAAGAATAAGTTGAGGAGCACCTGAGTGGCTCAGTTGATTAAGCTTCTGACTTGATTTTAGCTCAGGTTATGAGCTCACAATGCCATCAAGCCCTGTGTCAGGCTCTACTGACAGCATGACACCTGCTTGGGATTCTTCTTCTTCCTCCCTCTCTCCGCCCCTACCCTTACCCCATGCACATGCACATGCACTCCATCTCTCTCTCTGTCTCTCTCAAAAAAGTAAATAAACATTAAAAAAAAAATCTTAAGCTAAAGCAAGATTGATATTCGCTCTTAAAAAATATAAGAGCTTTACTCTGGAGCAGATCTCAGACCACTTCTTTAAAATAGTGATTCTTGGGGTGCCTGGGTGGCTCAGTCGGTTGAGTGTCCGACTTCAACTCCGGTCATGATCTCACAGTTCGTGGGTTCAAGCCATGCGTCAGGCTCTGTGCTGACAGCTAGCTCAGAGCCTGGAGCCTGTTTTGGATTCTGTGTCTCCCCCCGCCGCCCCCCCCCCCTGTCTCTGACCCTCCCCAGCTCACGCTGTGTCTCTCAAAAATAAATAAAACATGTAAAAAAAAAAAATTTAAAGTAATAAAAATAGTGATTCTTTCAGGGGTGCCTTAGTGGCTCAGTCGGTTAAGTGTCTGACTTCGGCTCAGGTCTTGATCTCACAGTTTGTGAGTTTGAGCCCTGCTTCAAGCCCTGATAGCTCCGAGCCTGGAGCTTGCTTCAGAGTCTGTGTCTCTCTCTCTCTTTGCCCCTCCCCTGCTTGCACTCAGTCTCTCTAAAAAATAAATAAGCATTAAAAAATAAAATAAATAGTGACTCAGAGGTAACTCCTTTACCTCCTCTCTTTGTGGGACGTATAAACTTATGTTCACTTTCACCCATTGCTAATCAATTACTGCTGGAAGAAATATGAAAGATCTATATGAAGAAAACCTCAACTGTACTGAATGACTTAATAGATTGGAACAAATGGAAAATTGTATCCTTAGGAGACTCACTATTATAGAAATAACATTTCTTAAATGAATGATCTTTATATTTGATGTGATCTTAATCAAAATATTAAATTTGTTTGGTTTTGATTTGGGAATTTTTTTTTTGAGAAGATGGAAAGAGTTTAGGATAATATGTCTTAAGCTCATTTTGAAAAGTAAGCATAGAAGCACCAGGAAAAATGTGATAAAGAGTAATAAGACTGGACTCATTGAAATTTATGAAATTCTAGTAAAATTTTTTGATGTTGACATGGAAATCTATAGTTAGCTTAAATTATAGAAAGTAGATGTAAGGCTGTTTGGTACTCTAGCATCTGATGAAGGTGGCATTTCCAATTAATGAAGATAATTACTTAGTAAATGGGGTGATATCATTTAGCTTGCCATTTGTCAGAGGAAAGCTGGGTTTTTAACTAGAACTTCAGGTAGATCAAGATCCTAAACTTGAAATGAAAAATACTAGTATTTTCATGATCTTAGAGAGGAAATACTTTATCCAAGGCCATAAAGGAAAAAAATAACTAAAGTTTACATACAAATTTTTAAAAATTGTATGGTTAAAAAAGACCACAGTAAACTCAAAAGACTAACAGGACAAAAAAGAAAAATCTTTAACATGTGTGACAAAGAGTGTTTATGCATTGATACGAAAAAAGACTAGTACCTAATTAGGAAAAGGGGCAAAGGATAAGAATAGGTGGTCATGGAAAGACACATATTTACATGTGTCATAGAAAGATCTATGTATGTTGTATATAATATGTGGCATATAAGTATTTATTGATAATAATCAAAAATCATGAAGGTGTGAGTTAGCCAGACCAGTTTGCTGTTCCACTATTGATGAGAATATACATTAGTGGTCATTTTAGAAGGCAATTTGGTAATATTTTTCAAAATGTTATACATGCCTACTCAAGGAAGTTGTACTATGGATGTATTAGTATAGTTTATAGAGATGTATATATATCTGTTGCAGCATTGTTTTTAATAGTGTAAAAACTGGCAACACTCTCAAGTTGTTGAGTCAAATTGATTCTTTTCACAAAATAGAATTCTAGGTAGCCATGAAACAAAAATAAATTAATTGTAGAAATATTGTCATGGAATGACATCTATGATATGTCCAGTGAAAAACAAAGTTTAAACAATTGTCTGAAAGATAGCCCACTTTTCCTATTTATATAAAATTTGCATGCACTGAATACACTTGTTAAGTTTTGACAAATGCATAGATAGGCATACCATTTTGTTGCACTTCATTCACTTTATTGTGCTTTGCAGATACTGTTATTTACAAATTGAAGGTCTGTGGCAACCCTGCATCATGCAAGTCTATTTGTGCCATTTTCCCAACAGCATTTGCTTATTTCCTGTCTCTGTGTCACATTTTGGTAATTGTCACAGTATTGCAGACTTTTTCATTATTGTATTTGTCATGGTGACCTTTGTGATTAGTGATCTTTGATGTTTCTATTGTCATTGTTTTGGGGTGCCATAAACTGCACCCATGTGACAGTGAACTTAATTGATAAATGTTGTGTGGGTTCTCACTGGTCCACCACCTGGCCATCTCTCCATCTTTCTCCCTTTCTTCAGGTTTCCTATTCCCTGAGACACAACAATATTGAAATTAGGCCAATTTGTAACCCTATAGTAACCTCCTAAAGTGTGCAAGTGAAAGAAAGGGTCTCCTGGCTCATTTTAAGTCAAAAGCTAGAAATGATTAAGTTCAGTGAAGAAAGCATGTCAAAGTCAAGATTGGCTTAAAGTTAGGCCTCTTATGCCAAACAGCCAAGTTCTGAATGCAATGAAAAAGTTCTTGAAGGAAATTAAAAATGCTTTCTAGTGAACACACGAATGGTTAAGAAAGCAAAATGACTTATTGCTGATACGGACAAAGTGGTCTGGATAGAAGATAAACCAGGAACATTTCTGTAAGCCAAACCCTAATCCAGAGCAAGGCTCTAAATCTTTTTAATTCTATAGAGGCTGAGGAGATGAGGATGCTGCAGAAGAAAATTTTGAAGCTAAGAGGGGTTGGTTTTTGAAATTAAGGAAAGCTTTCTCTGTAACATAAAAGTGCAAAGTAAAGTAGCAAGTGCTGCTCTAGAAGCTGTAGTAAGTTATCCAGAAAATCTAGCTAATATAATTTAAAAAGGTGATTACACTAAACAACAGATTTTCAATGTAGACAAAACAGCAGTATTGGAGGAAAATGCCATAGACTTTCATAGCTAGAGTGGATGCCAATGCCTGACTTCAAAGCTTCAGGGACAGGCTATCTTATTAGGGACTAATGCAACTGGAGAGTTTAAGTTGAAGGCAAGGCCCATTTACCATTCCAAAAGTCCTAGCATTATGCTAAATCTACTCTGCTTATGCTCTATTAATGGAAAAACAAAGCCTGGATAACAGTATATCTGTTTACAGCATGGTTTCAAGAGTGTTTTAAACCCACTGTTGAGACCTCCTATTCAGAAAAAAAGATTTCTTTCCAAAATATTGCTGCTCACTGACGATGCAGCTGATTATCCAAGAGCTCTGGTGGAGATGTACAATAAGATGAATGTTGTTTTTATGCCTGTTAACACAACATCCATTCTGTAGCCCATGGATCAGAGTCATTTCGACTTTCATGTCTTACTATTTAAGAAATACGTTTCAGAAGTCTGTGGCTGCCATGTATAGTGATTCCTCTGATGGATCTGGACAGAGTCTGTTGAAAACCTCTTGGAAAAGATTGACCATTCTAGAGGCCATTAAAAAACATTTATGATTTATGGGGAAAAGTTAGAATATCACCATTTACAGGAGTTTGGAAGAAATTGATTCCAACCCTCATGGATGACTTTAAGGGGTTCAAGACTTCAGTGGAGACGGTAACTGCAGATGTAGTAGAAATAGCAAGAGAACTAGAGTTAGAAGTGGAGCCTGAAGGGGCGCCGGGGTGGCTCAGTCCGGTGAACGTCCGACTTCAGCTCAGGTCATGATCTCACGGTATGTTGAGTTTGAGCCCCGCATTGGGCTCTGTGCTGACAGCTCAGAGCCTGGAGCCTGCTTCAGATTCTGTGTTTCCCTCTTTCTCTGCCCCTCCCCTATTTGCACTCTATCTCTGTCTCAAAAGTAAACATTAAAAAAAAAGAAAGAAGTGGAGCCTGAAAATGTGACTGAATGCCTGCAGTCTCAGTAAAACTTCTGTGGATGAGGAGCTGCTTCTTATGAATGAGCAAAGAAAGTGATTTCTTAAGATAGAATCTACTACTGGTATAGGTGTTGTGAAGATTAAAATGACAAAGGATTTAGAATGTTATATAAACTTTGCTAATAAAGCAGTAGTTGAGTTTAAGAGGATTGACATCAGTTTTGAAAGAAGTTCTGTGGGTAAAGTACTGTCAAACAGCATCACATGCTACAGAGAAATCATTGGTTGTTGTCTTTTTTTTTTTTTTTAGTTTATTTTTGAGAGAGAGAGAGAGAGCAAACGCATGGTGGGGCAGAGAGAGAGGGAGACAGAATCGGAAACAGGCTCCAGACTCTGAGCTGGCAGCACAGAGCCCTGTGTGGAGCTTGAACCCACAACCTGTGAGATCTGAGCCAAAGTCAGATGCTTAACCAACTGAGCCACCCAGGCGCCCCATTGTTGTCTTATTTTAAAAATTGCCACAGTGACCCCAGTCTTTAGCAGTTGCCACCCTGATCAGTCAGCAGCCATCAATAATGAAATAAGACCCTCCCCCAGCAAAAAGATTATGACTCATTGAAGGCTCAGATGATGGTTAGCATTATTTTTTAGACATAGTGCTATTGCACACTTAACAGACTACCATATAGTGTAAAAATAAGTTTTTATGTACTGGGAAACCAAAACTTCATTTGGCTGGCTTTGTTGCAATATTTACTTTTATTATGGTGGTCTCAAACTGAATCCATGATTATTTCTGAGGTATGCCTGTATCTGTATAACACAGTCCCTATGAATATATAGAATATTACCATCACCCCAGCAAGGTCTTTCCTTGTTAGCTCCTCTCCTCCCCACAGACAACTTGTTCTTTTTCCCTTGAAGATGAGTTTTGCCTGATTTAAAATTCCATATATGGAATCATATAGCTCACCCTCATGATAGTTTAGCTGAATGTGAAATATCTTGACATTTCAGTAATTCTGTTTAGTTATTCCACTGTATTCTTACCTTTTTTGCCACTGTTGAGAGCACTGTTTTTTATGCAGTCTTTATTTTTTTCTTTCAGTTGACTTTCAGATCTTCACTTTTGTCTTTGGAGTACTGCAGTTTCACTGTGATCTAGGTCTTCATGTGATTTTTTATTTATTTTTTAATTTCTTATATTTTTTAAATGTATAATTTATTTATTTTGAGAGAGAGGTGGGGAAGGGCAGAGAGAGAGGGAGAGAGAATCTCAAGCGGGCTCTGCACTGACAGAGGTATGTGGGGTATGATCCTATGACCCTGGGATCATGACCTAAGCCAAAATCAAGAGTCAGACACTTAACCATCTGAGCCACCCAGGTGCCCCTCATGGTTTTTGTTGTTGTTGTTGTTGTTGTTGTTTTTAAGTTTATTTATCTTTGGGATTTGTGCTTTCTGAATATGACAGTTCTGGAAATTCTAAGGTATTATTTTAATTTCTTATTTGTTTGTCTTTGCTACATTCAGGGTAGTTTATTCAGGTAGTTTATTCCAAGCTACTCTCCACAGCTATGTCTAATCTTATCTTTAGCTCATGCACTGAGTATTTGTTTCGATTTTATTTTTCATTTTTAGAAAGTCTGTTTCTGTTGGTGGGAATGTAAACTGGTGCAGCCCCTCTGGAAAACAGTGTGGAGGTTCCTCAGGAAACTAACAATAGAACTCCCCTAAGACCCAGCAATAGCACTGCTAGGAATTTACCTAAGGGATACAGGAGTGCTGATGCAAAGGAGCACATGTACCCCAATGTTCATAGCAGCACTCTCAACAATAGCCAAAACATGGAAAGAGCCTAAGTGTCCATCAACTGACGAATGGATCAAGAAGATGTGATATATTTATACAATGGAATACTACATGGCAATGAGAAAGAATGAAATCTGGCCATGTGTAGCAACATGGATGGACCTTGAGGGTGTTAAGCTTAGCGAAATAAGTCAGGCAGAGAAGGACAAATATCATATGTTTGCACATATAGGAGGATTAGGAGGAACTTAATGGAGGACCATGGGGGTGAAGAAGGGGGGAAATGGTGGGGGAAAGGGAGAGAGGCAAACCATGAGAGACTCTTGAATGCTGAGAACAAACTGAGGACTGATGGATGTGGGGGGCGAGGGGGGTGATTGGGCATGGAGGGGGGCACTTGTGAGGATGAGCACTTGGTGTTATGTGGAAACCAACTTGACAATAAACTATTTGTAAAAAATAAAAATAAAAAAAATAAAGTTCCAAGCCAAGTTAAAAAAAAAAAAAGTAAGTCTGTTTCTTTTTGCAGTCTATCTGGTCTTTTAGATAGACCTGTATTCCTTTCTCATGTTTTAAGTTCCCCTTTGTTTAATAATTTAGAACATTTATTACCTGTGCAAATAATTCAAGTATCAGAAGTTCTTGGAAGTCTGTTACTGCTGTCTGCTGTTTCTGCTGACTTTTGATTATGGTGGCTGGTTTCCTTTTTTTATCTAAAATGTAGCCGTGAACTCAAGTTGATACGAAGCTGGTATGTGTTTACTTATGCCAAGATACTCCATGCCACCAATTCAGGACCCTCTTTAATTTCTTTGTCTTAAGTTTAAGTTTCCCAGACTGTACTTGTAGGAATAATTTGAACCCCAACCAATTTGTGGAAACTGTAGTTTCGCATTTTCACTTGAGATCTTTCCCTCTATTCCCTTTACCTTTCTCCCTAGAGCCCAAACTGAGGTCGACAAGTTTCCTAGTTGTCTTCCTTTGATAATACGGAGGATTTTTCTGGTTTACCCTTTCATGGGTTTTATGCTGTGATTCCAGTTTGAGGTCTCCAGCTTATGTGGGCCCAAGATTTGTCTTCTATCACCCCGTGGCTATTGACAAACGTCTCTGTTACCAAGATTGGCAAAGGCTTTTGAAGCAGATGTAGCTTCAGCATTCCACCATAATCTTTAGTTTTTACTTCCTTTTGGTTCCTAAAGATATCTTTTACTTGCTGATGAGCTCAGTCTGTATTTTATTTCTCTGGGATTTCTTAATGTATGCTATTGAGATTTTCAGATTATATTTTCTAAAATGTCCTAGTTGTTAAAATAAGTACTGGCCCCAGTACAAAGGTAAGGTCAGTAGTGGAAAAGAGGTGAATCAGGAAGACGTAGCAATTCTACTTCTAAAAATTTATGTGATAGATAAAACCATAGAAAATGAAATATGTACAAGGATATTCAAGCAGTGTTGCTTATAATAGTAAAAGAGTAATATGAATCTTAATAATTCATCAATAGTGGACTATTTAAACAAATTATGGTATGTATTTACAATGGAAAAAGAATGAAGTAGGTCTGAATGTTCTAATATGGAATGATTATCAGAAATAGTGAGTAAAGTTATAAACTGGTAACAGTGGTTATCTTAGGGAAGGAAATTGGGTAGAAAGGGATAGGGATGGGAATTATGTGCTGTTTTGTACCTTTTGAATTTTAGACCATTGCCATGTAATGTTTATTTTAAGAATAAATAAATTTTTTAAAATTATAACTTTAAAAGGTATTGATAGATATGGGCAGGACCATTATACATTTTGAGTTGTAAATAGAATCTTTGAATAGTATTCTGGTGCTATCATACAAAAAGACATATATTTTTATCCACAGTTGCTACTCTTTTTCAATAGTATTTTAGTGTTTTGCTACAGGAAGCCATGGATATCAAACCTATAGATGTATTGATTGTGCCTGGATTAAGTAGCATGTCTCATTTGGCTACATGAGTCCGTCATTTTATTTTTCTGACTGTTTGGATCTGAGAATTTGGCACTGAGGTCAGGAATGCATTTTGACTTGTCAATTGGAAGAAAGACTTGGACTGAGAGGCCCCTTCCCCAAGAGTATTTTTAGCTAAATTCCAGGCTTGGGCTCTTTTGTGTGGGCTAATCACCCATTCCCCAGAAAGGGACCCAACTTTTGACCTTCCTTTCCCCCTCAGTTTGTCTACACATGACCTCTAAGCAACCCAGTCCTTCTTACCATTCCTTTACAACTGTCAGCTTACAACTGAATTTTTAACTCCCTTTTGCTTCAAGTTCTTTAGTTGTCTATCTGTGAGTATCTCTTGGACTTAGAGTATGAAGATAGAATTGTTCCCGTTATTTAACAACAGTGTGAATTAATAATTGAGCTCTAATCCTGTTTTAGAAGTCAGCCACTAGATGTCTCTCTTGTAAAGAAATAACCATGTACAGCTGACAAAATTGCTTTTTTCTTTGGATAACATTACAGCATTTTAATTATATTGCAATAATATACCCATCTACCTCTGTATTAATGTCAGTAGCACTTTTTTCTTTAGGCAGTTATGTGCTGATACACTTCATAAAGCACACTATTTTGTTTGTATGATACCCTGTAAGTAGTAGGATTATAGTTCACTGCAAACTGACTTTAGAAAAGAGCTAAGGAAAATGAAATGATGGGTTTAGCAGTTGTGGTCATGGGGGAACAAGTGGATTTTGCAGTGATCTTTGAGGGATTACATAATAGGGGCTCAGTACAAACTTACTCACTAATTGAAAATGTTTAGCTCTGTGGTTTCTCTGCCATTAACAGCTTTGGATATAGTTGGGGGAAGAGTTTCAGAGCAACAGCATGGACTTGGAAAAAACAGTGTGAATGAGTAGAAACTTACTGGTTCCACCAAACAGGAATTTCCAGGCATTCTACTGGAGCCATGTAGAGAATGGTAAGGAAGTTTCTGTGACATAGCATCACAGAAGTTGTATGTTTCAGTAACAGCAGTTAGCCAGCATTAATGGAAATAGGAAACAGTCTTGATCACCTTGGGGTTCCTAGGCTGGTTCAGTTAGGGGAGTCCTTGCCTAATTACCAGATCTGCTTCTTCATGATCTGCTTCTAGCACGTGTCCCTTTCTACTTCCTTCAGTGTGGTATTTATCAACTGTATCTCCCATGCAGGCCCACTTTGTCTTGTCCTGGACTATTGGGGAACTTTTTAGTGCTTTCCCAACCTCAGTGTCTCCTTACCTCTGTCATTTGATACACTGTTGCCCGATATCTCTTTATAAAATGTGTTTTTACTGGGGTGGTCACTTGCTCAAAAACAAGGAGTTCAGAATGGTCTTGAGGTGAGAATGTCAGATGCAAAAGGATAAAGTAGTAAATTTAAGACAGTGTATGTAGTTTGGTGTGTCTAGAAACTACGGTGAGAGTTGGTAAGTGATAGGGGATGAGGCTGGAGAGAGCCCCACTGGGACTGAGCCTTGCAGGACCTTATATGCCGTGTCAGGGAGTTTAGACAGAGTCACACCGTGAGCAGAACATTTTCCTATTCATACGAGGAATCCATGTTAAATATGGACCAGCCTAGTCTGTTCCCACCTGATTTCCTCGCGTATTCAATGGAGTGTACCCAGGCGGGTTACCCTGCTTAATCCCAGAATGTTTTCCTCATCTATTATTTTCTAGCCATCTGTGAAAATACACGATAGCTCATCCTCTCCATTATTTCTTTTTTGCTGCAGTTCCTATGGTACATATTTTCTTCACAGTTAATACAAAACACATGCCACATTTAGTGCTGGCATTCAGTTTATGGTATGCATATATATCTACTCTCCTTTTGCATTCTAGTGTTTCTTAGTAGGGGCTCTTTTGGCATTTTGAACAGGACAGTTTTTTGGTTACGTGGGGCTTTCCTATGCATTGCAGGGAGGCTGGCATTTCTGTTCTCTGCCCGCTAAATGCCTAAAGTGCTTCCCAGTCTTGGAACAGTCAGACTGCCCGGCCACTTCCAAATGTCCCCACCGCCCAGGTTGGTACCACTCCCAGTTGAGAACTGCTTTATTAAGTGCTCAAATATTTATCAGTTATTTGAAGGAAAATGTACTTTTTATTTCACCTGCTGTATCCATTTTCTTAATATACTGTCTACTGAAGCCAGTACCACATACTTAACCTGTTTCCTATTATTATTTTGTAGCGGTGAAACTAATTTTTAAAAGAGCAAAATGTAATATATAACTGGAACTTTTCAAAGTATTTTCATAATGATGTGAGACATATAAAATTATGGTTTCGATTCTCCCCAATTCCAGTAATTTTAATCCATGCTAAGTAACTACACAGATCCTTTTATTCAGTCTTCCAAAAACACTTATAATGGTACCAATCCTAATAAAATAGATGGATTATTTTTATGAGGAATAGTTTTATTTATTCTTGAGATTTTAAAATTGTTCTTTAAACATATTTTAAAAGATTAAATGCCCATGAGTGGAGAATTATATAGATATTTACTCATTTGTTTTTTCCTTCAAGAGTTTCAAATTTTGGTAGATTTTCTTTCTGCTTTAAATTAAAATAAGCTTTTATAACTGATGGTGGAACAAAATGGTTTTTTCCTGAAATTCCTTTAGATATTATATGCTGCTTCCGAATTTCATAATAGTTTACAGTTTACAGACTAGTTTTTTCTGTTGCTCAGAAATGAAAGATGAAACCTAGAAAGAAGAAAACTTTTAATTATTTATGTCATTTAGGATGCTTTATGTTGCTTGAAATAAAATACCCTCTTCAAACTGGTTTGAACTATAAAAAGGTAGATTATTGGCTGTCATAATTCAGTGTCCAGAGGTTGGATGGACTTGAGGGTTAATAGATAAAATGACTCAGTTACATCATTAACGACCCAGTTTTTTGCTGATTCTCCATTGTATCTTCAGTGGTGTCAGCTGAATCCTCATGGTCATAGAATGCTCCTAGTAACAGTCTGAGTTGCAGTAAATATCCAGGAGTGCCTCTCCCCCAGCATTACTGAACAGGAAACCTGAAATTCACCACAATTGGGCCATCTAAGTCATTGGCCCAATCCTGAGTCACTGTGTCAAGGAAAATATAAGATAGTGATTTTCTTCAGCTGACCAGTAAGTGGATGCCCCTAGAAGTAAGGAACGGGTTCTATTCATCAAAGTATGGTTATGGATTAGGAGGGAGATGGTGGTAAGAGATTGCCAGTGAGGCAATTAAAATGTCCACTATAACTCACAATAATTATTTCAAAATATGAAGGCAAATGCCTTTATTTAAAATAAAACATAACATATATTTGAATTGATGCTATGTAAAAATACATGGTTTGTTGTTGAACTTTCAGTTCTGGTAAGATCATAATAGAATAGTCTATTAGAACGTAAACTTGAGATATTGTACTCTCTGGGTTCAAATCCCAGGTCTGCCATTTCCCAGCTAAATAATGACCTTGGAAGAGGGACTTTTCTTTTCTCTACCTTAGGGTTTTCGTGTAAAATTAAGTAAATGCATTCATTCAGAGTTAAAAGAATTAAATGAATTAATACTTGTAAAACATCTAGAACAATGTCTGACATATTAAAAGCACTTAATAAACTACTGTTATTACTATTACTTTATCACTTGCTAGTGCTATCTGGTGAAAGGATCTACTGATAGATTTTATAACCTGTAGACTTTACTAATTAGTGGTGTAGTATTCTGAAGATTAGGCATGTGGAAATTCTAGCTTTCCTTACTCCCATGGAATTGCCTATATTTAAAAATCAGAAGTAAAGGGGCACGTGGGTGGTTCAGTTGGTTAAGTGTCCAACTTCAGCTGAGGTCATGATCTCACAGTTGGTGAGTTTGAGCCCCATGCCGGGCTCTGTGCTGACATCTCAGAGGAGCCTGCTTCAGATTCTGTGTCTTTCTCTCTCTGTCCCCTCCCTGACTTGTGCTCTGTCACTCTCTCAAAAATAAATAAACAATAAAAAAATTTTAAATGAATAAATAAAAATCAGAAGTAAAAATTTTAGGCATATTTGAACTGACATGACACATCACTGTGCTTCTTAAAAGCAGTGAGGAAATACTTCCCTTAATAATTAGAAGCAAAGGCAGAAAAGTTAATGTCTTAAATATACTATGGAATATACTATAGAAATATTTACTAGCAGAGTTACGTAGTAGGATGATGAGTCTTCCTCTGAGCCCTTCATTTCATTCTTTTTTAAAAACTTTTGTTGTTGCGGAGCCCCAGGGTGGCTCAGTCTATTAAGCATCTAACTTCGGTTGAGGTCATGATCTTGTAGTTTGTTAGTGAGTTCGAGCCCCATGTCAGGCTCTGTACTTACAGTGCAGAGCCTGGAGCCTGCTTCTAGTTGTCTTCTTCTCTCTGCCCCTCCTCCACTCATGCTCATGTTCTCTCTCTCTCTCTCTCTCTCTCTCTCTCTCTCTTTCTCTCTCTCTCTCTTGCTCACTCGCTCTCGCTCTCTCTCGCTCTCTCTTGCTCTCTGTCTCAAAAATAAACAAACATTAGGGGCGCCTGGGTAGCTCAATCAGTTAAGCGTCTGACTTCGGCTCAGGTCATGATCTCACGGTTTGTGGGTTCTAGCCCTGCGTTGGGCTCTGCTGACAGCTTGGAACCTGGAGCCTGCTTCGGATTCTTTGTCTCCCTCTCTCTCTGCCCCCTCCCCTATTCATGCTCTGTTTCTCTGTCTCAATAATAAATAAACATCAAAAAATATTTTTTTAATAAATAATAAAACAAAACACCTTTGTTGTTGGTATATTAACCACATAATAAAAATCCATGATGTTTAGCAGAGGCTTCAAGGCTCTTTACGATCTAGTATGAACCCATTTGTCTGGATCCATTTGTCTTTCCTCAGTTTAAGGTGAATTTGGTTAGGAACTCATGGCAAAATATTCTCAGTTAAAGGCTCTGTGACTATTTCTGTTCTAAGCTTCATAATTTAGGACATTGAATTGAATGTTGAAGTATAACAATGGCAATTACCGTAACTAACTTTTTTGATATGTTCTGAGCTCTTGACATGTTATTTACTCATTTAATCCTCTGATATAAGTACTATCATTACCCTCATTTTACTGTGAGAAACCTGAGGCACAGGGATTTGTCTCTTGTTCAAGATCACATCAAATTATAAATTGTTAAGAATAGGATTCAAGCAGAGTCCACTTAACCTTTCCCCTGCCCCACCTCTCATTCTTACAGTATATTGGGTATTCTTCCTCTGTATAGTATACGTGAAGAACAAGGTGCTTTCATGTCAAAACGCTGTATTCCTCTCACAGTGATAGGGAAGGAAAACATCGTGCCCAGGATTGGTGGTTGACCTACTGCCTGAAACAGAAGCTTCTTTGGGCTCATTCCAAATGCCTAGTGAGCCCTTAGGAGTGCTCTTTGTGTAAATATTGGGTAAGTAATAAAGTAAGAGAGTGGGATGAAAAGAGTAATAGATTAAGAGAGTGGGATGAAAATTGGTGACTTTTTTCAGAACAAAAATAATCAAGCTCATTTAAATTTTATATTCTTAGTTCTTAGAATTCAGCCTTCATATGTAACTCTTAGCTATAGAATATTTCTTGAGGAAGATAGGTTTGAAGCTGTCATAATGATTAGATAAGTAACCCTAGTTCTAGTTGGGTAATAATTTCTGAAATAAAAAGGAAACCTCTTGAAAGAACACTTCCAATAATGAATATTTTTAGGTTTAGAAAGAATGTTAAAATTAGTCCTTTCCTTTCTATGATTACCATCCTGCATTTTCCAATGACAACATTTTTGACTTTACTGACTGTAAAAAAAAAAAAAAAAAAGCAAATTGTTATGTCAGAGATTTGTTTAATACAGGCGTATAAAGTAAGAATTAAGTCCCTTCATAATGGCAAGAAATAACCATAATTAAAAGTTTGGGGCATGTCCTTCATACTTGTAAATACATGTATGAATATATATTTTAAACATAAATGCCATCATTCAACACATAGACTTTTCTATCTCAGTACATAGAGTTCTGTGTCATTTTCATTCATTATGTAGATTTACTAATCAGTTTTTTATAATATCCATTTAGATTTTTTTTCCCTCTTACAAAGAGTAGCACAGTGGACAGGAGCATATGTCATTACCTGTCCAGTTATTTCCTTGGAATAAATTCCTGGAAATAAAACTGTTGAGGCAAAAATATGTTTATTTTTTCATTATGAATATGTATTTATTGTCTTTATGAACTTGAATTGCCAGAAGCTCACACCAGTTTATATTCCTGTCAACAATGGAAAGTGTTCATTTCACCATGCTTCCCTAATATTTCTGATTTTAACAGTGTCTTTGTAAATCTGATAAGTGAAAATATTTCATTTCTGTTTGCATTTCTTTGGTTATAAATGAGCTTGAAAGTCTTATTATATCAAGAGATCAGTGCCATTTAAAAGGATCGGATGCCTTTGTTTTCTCCCCTTCTTCCTTGGAATTGTGGTAGCACTCCAGAGATGAAAATTAGCCACTTTAAGTCATGGAGGTCAGAAGAATAATTGAGGATATGGGTATAGAACTTCCCTCCCCTCATAAGTTTGTGTTATCATCCACATATTACTTTCTTGAAACTGGGAGAGAATGATCCTAAATTCTAATAAACATTAGCTCTTAAGTAAGTGCCCCATATTAACCTGTAAGTGCCCCATATTAACCTGTTAAAACCAAGTATAAAATAACATTTATTTTCCTTTCTTAATGCATGTGTTTCTCAACTTTTTTTTTTAATGCCTCCCAAGGCACCCTTTTAGACATTTTCCTTCTAATTGCTCCTCCATGGTATTTTGATACTGTAGATATATTGTGTTTTTGTTTATGTACAGTGGCCCTTTGGAGAGCCACAAACCATTGTAATGTTTAAGATTTTTTTTTAACCCTCCCAAGAACAAATTTTTACCCTTTTTGGGGTGGTGCTGCTCCCATTAAGAATGCATGATTGAGGGGGGTAGGAGAAAAAGCTTTGCTATGCATGAGTAATTGCTTTCGTTTCATGGGACTCAGGTCACTGTTATCTTACTTTTTCAGGTGGTCTATAGGGGAACATTAGATTTAGTAATTGCCACCATTACTTCACCAGTCTGTTATCAAACAGTGCCATGAGGTGCCTAAGTTCCCTAGAATATTCAGGTACAGTGACATAGTTAAAGGTATTTTGTTTAATTTAGGGAACAGTAGTCTTAATATAGTAAGAATAATAGTAAATGTTTAAACCTCTATCTCAGTGATTCTCATTGGTAGTGATTTTTGCCTCCCAGAGGACATTTGCAATAATTGAAAACATCTTTGGGTGTCACAACCGAAGGAGTGAGTATTGCTAGTGGCATCTCCTTTGTCAAGGCCTGGAGTGCTGGTAAATATCCTACACAGAATCGTGCCTCCCCTGCCCCCCATTACCTTACCCACCATAACAAAGAATTATCTGGTCCAAAATGTCAGTACTGCCTAGGTTACGAAACCCTGGTTTATCCCATAATTCTACTCCTTACATTGTGTCTTCATAAAATAGTCCAAAATACAAAAATAATTGTATGGAGGGGGTGGGGGTATGCATGCATAAAGATACTCACTAAAGCATTACTAGCTTTTTCCCTTTATAAAGTATGTTCTTTTATAAAACTTAGTAATACAAACAAAAACCATACAAAATTATCCATAATGCGCCTCAGAAATAATGTTGAAATTTTGGTGTATGTGTATTTTTGTAAGTGGGGCATGTATCGCTATATATAATTATGAAAAGTGGGAAACAAACTTATTTCTTTGAAGAACAAACTGATGGTTCCCAGAGGGGAGGTGGTTGGGGTGGGGAGAGGGGTGAAATAGATGATGAGCACTGAGTCATAAATAGACTTAATGAATCACTATATTGTACACCTGAAATTAATAGAACGCTGTATGTCAACTACAGTGGAATTAAAATTAAAAACTTAATTCCTTGAGAGTTAGGAAGAGATTTGATTGCCCAGTCAGGACTTCATTAGTTTCAACAACACTGAAGAATTGGCAACTACTTTAGAGATTAATTAACTCACCCATTTCAGGAATTCTTTATACAATACCCTTCAACCTGTCTTTGTGCATTTGTTCACTTAAATCTTCTGTCCTGAATTACTGTTTGCAAATGCCTTTTAACCATAGAGTTAAAAAGTACAGGTTTTCAATGAAGCTAATTTCATTCTATGTGCCAGTTGAGGGTAAATGATAGACCCATTTCTAGGGATAGTGTTATTTTTTCTTTACTGTACTTTAATATGGAAGAACAAATGGTAAAATATTGGAAGCAATCATGATGTCTATCAGTAGAGAATGAATAAAAAGATTTTGGCATTTTTCACAAAATGAAAGACTGTAGTAGCTTAAATTAATGAACTAACTGCATGTATTATAAGTAAACCTAAAGCATAATGTAAATGAAAAGCAAGGCATAGGATATTAGAGTATGGTAACTTTGAAGTAAATGTTAATATTACACAAAATACTATATTGTTTATAGGTGTATGCATATATGTGTGCATGTGTATATATATATATATAATATAAAACCATGGATGGTAAGAATATACACACAACCTCAGGATAGTACCTACCTCTGATGATGAATGGGAAGGGAATGACATCAAGGAACAGCAACAAGTTGGATCATCAACTATTTCAATAACCTTTTATATCTTTTTTAAATATTATTTAAAATTTTTTTTCAATGTTTTATTTATTTTTGAGAGAGAGATAGAGACAGCATGAGCAGAGGAGAGTCAGAGGGAATCACAGAACCTGAAGCAGGCTTCAGGCTCTGAGCTGGCAGTCAGCACAGAGCCCGACACGGGGCTCGAACCCACGAACCGTGAGATCATGACCTGAGCTGAAGTTGGACACTTAACCGAATGAGCCACCCAGGCGCCCCAATAACCTTTCATTTCTTAAAAGAAAAAGAATTTCAAACAAATATGCCAGTTTGCAAGTTGGTTAAATCTTGAGTATGGGTGCATTGTTCTTTATACTCTCCTTTTCTTTGTTTTTGAAATATTGCAAAATCACATCTTTTAAAAAGTAAATGTACTTTTCAAATTTGTTCATGTTTGAACTGAGGCCAAATAATTTAGCAATGTGTATATAATAAAATAGTAGTGAATGACTTCCTTACAACCACAACTAGTTAACTATAGCAAAACAATTTCCAAGAGCTTTTCTCCCTTTGTTTTTGGAATGTTAAGTACTTTCTGATGGTATTTAGGGTCTACTGAGTGTTAAGGAAGATAAATGGTTCTTGAAATTACTCAAGCAATGATTGGGGTAATTTAATATGATTTAGAATTCCACAAGATGACAGGTTCATAATCTTTTCCCCCCTGTAACTTAACATGGAAAAAACAAATATATTTAGAAAGAAACCATATTATATATCAGGATTTGAAAAACAGTTTATTTCTTACTAAGAAATATAGGATCTCTGAGTCTCACCCTTTTTTTTTTAATGTTTATTTTGAAAGAGAAAGAGCACACACAAGCAGGGGAGGGGCAGAGAGAAAGAGAGGGAGTGAGAGAGAGAATCACATTGCAGGGCCTCCATCCTACAAACAGTGAGATCCTGACCCGAGCTGAAATTAGGAGTCAGTTGTTAAACTGACTGAGCCACCCTCGTGCTGCCTCTGAGCCTCTTGATGCTCTGACTCTTTCACTGATAATGAACGTTGCAAGGGTGTTTTGTTTTGGAAGAATTGTTTATTTAAAACCATTAACTTGCATTTGCATTCAGATTTTTTTAAGATTTCTTCCTCTGAGATTTTAGACATCTGGTCTTTAAATTAGTAAAGGGTGCTTTATGCCTTTGTTCTATCAAAAAAATACATATTAACATGAATGTTTCTTATATGGTAAGTGGCACTCTCAACATAAGCATAATCAAGCATATTTTTTCTAGCTAATGCCAAAAACTGTCTTGTTACTAAAGAAAAGTTGCATAAGCAGTTCTGTGATAACTTACCCTAAGGTTTTTACTTGATTTTATGGTTATTGTCTTCTGACAGAAATTTGACTAAATGATATGAATGTTTGGTGGGAGATATTTTACTAGACTGTATTAAAATAAAACTATTTGAGATTTTGGAGCCAGGCTGCTAAGGGGTAGATTAAAGTGATGCTGGCCATTTGCTTGGGCCTGCTGCTGGCCATTAACTTGCCAGTGGGTTGTTAGAAATTTCTCCTAAATAAAGAAAACCTGTAAAAACCATCATATGGTGAAAACATTTAAATTTCTGTATTGGATTCAATACTTTGACCCATTAACTTTTTAAAAGAAGGAATGATATATAATATTACCAGACTTAGATATGTTAAATAGAATATGGTTATTCTAAAATTAGACATTTAGTGAATTATTACTGTTGATCATGTATCAAACCAAAGTTTAGACCTGGAAGCGAAGGGAATCTAGCTCAGATGCGTTCTGCTTAGCAACCAACTTGTTGTCTACTGTTTTGCTACTGAAGGCACGTACTCATGGCTAAGAAGTGTATCTGCAGCCAGCTGGTCACAACCGGACAACACTTCGTTCACCTAATTTCCAGACAAGTCAGGAAAAGACATCAGCTCATCATTTTTGGTCACGAGCAGATTTATTTGTAAACATCAAGTAGTAGCACACTGATCTCAAAAGCCCATGAGCTGTGAGGAATTGCCTTCTAATTCAGGAATGTAAAATCCTTGTAATTCAGAACTGCTGCACTTAATTTTGTTTTCCTTTTAAAGATCCTTGCAAATATATTGTTTAAAAAACATAGACTCTAAAACTCTAGAGAAGAGAGTAGAAAAGATACATTAAATTCTAAGAATACTTTTCAAATTATTATCTGAAAATGAAAGTTCAGGAGGTTTGGTTTGTGTGCAGACTTTTATTATCTACCTTGATCCTCAGATGATTATTTTCTGATTTAGAAAACAACAGTTTTGTTGGCATGTGAAGCTCCAGTTTCCTCAGAGTCAAGCTGTGTACATAGAAAAAAGGTACAGTACTACCACTATTTATTAAGAACTCCTTTGTTTTTATTGTGTTTTTGTATTTAAAATAAACTGTTAACTTAAATGTGATAGCAGCAAATGAATGTCAGTAGCAGAATGGATAACTCAGTTGTTGGTATCTTGATTCAGTGAAATGCTCAATACTATTGAAAATGAAGGAGCTACAGCTACATCAACATGGTTGAATCTTAGAAATAATGTTGAATGAGAAGAGCAAATGAAGGAAGAATGCATAGAGTGTGATTCTATGTCTAAGTATAAAACAGTGTAGTCTTTAAGAATAACTGCAGAGGTGGTAAAACTCTAAGGGAAATGATGAGCACAGAATCATGATGGTGTTTCCTTCAGCAGGGGATGTAGACATAGGAGAAAAATGCAAGGAGACACAAGAGGGCTGAAAACTTTGTTTCTTAGGTTGAATGGTTGTAGAACAAATGAAAATGACCCAGAATTCTACTATGCAAAGATTAACTGCTATTAACATTATGGTGTATCCCTCAAAAATACATTATCTTGGACATATGTATATGGGTGTATCCTCAAAATTGGAATTAATTTGCATAAACAACTTTTTCTACGTTTTTCATATTTGTACATTTTTAAGTGCCATTTAAACATTTTAAAGGCTGTGTACTATTTGGTTCCTTAGGAAAATTGTCCAGTTGCTTTCTAAGTAATATATTGAGCATATATATCCACATTTTGCATCACGTGTCCTCTCTGTAACTGTCCTATGGATTTTAGTGAAGAATTTCCTTATTTGAAGTTGTATACCAGACTAAAATCAGGGAAAGAACTTCAATTTTATCAGTAGAGTTACGTAGCACATTGGTATATATGAAAAAGTATAAATGATTGAGGAAAGGTACACATTCAAAGTGTCTTAATTTTCTTTGTGTAGCTTTATAGTTCAAAATACTGTGCATACTTACAGGAAAGTTGAAAAAACTTGAAATATGTTGTTTCCAGGGAGAGTAGTATAAATTTTTTTTACCCTGGTCTTAAGATTTAGAATAAATAAATCTGAACATGCACTGAAATTAGCATCATCTGAAACGTTTTTTCAAATTTTTCATTTCTGCAGCTTTCAAATATATTTCATCCTGAATTTATTCATTCCATCTTTGAGCACAGGTGTGTGTTAAAAGAGGCTTCGTGTTTTTATAATTGATTTATAGGGAGCTTCTCAAAATATTGCTTTTTAGGACTTTATTAAGTGTGTCCAAGAAGCCTTTTTGAGCTTTTTTCGTAAGAAATTTTTGCTTAAAACGATGTTATATTTTGCCAAGAGTAAGACAAAAGGTCTGTGTTCAGTTATTTAAACAAAAAAGTCACAAGATTTAGCAATTCTAAGTTAACGCCTTTAGTAGAAAGTTACAAATAATAAATTAAGTCTTGTTTTTGTTTTTTTTTTGTTTTTATTGGGAAGAGTACCAGATGATAAAACTATTAATGAAATCCTAAAACCTTACATTGATCCTGAAAAAGCTGATCCTGTAATTCGTCAAAGGTATGTTTCAAAAATCTTGTAATTTTCTGAAGTTATTAAAAATGTTGAAGTATTGATTATGTGAATATGTGAAGCCATGACACTATTAGAATGTGACATGCCAGTGCAGTTTACTTTCTGTGTCATTCCTTAGTATTTATTCAGGCTTTTTTAGTCACAGATGATGCTTTTGGATAGTCACAAAAATAGTTCTTAACACTTAGTATGTACTGTTTTCTAGATACTAGTTGAAGCAGATAATAAAAAATGTGTAAGTTAATTTAATCCTCACAATAACCCTTTAAGGCACATTACTGCTAATATGCCCATTTCACAGATGGAGAAACTAAACCTCAAAGTGGTTTAATGACTTCATACTGCAAATAAGCAGGGATGCTGGAATTTAAACCCAGCCGGTCTAGAGTCAGAGTCTGCACTCTTAACCCTTATTAAATCACACCTCTTGAAAATTGAATCAAACTCTGAAATTAAGAGTTTCCAAGTAACTCTTATAAAAGACAGGAGAAATCTGTTTTAGCCACATCTTCATAAAAATAATTAAGATACATCTGCCTCGTCTCCAGAAATGCAGCGTAGACACAAATGGTTATATCTGGGCTAGAATAGCCAGCTCTGTCCCTTTTTAGCTGTGTGATCAGGAATAAGTTACCTGATTTACGGACCTTAATTTTCTCCACTCGATAAGGTTATTTGAAAGTAAAAAACAAAAAAAACATATGTATAAAGTTACTAGTACAGGGTCTAACACACAGTAGCCAGCACTAAAAAAAGGAAACTCTTATTAGAGTGAGTGTAAATTAGTTTTCCTGAGCAGGAACCCAGTTGACTTTCTTTTCTCCAGATGATTCCTGCTTGGGATACCTGCTTGGTTTGGTTCCAGAGTAACCTAGTGTTTAAATTTTAGACTGAGTGGATTTTAAAATGTCTGACCCAATTCTAATTAAATCTCATCTTTTGGTGCCAAGAAAAGGTTGTGCCCAGGCTGAACCAGAATCATGTCCCATATCAAGCAGTGTCTTTGAAACATGTATAATAGTGTATTTCTTTACTTCTTTTTATTGATAATCCAGTTGTCCTCATTGGTCATATGTTTGGAGTGAGACAAAGCACTTGTCACTAAATTGGATACATTTTTAAAAAATAAATAAAAATAACAAGATTAACTTAAT
Organism: Hyaena hyaena; assembly: GCF_003009895.1. Classification (NCBI taxonomy): domain Eukaryota; kingdom Metazoa; phylum Chordata; class Mammalia; order Carnivora; family Hyaenidae; genus Hyaena; species Hyaena hyaena. The sequence continues at coordinate 292,438 of NW_024080918.1, forward strand.
TTACTAAAATAGATATTTTTTAAATTAACATATTGTACAGAGACAAGAAAGGTAATATTTTAAAATTCAGATCCTTGGTTAGAAACTATCTTTAACCCCTTTTCTGTGCTTGGATAGTTGAATTTTAAATATTATTACCTACTCATAAATGTTTAATCTTCTGTAGATACTGTCTTGAAATATATTAAAAATCAGTTTTTCTTCCTTCAATATGACATTTTTATTTCAGGTTGAAAGCCTACATTCGCTCTCAGACTGGGGTCCAAGTTTTAATGAAGGTTGAATATATGCAGCAAAATTTAGTAAGGTAAAATTGTTTCCCTCCCATTTCTTTAAATATTTTCAAATTCTATAATATAATTAAGTAGCTTGATTAGCTTAAGTAGCTAGTTACTATACTAATATCACTTTCAAATTAAAATTTTAAAATAATCAGACTTATAAGATAAATTCAATTGAAAATTACTTTGGTTAGGGGTGCTTAGATGGCTTATTCAGTTAAGCCTCCAACTCAACTCAGGTCATGATCTCATGGTTTATGGGTTCAAGCCTGATGTTGGACTCTGTGCTGACAACTCGGAATCTGGAGTCTGCGTCAGATTCTGTATCTCCCGCTCTCTCTCTCTCTGCCCCTCCCCCGCACTCTCTTTCTCTCCTTCTCTCTCTCAAAAATAAACAAACCTTAAAAAAAAATTATTTTAGGGTGCCTGGGTGGCTCAGTTGGTTAAACGTCTGACTTCAGCTCAGGTCATGATCTCACAGTTCGTGGGTTTGAGCCCCACGTTGGGCTCTGTGCTGACAGCCATCTCAGAGCCTGGAGCCTGCTTCAGATTCTGTATCTCACTCTCTTTCTGATCCTCCCCTGCTCATGCTGTCTCTCTCTCTCTCTCTCTCAGAAATAAATAAAACAGTAAAAATTTTTTAAATGAAAAAATTATTTTGGTTAAAATATTTAAAAATAGCATTGTGTACAACTAAGAGATTCTTAAATCCTGTTTCAACTTACTTGAAGAAATGTTCTCTATGACAGTTCTAGTGTTCAAGTTTTTGCCTTTGGGAATACAAAAACTTATGTGATCAGCTGAGCATTGCATATATTGCAATGGAAAGAACACTGCAGAGATATGTAAGGAGAGCTGGGTTCTAACAAACCATATTATTTAAGAATTTTTTTTTTTTAGACTTTATTTTGAGAGAGAGAAAAAGAGAATGAGTACAAGCAGGGGAGGGGCAGAGAGAGAATCCCAAGCAGGGTTCACGCCATCAGCATAGAGTTGTACGTGGAGGACTCATGATTTCATCTGAGCCACAATCAGGAGTCTGTTAGCCGCTTAACTGATTGACCTACCCAGGTGCCTCTTCCCTACACAGCTTAATTTAGTATATTTATATGCAGTTCGTGCTTTAACTCCCTTCCTTCCCCCAAAAGATTTAGGGTCTCAAATGAGAGAAGGATGGAAAGTTTTGTGGGTTTTGCAAGGATAGCTATCTGGAATTACAACATCCATGTTAACCAAAATCGGTATTTTTGAAGTTGGTAATCAAACATGTAATTAATGAGAAACACTGATGTAAAAGGTGCATTCTTTCAGTTTTGCTTAGCAAAATCTTAAAGTCAGTTTCATACAAATTCATATTTAAACAAAACCATTTGCATTGTTCCCTTGGAATTTACCTCCAGTCAATCATTAAATAACTTTTCCTTTTATTATCTGTTACCTCTTTCAAATTCAGTTCCTTTCTTAACATTTACCATATTTTACTTAATTCATGTAAACATTACTTATGTTTCATACCTTGGTGCGTTCTTATTGAGTATACTGTGGCTTCAGTCTCATAAGCCTGTTAAGAAAACATCTCTGGGGGTTTCTGTGAAAAATGAAATCACTTTTTGGATAGTTGTCTCATCTCATCTTCTCTAGGCTGTGGAACTAATACATACTCTCCCAAGTCTCCTGACAACCTGGTGACGTGTCCATCATCCTAACACTTCTCCATCACTCTGAGCATTTGCCACCTCCTTGTCATAGACTGGCAGTGTGGGGATAACACTTCAGAGGGATTATGGAAGGGAGAGAGTAAAATTGCTATCCATCAAAATGATTGCCTTATCATTTCCTTTGTTGTACTTATCTGACCTTAAATAATTATAAATAGTCACCATTGGTCACTCTTTTAATGACTTCATGAATGGAATTATTTGTTTTCTTAATTAATAAGCATGTATTTGAAACACCATATTGTTTTATAGAGACTTAATAAAAATATTTATTTTGGTGTGTTTGGGCATCAGCTTGACCATGGTCACCTTACTTACCTAATCTGTGAGCCAAAGCTAAGGAAAACAACCCAAATCATTTTGGTACATCTGCTAAGAACAAAAGGTTTGGGGTTTTCTTTTTCTTTTGTTTTAGTTTATTATGATTGTTGTTCGGTTTCTTTGTTGTTTCCATTAATATTTCCTCCATTACCTGAAAGAGAAGATTTGCTATATTTCCATGTTAAGTCAAGGCAAACGGGAGTGGCCAGTGAATTAATGTGCCAACTCACTAAGCCAGTCAAACTTGACTCTTTGACACAGTATCTTCTTCCAGAATTCAAGGAAGCCAAGATTGTATGTGTTAAAAAGTAGAATACTGAGCATTTTAAAGTTTATAATACAGGACAGACTGCTTGGGCCTAGATAGCATTCATTTTTAACTTGGAAATGTATAATTTTTTTTTAAATCAGAAGTTTAATTTTTTTTCAATGTTTTTTATTTATTTGTGTGAGAGAGAGAGAGACAGCTTGAGCAGGGGAGGGTCAGAGAGAGAGGGAGATACAGAATCTGAAGCAGGCTCCAGGTTCTGAGCTTGCTGTCAGCACAGAACCCAACATGGGGCTTGAACCCACAAACTGTGAGATCATGACCTGAGCCAAAGTCGATGCTCAACCGACTGAGCCACCCAGGCGCCCTGGAAATGTATACTTGAAATGCTTGAAGAGGCAAGGAGCATGAAGATCTCTAGATGGAGATCTCAGCATATCCTAGAAGGCCAGGGCTTTCCAGGAGTGGGGCAGAAATGCCTATAGCATGACATGATCCAGAGGGAAATAGTTGGGAAAACCATTTCACGCAGTTGCATTAGAAAGAAATCAGGATGCACAGAGACGAGAGCACAGGAAAATATCAGTCAAATTGGTAAGGTTTATTTTAACACAGAGGGTAAACCTGAACCCAAGGAAAAGTCAAAGAAGTGCACTGAATTGAAGGTCAGATGACCTAATTCTAGGCATTCAATTTCTCAGTGCTTCATTTTCCTTTATGGTCCTTTATTTTATCTTATTTTATACCTTTTTTAGGAACCCAAGGAGGACCAGAGTTGGGCCTTGGGTTAACCTTAGTCCTCAAAGGGAAAGGAATGATAGATTAATAAAGTAAAAGGGGAGTGTTAACTTCAAGGAATACCTAGAATAAGCTGTTTTGATAGTAAAACTAAGCTCATCTGAATAACATGAAAAGTATTTTTATTTTATGTTATCTATATAAAAAACTTAACATTTCAGATTTCCCCGTTTGAGTTATTTATTTGAACTCAGTGATCTATGAAAACATCAAAGAAGGGGGGAGGTTACGGATTAAAAAATTGCCTCTCTGAGGGCGTCTGGGTGGCTTAGTCGGTTAAGCGTCCAACTTCGGCTCAGGTCATGATCTCACAGTTTGAGAGATCTCCACAGATCTCTGCACGTGGAGCCTGCTTAAGATGCTCTCCCTGCCCCTTCCCTGTTCACGCTCTCTTTCTCAAAATAAATAAACATTAAAAAAAAAAAAAAAAGATTTTCTTTCCTTCTGCCCCCTTCCTCTGCTTGTTCTCTCTCAAATTAAAAACCAAAGTGTTTTTCAGATAATGTATTCATAGATAGGCTGAGCATGTAAATTTGATTGTATAATTGCACTTATATCATTAAAGGAAAGTACATTCAGAGAACATCTAAGTAAGATTATTATAGGTTTTTAAATGTTAGACTTCTAATATAAGATAAGCATGCTACAATAGGATTTTATTATTTCCCTAAAAAGTACTTACAAGACAGAAGCCCCTTGTTTCCTGTGGCTATTGATTTTAAATGTATCCTACAATTTACAGCATTCCAGTGACTCCAGAGTTAAGTCTTTTTAACCAAATACTTGATGTTGCCAGTTTCCACTGGTTGTGTTTTACATTCTTGGAGGATTTATAACAATTGTCTCATGATAATATACCTGATGAGCTAGAGCAATCTTAAATGTTTCCCAGTTTTTAGCTTTGCCATACATGACTTTTATTCTTATATTTAGGGGATTATAGAATGCAAGTCTAACCCTAAGGAATTTACTGCTGATGTATTTGGGAGTTTTCTTTCCAGAAATCACAGTGTTTGAATTTGTGTTTTCTTATAAAAGCTAACATGGCTTCTTAAAGTAAATTCATGTATTCATTCCTTTGCAAACACTCTGTGATACTCACTGTGGTCCAGGTGTTATTCTAGACATTAGGGTGATGGCAGTAAGGAGAGCGATTCCTGGCCCCGGGGAGCTTACATTCCCTGTGGAAGAGAATTCATGTAAGGTGCTTGTGTTACTTGCAAGGACTCTTTTTCTCCTCTTAGCCCAGAAAGTAAATGAGTGGTTTGGAAACAGAAAAGCCTATGTTGGTAATGCCAAGTAATTAAGGGGCAGCCATTGTATTGCTGCTCACTTACGCTATTATTGACTGAAGGATTTAGAATACTCTGAAGTTTGATACTGTTCATTCAATTTTAATTTTCCAAATCTGTTTTCTGTATTTTACTTATTAATGGAGAAATTTATTTTCCATAGCTACATTTTCTTTATGTTTACTTTGCTGCTTTGATGTTTATATAAGGTTCTAGTTTTGATAAAGGTGTGGTTTAAGCTGTTATGGGACAGTTTTTTCCAAATTTACTCAGAAACCATTTATTAAGCACATTTAATCTTCTAGGCATATAAATAAAAATTGAGGTTGATATAGGAATGAATTGGGTACAGTTCTATTGTAGTGGGGAATACTGTAGTATTCCTGGCATGGATCGGCTTCTGGAGGGATGGAGGTATAGGGCCTGGAGAGGCTTAGGGCACACTGAGTTTCAAGTAGAAATGGCATCGTTTACTGGAACATTATTTGCAAAAAGAATGGTGTTTTTATATTGTTCATTTCTTATTAGGATCCCTTCAGAGCGAGATTATATCATATTCCAGTAAGAAATAGCAATATTATCCTTTCAGAATACATAGTCTGTGAAGAAGTAGACCTGATTTTACTTTAAGAGGTTCCAGACTAGACTTTGTAGACCAAAAGTCTCACCATTGCAAACACTGAGTTTATTAGATCATTGCTTCTCAGACTTAGCCCAAATTATGAGATGTTCCAAAATAACCTTTCTGTTTTTATCCAGAAAAAGAAGGAAATCTGTTTAAAACAAAAAGTTTTATACAGCTGGCAGTTGACTATATGTTATGCAGTACTTTTTAAAAAAATAACAGCTTGTTTCAGCCATTTTGTAGTTCTTACACTTGTGGGAAGTAGCCTAAGTTCAATATTAGCTATAATCCCAACAGGCTGCTCATTAGCCACATGGAAGCAGATACTCAGTCATGGTAGTGTATATTTCTTTTAACATAAATTGGATATTGAAAGAATATGAGATTTGAGGAGCTTATATGCTTAAGGTGTTATCAACTGTTATTTCTGTACAGTGACTCCCACATCTAGATATATTTTCAATCTTTCTCCCAAACTCCAAATCCTGGTGTGACTCTGTCTTCACTTACATATCTCATTAAATCTTAAACTGTTTAGACCTTGTCATCCCACATCTGTTTTTTCCTGAGGGGTGTGTGTGTGTGTGTGTGTGTGTGTGTGTGTGTGTGTTTTCAATATATATTAAATGGCTTGATTATGTTCCTGGCATCTAGGAAGCAGTCAGCAAATGTTGATACTTACTCCTTGTTATTGGCACTGTCACTCTTGTAGTATATGAGACATAAGACCTTAGAGCCTTTTTACTTCTCCCATGCCACCCGGTTTTACATGGTTACCTCCATAACGAGTCTTCTCTATGTTCTCTCCTCTCCATTGTTCTGGATAGACTATTGTTATCAGTATCTGCAGTGGAGCCTATCCTTTCCCACCAACTAGCTATGATTTCCTTATCATTTGAACCTTAAAAAAAATATGTTGTACTTCTCATAGTTTCCTGCAGTCAGGTTTTTCTCCCCAGTACAATTTCTCCTATTCAGTGATAAACTCTTTTGAAGACAATGACTACATTAGGCATCTTTATGTTTATATTTCCTGCAGTGCTGAGTCAGTGACTCCCATAGTATGAATTCAGTGTTAATTTTTTAAATAAGTAGTATACTAATTCACTTATATATATGTGTGTGTGCTTGCTATTTGCTAGATGTTGCTACGACTTTAATACCCAAAAGGAGAACTGAGACAACTTTTTCTGAAATGGCCAGAGAGTAAATGTTTTTGGCATGGTGGGCCATAAGGTTACAATTGTCAACTCTGCTGTTATAGCCCATAAGCAGCTATAGATAATATATCAGTGAATGGTATGACTTGTGTTCCTGTAAGACTTTGCTCACAAAAAACAGACAGTGGGCTGGATTTGGCCTGCTGACTATAATTTTCCAATCTCTGCTCTAAAGGATTTTTTTATTGGTCATTTATGACTATCACTTAGTCAGTTGAGGGCTTCAGTTCTCAAATTGTAAAATGAGAGCAACAGAAAAGTAGATTATAATAACTCCCAGTATAATTTAAAGTTCCTTCAGAAAAAGTGGCACCTGCTCAGAAGACAGACTTTTTGATAAATGAACTTGACCTAAAGTATCCTTGAGCCCCTTCCATGTGCCGGCATAGTATGATACACAGGCCTCTAAAAGACTAGCCCTCGGGGTGCCTGGGTGGCTCAGTCGGTTGAGCGTCCAATTTTGGCTCAGGTCATGATCTCACAGCTCGTGGGTTTGAGCCCCGCATCGGGCTCTGTGCTGACAGCCAGCTCAGATCCTGGAGCCTGCTTCGGATCCTGTGTCTCCCTCTCTCTCTGACCCTCCCCTGCTCACGCTGTCTCTCTCTCTCTCTCTCAGAAATAAATAAAATATTAAAAATAAAAAATAAAATAAAAGCCTAGCCCTCAAGGAGCTCACAGTCTAGGAGAGAAGGTAGAATGTGGTAAATGCTACAGTAGATCTGCAGAGTAGGTACCTGAGAAGGCATGAGCATTTTGCATAGACACTCCAGACTTGTCTTATTTTTATGGAAGCACACACCGGTTGCCATCACTCTACTACCAAAGATTGGCACATAAAGTCGAGAGTTTAGACTATAAATCCAAGCCAAGCTAAAGTATTATTTAAGTTTTGACCTAATGAACATCACAGAAGATTGTTACTCTTCTTGGGGACACTACCCTATTGTACATGCACAGATTCTGTTGTTTCATACTGTACTGGTTGTATTTAATAATTTTTGAAACACTTTTTTTTCTTTTTCTTTTTCTTTTCCTTTTTCTTTTTTTCTGAAAAGAAACTGCAAAAGTATGAGCTCTTTTTCTTGGATGATTTTATTTCCAGGCTGAGAGGGTGTTTTTTTAAATAAAAACTAAGACTTCTTTACTTTCGTTGGATCTATAACATGAAATGTTTTAAAAATCATTTGCAGTGAAATTAAAGAGGTAAGATATTTTTTCGTATGTCATTTTGATTTTGCCTTTGTGAAGGCCTCAAGCGAGACCCACCTGACCTCTTTTTGGCTTTTACCAACACGCAGTTCCCAGGAAGCAAAGACCGTTTCTACCTTAGAGCAGACCTGATGTCCAGTTCATGTAGCTCGCTCAGATTCTGACTTCCTGGATTTTCAACTCTGCCTACAGGATGCCACCTTGCACCCTTAGTTGATTCTAAGACCTGGTCTCTTGCCCACATCTCCTCATAGCACTGCCATATCCCTCCTTGGTTTTCACCTGGCCCTATTAGCCAGTTATCCCTCCTTACCATAAACATTTCCCCAGCTGAACATTTAACCTTTATTTCTTCTTTTCTCAGAACAGCGCTTCACACATTTCAGTGTTCATCATAATCTTTTAGGACACTTGTTGGAAATTTGGATTTCCAGCCTACCCTCATAGGCTCTGGTTTAGGCAGTCTCACACAGGACCCAGAAACCGGCAGGTGTTTTGTTTTGTTTTGTTTTGCTTTTTACAGTGTCTGCCTCTTTTAAGTTATCCCTGTGATCATACTTTGAGAAGCACTGGCCAGGGTGTAAACTCCATGAGGACATTTTTGGTTCCCATACAGTGCCTAGCGTATTTTTTGTATAATAGCGTTTGGTAAATGTTTATTCAGTTGAATTGTTGAAGCTGTATAAAGAAATAAGTAATTTGATATTAAGATGGATTTTTGAAATCAGATTCTGACATCTTTAAAGATATTAACCTGTACTTTTGTCTAATTGAACTAGAAGTAGAAAATTAAATTATCTTATTTCCAGTTTATAGAATTGAAAAATGTACTTTGAAGATATTCCACATAAGAGATTTATAATATATGGTTAAAAGTCCAGATTTTTAAAAATCTGTTAGAAAACTGAAGATCTTGGAAGTTAACATTATTTGGAGAATAATGGTACAGAATTAAATGCATTGTCTCAGAGAACATTAAAGGAATTCCAGCATGTCTAGGAACAGCATCAGCTGCTTTCAGACTTTCCATGAAAATTGCAGGCTCCATTGCTGCCTTTTAGTTAGATCCCGTGAAAGTAACTGTGATGAAGGAAGGTTAGTAAATAACAGCAGGGGGCTCTCTATATGGGATTACTTAAACTTTCTCCTTTTCCTTTTCAAATTCGATTCTATTAATGAGTACTGCAGAGACAAATGGGGTAAATTACTTAATCTAAGAACCAGTAGTAAACAAACAAAGGTAGTAGAAGATGCCATCTTCTGTGCTTGCCCATCACATCAAGAGATGTGTTTCCAATACAGTTTTACTTCAAATGTTGTATACTTGTGTTTCAATTTTACACTAATAATTGTCAAAAATTACTTAATCCGGAAGAAATTTTAACATTTAAAGCATTAAAGTCACAGGTGATAAAATTAAATTTTAGCTTACATAAACATTTTTGTCACAGAAGAGAATGAATGGGTAATCAGTAAAAGATTTTTAAATACAAATGTATTATTCGGGATGAAATTCTTTGGAGAACTAGAGTGGAAATACAAGTTCAAGAAGAAACCATGTAAGATTTCTGTCTGTTAAGGAAGAGCTTATTCATATACCTTTTAAATGGATGATATTGATATCAAATTGCTATGGTATTTAGATTTGAGTCAATTTACTTGAGTGATGGGCATTTTTGGTTCCCATTTTCATTTTAAATCATCAGTATTTACAACGCACAATAAATTCCATTCTTTGCATCTATTTAAACTTTTGAGTAAAGATTTTAAATGAAATTTTAGATGTCTACTTAAAAATATACAATAGGGGCACCTGGGTGGCTCAGTCGGTTAAGTGTCTGACTTTGGCTCAGGTCATGATCTCATGGTTCGTGGGTTCGAACCCCATGTCAGGCTTTGTGCTGACAACTAGCTCAGAGCCTGGAGCCTGCTTCGGATTCTGTGTCTCCCTCTCTCTCTGACCCTCCCCTGTTCACGCTGCCTCTCTCTCTCTCTCAGAAATAAGTAAAACATTTTTAAAAGTTTTAAAAAAATACAATAGTATTGTTTTCCAAAACTATTTTAGGTCATATATGAGCAAAAAAGTGTGAAAATCCTGAATAAGTTTTCCCAAACACAAAAAAGTGTTTGCTGTAAGGGTGAGTTAAAAACAAGGTTAAATCTAGAGGCAAAAAGGTATCTTTAGGAAACACAGTATTACTAACAACCTCTTAATGAGTGCCTCCTACTGTTTTTAGTGTTTTGATAACCATTTTATATACATTATAATTATGTTATACAGGCATTGTACATTTTACACATAATTTTAAAGAGAGCCCTACTTGCAACTTTGTAACCACCAAATGGTGTCTCCAATGCATTAGTCTGTTCTCTGCAGTATAGCACATGCCATAAATGGACATAATTTGTGTTCTTAGATTATGTAGAACCCAACCTTAGTTCCTTTTTATACCATTCTGGGATTGTTGATTATTTTTCATAGAGTCATGATCAAGATAAGTATGTGCTCAAAATGGTTTTAACCTTTGGCCACATTTTGGATATAGACCCTAGGAAAAAAGGAAGCAAGAGATCATTTGAAGACTAGAAAAGTTTAGAATCGACCTGAAGAATGTCCATACATAATAAATGAAGTATGTAGAGTACTAAATATTTTTATTAGAGAAGATATGTCTGGTGGGTTTTGTGTGGCATTCTGTTTGAAGCAGTTTTATGGTTTAGCTGTAGGAAAGCTGAAGCTTAGCTAGTTGGCACAGCTGCATTAGTGTTTACAGGGCAGACACCAGCACAACGATTCAAGTTTCAGTAGCTGTGACTCTGAGAATTTCAATTTAAGAGGTTGTACTGAAGAGTAGATCCAAAGTGATTATGACCGTCAGGTTCTTAGTACATTGTAAGTTCTACAGTTTCCATAGTAATGATCTCATTTCAAATATATACTGAAGAATTATGGGAATTATGGGAAATATGAAGTGAAAATTTCCTCTAAAAGCTATGGAAATATAATTCTCAATTTAATGTTAGTATACGAAATTTATATACCTAGTTAATATGGTAATTGGTAACCAACTTTATATACTCTTCAGAGAGAATAATGACCTGATTAGTTGAAATTTCTAGGTGATTGCAGATATTTCATATTAGCTAGAGAACTTCAACCTCCTCTCTAACCAGACCTCTCTCTCTTTTTTAAAAATTTTTTAAAATTTATTTTCTTTTGGGAAAGAGAGTGAAAGCGAGTCAGGGAGAAGGGCAGCAGGAGAGAGAGAATCTCAAGCAGGTTCTATGCTCAGTGCAGAGCCCAGTGCGGGTCTTGATCCCATGACCCTGGGATCATGACCTGAACCAAAATCAAGAGTTGGACACTCAACCGATTGAGCCACCCAGGTGCCCCTTATGTTTTAGAAGTACCAAAACTGTGAATCCTATTTATATTCTTGTATCTATTCTCCACTCAGTCCTCTGGACACCAGCTTATTTCTGACTCTACCTTGTACATGTACTTTCTTCCTGGGAAGCCTTCATCCTTTACCTTGAGTGAATACCTAATAGTTCACTGTTTTCCCAGTGCTTTGAACAGTATCTGGTACATGGTAGACCCTCAGTAAATAGGTACTGAGTGACAAGTGAACAAGCAAATAGTAGAGTGAAGGAACTCAAGATCTGCTTTATGCATTTCTTTGAGTGACCCTCAGTAAGATTCTTCATTTCCCAGGGCTTCATTGCCCTTAGCTGAAAGACAAAAAAAAGGGGGGGGGGGGGCGGGGGGGGGCTAGAGGAATTTCTTGCCAACTCTAAAGTAATATAATTCTGTGGTATAGTTAATTCATGAAGTATTTAATCTTTAAGCAAAAGTTTCTCTGAGGAAGCTGATCATTATATTTTGCTAAGTGTTACTTCCTAATGAAGATTAACAGTCTGTACTAATCATACTCTTAGATTCAATAATATGAGATGAAATATGTTTTGTTAACAAGAGTAAGGCTAATTAAAATTCCCTATGTTAATTAGGAGAAAATCCCTGAAGGAGGAGGGATTTTAAGAACCAGATAAGAACAGGGGTAGCTAGGGTTAGCAAATGAAGTGCCTAGATACCAAAGGCACTGTGCAACGTGAAAGAACATCTTAAGGTGGTTAAGGAACAAAGAATGTTTTTTTGAGTATCTACTTAGCTTTAGATTTCTGTCATGACACTTGGCCCAATAAAATGTGATCGTTGTTTCTTTGGTACCCTCAACAAACTAGGGTTTATTTCTATGAAATTTTGTTATCTAGCAGACCACTTGTATGTGGCCAACAGTAAATATTTGAGGAATTAATTGATGAATATGTGTTCACAACATTTCTACATGTATGTATCATATCTACAAGATAGGAAGCTTAATAAGCTCTGAGAAACTGACCCACACAAAGAAACCAATTTATAATTACAAATCCAGGATTTGGACTTAGGTCTGTCTGTCTACAAGTTCATACTTTTGCTACTAACTAGTCTTGTCGTCCATCATGAACATAATTCCGGACAGGTATGTCATATCCCTGCTAGAGGTGCTATATAAAATCTTTGGAGTATAAAAATTTATTACTGATACTAGTTTGGGCAAGTTCTGCTTTAGAAACATTTTCAGCTGTTAAATTCACTCATTTAATCTTTACAAGCTAGATAACATTTCCATCATCATACTGATGAAGAAAGCTGAGCATCCTTCAGGAGTCACAGATCTTAAGGACCTTAAAGATCTTTAAGGATCTTAAGATCAGAGCCCAAGCCTCTGGATTTAAAAGTAATGGAGTTTCCAGTAAGGATCAACAAAGACTGAACAAATGGCATTTAGAACAAGTAAAAGCCTCGTAAAGACCCATTGGTCACTTTATTTTACCATATCCCATAGCTTTATTGCCATGAATAGACTAGAATCATTTACCACTGCAGTTCTGAACTGCTGAGCTTTCTGAATTGAGGAGGCATATGTCTGCACTTGTAGAATTATAAAGCTGGTGTCATCTTGGTGATCACCTCATCCAGTGACTTTATTTTTTAGTGGAAAAAAGTCTGTCACTTAGGGACTAGTATGAGATTGTTAAATATGGAGGATATTCATACTTAGTTTCAGTATTTTCTAGGAGGAGAGAGGGAGATGATCTAAGGTGTGTCAGTGATCAGATGGGAAATAAAATGGTTTAGGACTTTTTAAAAAAAAATTCTGTCTCTTTTGAGTTATGAGAAATATTTTTTAATCCTAATTTGTAAAGTGGAGGAAGAAGTTTGAGAACTTGGTCAGTTTCTTTGAAAGTTAGTAACAGAGCCAAGATTAAACGCATACCCTTGAGTATCAAGACAACTTTTATTTATATAATGTCAGTCACTGTAACACCTGTTTAGCCTACTGAGCCATGCTGCCCTTTAATGCCCCTGTGAAGCTGTCTGGAGCAGGGTCAGCTAGCAGGCCTATGAGGGTAAGCAAGTGAAATAACAAGAGGAAATGTCTGAGAGGGTCCCTCAGGGTAAGGGAAAAAAAAAAGACAAATGTTGGTGTCTTAATCCTTCCAAACCTAAGTAGTTTGTCTTACGGTAGCAGAGCATTCTACTAATGGGAACTCCAGAGTTTGAGAAAATTTCAAAAAGATAAAGCTGTCCCTTAGGATTCAGTAACTTAATGGCTTGCAAAAGCGCTAAAGACTAAATGTTACAGGCCTTGCCAAGCTGGACTCTACAACCTTGTCTAATGATAATAGAAATAGAAACATTCAAAGTACCTTTAGCCTCCTGGAAGTAAATGTGATCTAAAACAGTGGTTTGAAAGTTGTAAGGCTACATTTAAAATGTAAAATGCATTAAAAGGGAAATAAGCGTTTCTGTGCTTACATGATAATTGCCATTCTTTGTTACTCAGAAGAAACTGGTCTGAACTGGAGTTTCCTTCAGAATGTGATTTATTTTAGGTAAATTTAAATGCAAAGTTTTGTTAATGGCTTAAGTAAGTGAGCTAACAGTTTTTCAAGAGTGGAAACTGGGGATCAGAGAAGTAAAGTAACTTGTCCAGGATCACAGACCAGTAAATGATGGTGCTGAGACTGGAACCGGAAGAGTGTTAGACCCCAAACTCAAACAGCCACTAAAAGTTGTTGCTTTATTTCCTGCAAATCACAGAATGTTACCCCATATGTGTTTGATAGCTTTTCTTTATAAACAGCTCACATAATTTTACTTTTTAATCATGGGCAAATATTAGTGGTAGACCACGAGTAACCACCAGTAGTAGAAAAATCACAGAAATTCAGAAGTTCAGCTAAAAGATTATCTAGAGGAGTCCAACCTCTTTAACAGACTGGAAAGCTGAGGCCTTGAAGCTTACTGACACTCAATAGCAATATTGCTGATTAGCAGTCTGCAACATTTTAGGGTAAACACTAAGGAAAATTCAGTGGTTCTAATCAACACCATAAATATACCAGATTTTTACTGTATTTGAATAAAAATTTTAAAAATAATTTATTATGAGTTCTTAGAAATCTTCACATCCTCAGTGCTTTGTAAAAGAAAGTAAAGTGTCTATTTTACACATAAAAGAGGAACCAAAATTTTTTAAATTGGACAAGTAATCATTGTAGTTTTGAAATCAAAGTATTATTACTTGGTGATTTTTAATTATCTCTAGATATTCCTGTGCTGGGAACATATTTTATACTGTGTCAGCAGGATTATTAGGCTGTAGACCATGTGGCTTTGGAAAAATTCTTTCTTTTTTTAATTCAGCTTTGGAAATCTAGAGAAACCTAATCAGGATTTAGTATTATAAAGAGAAACAAATTACCTTAAACATTAAATATACACTGAAAATTATTTCTCAAAAACTGAAATAAGTAGAAAATATTCCCTTGTGAAATATCGCTTAATAGAAATCTTAGGATTCAGTTTAAAATACACAGAAGATAAGTCCCTGCCAAGTGTTTGTAGGCTACTACTTGAAAATTTCCTGTTTGAGCATTTAAGTCATATTTTCTCCTAAGAAAAATTTGGTTATGTCCATTTTATATTTTACTTTCAAAGTTAATCTTATACTTTGATATCTAATTCAGTCTTATTTTTCTCTTATGTATAATTACTGCTAACTTCTAAAAACACACTGCTTATTTCAAAGGGAAATAATGTTTAAAAGATAAGAAACATTTAATCCTTGAATGCTGGAACCACATTTAAAGTATTATAAGCACATCTGTGTAACATTACACAGCAAAAACTATGTGTGCATTCCGTGGCCTATGGGCACTAGGGTGGCTGGTTTAGGAAAACTGATAAGTTGTGTTTTTTTGTTTTTTTTTTTTTCAACATAAAAAATTTTCTGTGATTCTAAAATGAATTGAATTCCAGGGGTGAGGCATGTGGGCATGCAAATATAAGTAATGTTTTGGTTTTACAGTTCTATCACGTGTCACCTACTTCTGAAAAAGAAATCAGAGCATTCTGTTAATAAGCCCTTCTATTTTCCATTATTTGAAAACTTCCATGGGACAGATTTGCAGAGAAATTGTGAGCTGCATGTCTCAGTCAGCTGCAAGTTACAGTGCAAATAATTGATTACTAATTAGGAAATACCAAAGTTTGTGAATGATTTACTCTTAACAAAATTAGAGCAGATTCAGATGTATTCCAGTGATCACTTCATTCTTGATCACTTGTATTTCAGTGTGTTTTCTTGAGTGAGACAGAAAAGGATGGAGTTAGAGCTGTCAGGCTGGGTATCCCTTAAGATGTGTGATTTGCATGTGAATATCATCTGGCCTTGGTGGAGATGGAAGGAGAAAGGTTGGAGAACTTCTGTGCTACACTGGTGGACATGTTCTCAACTTTTTCCTCTTTAACGTGCCACTGTTCACATGCCAACACATTCCCATAGGCAACCCCTAGTGAGCTAGCTGAAATTCTACCCCTTTCTCTGCTACCCAAGAAAGCAAGCAAGGGGGAAAATGTTAAGGGAATGAATCTTACGTCACCTAAAAAAATTTTTCTTTAAGTAATGGCTTGAGAGTTTCACACCTTAAAGAATATTAGCATCTGATTAATTACCTGTGGCACATTTGACAGCTATTTTCGCGTTACCATGACTGATAAACTCCGTACTTCTTAAATTTTGTGCTTTAGCCTCATCCTGAAACTCAAACCTCAGTTTTTTGTTTTGTTGTTGTTAACTTGAAAATAAAGGAAGGCCAAATTTAATTGTATGGTAATGTAAATTTCTGGAAACTATTTATAGTTAGAATTAGCTTTTTACAAAAGTGTTTGTGACCAGTTATTTTAGATAGTTTTTGTTTTTCCTTTAAAGGTAAAACTAAATATGTTTGAGGAATTTGAATTTTTAGCTAGTCATTCTTTTGTCCAAGAAGAATTCATGACACCTTAAACATAGATATTATGTAAAAGTTAGTCTTTACTCCTTGATAATGAAAATGACTTTTCCTAAAGCTTTCCTAATGTCATATTTGATACATTCTTGATTTTACTTTAGAACCTGTATTATTATAGTGGTTCATCTCACCTGGTTTTCTTAGAGATGTTATATTATAAGGAATAACTATTAAATTAATGTCATTAACATTAAAAAATTTTCTACTGTAAGGGAACTCTGTATTTATTTATGAGTAACTCTGGATATTAAGGGTGTTTTTTATTTTTGTTTTGCTTTTTTATTATAAGATACTATGAACTGGATCCTTATAAAAGTCTTCGTGACAATTTGAGGAACAAAGTGATCATTGAGTATCCAACATTACATGTGGTATTAAAAGAATCCAGTAGTGACATGGAAGTTCTTCACGAAGGTAAATGTGCATTTATTTGTCCCTATAATGCTTAGCATAACTCTAGGGAACATGAGCACTTACATGACTGTGTTTATATTTTCATATGTGTGTTTTCCCACTGTATTTACACACTTAACTTAATTTGCTCTATAGCTAGGGTTGATTCTGTACAGAATCAAATAAATGAGCTGCTGATTCTGTCATGTTTGAGAGCACATAAGCTTTAGAATATCACTTTAAGATGGATATGTTGAATGGTTATAAAAGGACATACTTTGCCTTCTTGGAGTTCTGTGTGTTTTTGTCTTTTTTTTTTTTTTTTTTTTAGGTCAACAGTCTTTAACAGTCTGTCCAGCATCAGATGAATTTATTCCCTAGTGAAAACTCTCTCTTTAGAGATTCCTAAAATGAGGGATTATAAAACGTTTTTAGTATCCTACATTATAGAACAGGAGATGTTTGAAAGAACATCATGTTTAAAATTTGGACTGTGTTTAGAAAAAGCTAGTGCCGTTGCCTTGACGTTTATCTCCTTTTTTTAAACCCCCTGGTTTTATTTTCTTTGATTTTGTTTCTTTGACTCTGTTTTTTGCCATTTCAGTGATTCTTTAAGAGTAGATACTGTCCCTCTTTAGTGATTCCTGGAGTTGGGAGGAAGTATTAAAACTGAAATAGTATATGTAAATTTAGTGTATAAAATGACTTACCCTTATTTGCAACTGCTGATTAAAATAAGCTGTTTGTGTTGCCGAATACACCTCCAGAAAGAGAATAAGTAAAATTCAGAAATTACTTTTAAAAAGGGAGAGAGGTTACTCAGCTTAAACCACTAGATACGACTTTTAGCTAAGAATTACAGCTACAGGACAAGTTTCATTGTAATAGGCTCCAGAGGACCATTGAATCCTTGGTTTGGATTGCAATCTATTTTTTAAATAATACTATTTGAAATAATATGGTTTAGGTCTTATTGTTCTACCAGCATCATAGACTGTAGTAGTCAGTAATCTTTGTTTTAAAGTGTTCACTTACATGTGTATAATGGGTTTTTTTCTTGGCAAAAAGTTAATAGGAGAGTGGTTTTGTTTTGTTTTGTTTTGTTTTTTCCAAAGTGGGCAAAGCTTTGTCAGCGTCACAATTTGAAACTAGATTTTTAGCTAGCAAACATTAAGTTTTTAATTATCACTTATGGGCCTCTAAATCTTTAGGTTAATTCTTGGCTTTATAATCTTTCACAATTTGAAAATATTTAATTTCATTTTCTCAAATTAAATTACAAGTGTGTTATAAATGGCCAGTTTCACTTTTTTTTTTTAAAGCTATGTAAAATCTTACTTTTTCCTTAATATAATTCACACAGCTCTCTAAACGTTGGTTTCAGGGAACGTTGTTTAGTAATGTGGGTTGCTAGCCAGGACAAACATGTCTGTGTAAATAAACACAGCACACACAGCTTCTCTTTCACCTTGTTTAGGAATGCACACTGAAGCAAGTCTTCCTGTAATGAAGCAAAAAGAAAAGGCTACTTTTGTAGTGTACTTGGAACCTGATTAAGTAAAATTTGCTATTTTTTGGTGGGTAGGTGATATTTGACTTATTTACAGGAAAATAAGTGACTAGTGCTTTCAGGATAGAGGATCATTTAGAGTTGCTGTAGCATAGAAAAGAGAGTCTGACAGGACTTTAAGGACCATACCACTGTTGTCACATCAAAATACACACACTTGAAAAATCATGCCAGGTCTTTCGTACGTGCGCTTCTTTGTGTGAGCACTTAACACATCCGATTCTTTGTACATTCTTACCACTTTGGTTGTTCGGCAGGGTGGTCCCTTAATGCTGGGGGAGGGTTATATAAGAACAGCATTTTCTTTGGAAAGCCTTGAAATTCTTTCTCTCTCCGAAGGCAAAAATGTTGAATTTTGATCTTGAGTTCATAGCACAAGGTGTCTCTCTTCTAGTTTGGGAAAAATGTGTTTCTGGGCTGGGATTCAGTGGTTTTCACACTTGATCATTGTTATAATGTTTGTTATGGTTGTAGATTGCCATAATTTTTTTTTCAAAAGTCTGCCAGTATTGATGGGCAATAGGCAAGTTCTGTTTGTTTGCCTTCTGCTTTTTAAGGAATGTAGAAGGTTGACTGTAAAAAGGTAAGCAGTTAAGGTAGCCCCGTAGATTGGAAATGTGGTGTGCTGATCACTCATCTTTTATCAGTCCAGGGGGACGTGCTCAGAATGGTGTTACTTACTTCACAGATCTCTGTTTGCCAACGTAAGCTAGTAGATTTAAATGACTTAGTAAGAACATGCTGCGTTTCAGTCGTAGGAAAAAATGGAGTGCTATTAAAAGAAAACAGGCAACTTCAAGAAAGCAAAGAAAGAAGAGTTTTCCCCGAATTGCAATGCCAAATACTACAAAGCTCCGTTAATTTAAAAACATCAGCAAAACATATTTCTCTGTTGCTCTAAGATAACTCAAAATTATAAAACGTCTCTGCCTTTTGAGAAGAAATCCAAACCAAGATTGAGGACTTGAATTAGTGAAAATACATAGCATAGCAGCTACTCATGCACCAGTTGCTTGTTGGGCCAATAAATCCTTTCCTCCATTCTCCCTCCCTCTCTCCTCCCCTCATTCCTCCTTACCCCTCTTTTTCTTCCTCTCTTTCACTGTGTGTGTGTTGGGGGTGGTGGTGATGAGGAGGTGAGAATGGATCTCAGGCACAAGAACACACATGTAAACTTTACAGTGCAAGAGTGGCTATAATAAAATTTGTATAAATTGTAAAGAAAGCCAGAGGAAAAACAACGGATGTCTATTATGGAGACACTTGAAAGGACTCTGCTAGAGTTTATAAATTTCCACAAGCATCAGGACTATATCTTGGATGGAACCTGTTTCAGTGCTTTACTCATAAAAAGGATTCAGGAGACATCAATTTGGTTGCTGGGATGATCTTAAATCTAGATACCATCGGCAAGCTCCAAGGAAGTTGGCAATTGAATATGTGGCAAGATCTAGGCTTATGATTCTAGCATCAGCTCCTATTAAACTGTGGGCCCTTGAGCATTCACTTTACCTCTGAGCTTTATTTCCCTAATCTTTTTAATAGAAATAAATGGCTATAAGCCTGGAGCAAAATAATCTTGATTTTAACATTAACTTTCATGGCATTTTAATATAGGATTTCCATTTACCCTCACTGTGCAATGAAATAGAGCTGTTACTCTGGTTCCCATTTTACAGATTAAAAAACAAAAAGAGTGACTTGGATTCATACTGATTCAGCAAACACGTTACAGTGGGAGGTAGACGTAAGGAGGAAAGATCTAGTTTCTATCCTTAAGGAATCTTAGTTTAGTAAGTGAATCATAGCCTTGCTTGCTCTAGTAAGGACAGCTCCTTTAAAGGAGCTCCATTTCTGCTCTAAGTTATCTTTCCTATGAAAGGAAGGAGATGGTGATTAGCTATTTTTCTCAGCCCACATTCACTCAACATATACTGACCCTCAATTTTCAGTTAAAAAAAAATTATGGAAAAATTTATTCCAGCCACACTTGGCCAGCCTATGTGATAATAGTGATCTTTTTAGTGGTACGAATATGGGATCGTAACCACACTGTGAAGTGACCATTCCCAATTCTTCCACAGAGTCAGGAAGGATGTTGCCTCACAGAATATAATTGCCACTCTCAGACATCGTCTCTCTATTGTGGCCAGAACTGTATATGCCGGCTGCCTGGAGCATGACATGGTTTGTCTGTCCCCATGAGCAGTGCTGTTGGTATGCATCAGAAGGAAAGAGAGAAGAAGGAAAAACAGAACAAGCTAAACAGAATCAGTATAAACACTTGACTATATGTTTACTTGTTTTTTTTTTTCAGTGAAAAATGAATCTACCAAGAACATTGGCAATGAAAATTGAGCACTTCTTCTGGAGGAAGAAGGCGAAATTCCCAGACAATTGCGGAGGACTGTGCATTGACTAGCTGTTGGATGACTGGGATGTTATCAGCGGGTGGTTGAAATTTCTTGTTTCTCTAAGAGTAAACAATCTAAACATTTTTTTATTTTGAAAAAGATTTATTTTCTAGCCTCTTAGATTGACTTGTAAGGCCCTATTCCTGATAGCTCTTTTTCTGCATCTGATCAGCATAGTGCTTATGTTAGTTGGGCCCAGGGTTTTAATATATTTAATTCTATAGGCTGAAAACTTTTTTTTGTTCATTAGTTTGATGCAAAACCGAACCCAAAGATCACCTTTGTCCGCCACAAAATTGTCACCCTTGTTAATGGAACCTCACTAAACGTAGAGCCCTTGTGACACACCGCGTAGCCACCGAAGAACTGATCCATCAGTTGCCCAGCCCATTCTTGTCTTTGGGATTTATTTGTAACTTATCCTCTTGAGATGACTGAGTGGATCTTCTGCTTGGTTAGCATTCAGTACAGTGTCACCTGTAAAGGATGAATAAATACTATTCACTGAAGGATGAATAAATACTATTCACTGCTATTTCTTATAATTCAGTTCAGAAAATCAGTGGCTCCTCATTGTTTGAACCATCAGTGCTCACGAATTTGGCTGTCCTTGTTTGCACAGTGAGCTGTGTCTTATTATGAATTCCGTGCCTTCATCCTGTTCCCATTCTACTCTCCTCATTACCACACAGGGGTGTTGTGAAGAGCAGTTTTATGCTGTTTTGAAACATCTAGCAATAACTAAAGAAGAAAGAAAAGCATTGGAACTCTTCAAAGTGTTATTGGAATGTATGTGTGCATTTATGTATATACATGGCTTAATTTATACCTTATGGCAGCTCTGTATACATTATGATCTCACATATTGAAATTAAAGTTTCCTAGTTTTATTGGAATTTATACAGTTATGAAATTGCAATATGGCTATAAAAGAGTAAAAGATGATTACATCTGTGTTGCATCTGTGTACTTAATGGTTAAGAAAACAATGATAAAATTGGACATTGGCGAATTCATATGTAGTTTATAATTGGAATAAGTTTTAGACCAAAAGGAAGCCAGAGACATTAATTAAAGAAGCTTGTGGAAGAAATAGAATGAGAGGATGACCATAGAAGAACACAAATATGTGTAATTTGGGATCGAAACTGGAGAAGAGAATCCAAAGGCAATAATGCCACAAGACCCTTAGCCATAAAAGTAATAGTAGAAATATGATTCATAGAAAACAAGGCTTTGAAACTTGAGAAATAGGTATACTTGCTCAAGCAACTTCAGGAATCTTCCTCATACACTGAAAGGTTTCTGTAGAATTGTTTTTCATAATATTTCTGGGGAGACAGCTACATGGGATTTCAAAGGATTCATATTTAATCTGTAGGTGAATTTGTTTTCTTGAAACACGCCAGAAATAGGATGAATTGAGGGCACCTAGGTAGCTCAGTCAGTTAAGCATCCAACTCTTGGTTTTGGCTGTGATCTCACAGTTTATGGGATCAAGCTCTGCGTCGGGCTCTGCGCTGATAGCTTAGAGCCTTCTTGGGATTCTCTCTCTCTCTCTCTCTCTCTCTCTCTCTCTCTCTCTCTGTCCATTCCTTTATACTCTTTCTCTCAAAATAAATAAACATTAAAAAATATAAAAAAAGAAATAGGATGAGTTCAATCAAATGCATCACAGAATTGTTCCTGGGAAAAGGAGGATAAAGCACACAACAGGGTTGTATGATCTGATTATCAGGATGAAGAACGATTTCCCTGAGAGTGAAATCTGTTATGACACAGTCTCATTTCCAGGAAAAGTACTGAGATCCACCTCTTCTAGAATTTAAATTAAAAACTGGACAACCAGAGAATTTATCCCCCCTGACCAGGAAAAAATTGAAAGGGGAAAAAAAATCTACATGCTGTAACGCATGCTTGCTATTTCTAGAGCCTAGATTTCTATTAGATTTTTCAATTATAGACTGTTCCTTAGGAAAGAATTTAGTGTAGTTCCCAGAAATATAAGTATCTGCTCATTTGATCAATATACATATTTATTCCCACAGGATTTATAATAAACACGTTTTAGTGAATAACCACATCAACTGCTTAGAGGGGGTGAAGTTGAAATAATTCACTGAGAGCCCTAAAAGTTCATAGTATTAAGACTTAATTTCTTTCTTTAAAAGCCCTCCCTAGAAGTTCATAGTATTAAGACTTAATTTCTTTCTTTAAAAGCCCTCCCTAGAAGTTCATAGTATTAAGACTTAATTTCTTTCTTTAAAAGCCCTCTCTGTTTGGATTCTTGACAAATTCAGATGAATAAACAAATTCCCTGACCCATGTTAAGTTCAACATCCTGCATTTTGTCCACAAATCACATTTTAAAAGCAGAAAAGCTTCACCTGGCCTTCTTTATTTTTTAAACAATGATTTCAAAGGCAAGGTAGGCCTTTCATAATTGCTAATTATTATATATGGGATTAATAGCCATAAATTACAGCAAACAAAGCTTGCACCTGTTCATATTATAAATAGGAATTAAGGAAAGTTACTATAATAGATACTTAAGATTCCAAAGTGTAGTTGAGCCAATTTGTTTCCCTGAGCAAGTAGTGCTATTCTGGTTTCATGGTATATAATAAGATGTTAAATGCATAACTCTAATGCCAGCAATTTCCTTTATACATTTGGTTTAATTTGGTTGATGTATACAGTGTATTCTACCTGATTTCATATTAGTCATTAAATTTTAAGTAAAGATACCCAGTCTACTTTTAATCATACACTACTGTATTAATACGTGTTAAATCTATTTTCAAGTAGATCTTGTACACTTTTGATTTTTAACCAGTCTCCTTTCAGTTGCAAGTAACAGAAACTCAAGCTGGTGTAAGCATGAATGGCCACTCACTGGCTCATCTACACAGAAGTATAGGCATGACTTGGTCCAAATACCCTAAGAAGCCATCTTTCCATCTCCCATACTTAGCTCTGATTTTATTTTTTCCTGGGTTGGTTTTCTCTTTCAGGCGGACTTTCTCTTTGGGGAAGGAGACAGTGAGGAGAGAATGGTAGAAGGCACCCATTGACAGTTTGAGCTTACATCATCATAACCAAAGCGTGGCAGTGAATTATGTAATATTTGGGAAACAACTTTGATTTTGCCCACATTGGATCACATTCCATCCCTTAGCTGATCAGGAGAGGAGTTACCCTCAAAGGAAGAGGAAATTATCAGAAAAAGGAAGAAGGGAGCAGGAGAGGAAAGACAGTTACTGAGAATCCAAAACTAACATGTCCATTGCACCCTATATGAGTTTCAATAGCAAGAGGTTTTGAAATAATTCTGGTTTGAAATAACATGAGTAAAATTCAAAACTAACCTGCAAACCCTAATTGGCTTTAACTAGAGATTTTAATTCCTACTTGATGCCATTACTGCTTTAAGTTGCCATTTTAGGCGTTGAAAAAATACGTTTGTGTTTGACGTTACGTTGCTGCTGGTTTGATTACATGCACATAGCACCAGTTCGTTGCCATCGCAGATTTAGCAACTTCCAGTCTTGTCAACATTTGAGAAATTTTGATACTGAAATTAGAGTTGAACTGGAACAAAATACTCCAAAAAATGAACACTACTTAATTAAATAAAAATAGACCCATAGGACGTCTGGGTGGCTCAGTCAGTTAAGCATCCAACTTGTCTCAGGTCATGATCTCATGGTTCATGGGTTCAAGCCTTGGATTGGGCTCTGTGCTGACAGTTGGGAGCCTGGAGCCTGTTTTGGTTTCTGTCTCCCTTTTTCTCTGCCCCTCCCCTACTTGTGTTTGTCTCTCAAAAATCAATAAACAATAAAAAATGTTCAAATAGGGGCACCTGGGTGGCTCAGTTGGTTAAGTGTCTGACTTTGGCTCAGGTCATGATCTCACGGTTCGTGGGTTCAAGCCCCATGTTGGGCTCTGTGCTGACAGCTAGCTCAGAGCCTGGAGACTGTTTTGGATTCTGTGTGTCTCTCTCTCTTTCTGGCCCTCCCCTGTTCACGCTGTTTCTCTCTCTCAGAAATAAGTAAAACATTAAAAAAGTTTTTAAAAATGTTTAAATAAAAATAGCCCCTAAACTTTTAGGGATCTTACTTCACTACAAAGTATTTTCTTTCAACTTTGGTCGGTGAAAGCTATCTAAAGTATGTGTGCATATGTTTTTTAAATGAACTGTAATGTAAACATTTTCCATATTGGAGAGTGGTGGACTGCACTCACTCATTTTGAACTTCATAACCAAATGCATCCTTTGGTCTTTGGTGAGCTACTGTGCAAATCTATTGCCAGTTTTGTTTTCTTGCTGACTTAAGTACCGAAATCCTTAACCTTTATGACTTGGCCCCAACCTCCTAATTTTACGGCCTTCTCGGTCTCTCTCCCTCTCTTCTTTCCTTCCTTCCTCCCCTTCCTCCCCTTTCTTTTTCACCCTTTGCCTCAGTCACACAAAACCACATAAAAGATACTTTTATGGACCTCCTGGGTTTTCTTCCCCTGATGTGCCTTCTTGCTCACTGTCTCTACAGGAACGTATTCTACCTGGTCTTTGAGAGCTAGCTTAAGCAGATTCCCACAGGTGGAAGTCATAGTTATGTTCACACTGTATGTGTCTCCCTATTGGCTGATGCTAATGCCATACTGGTTATTAAATGTTTGGCTTTTTTTTTTTTTTTTAATATATTTGGAGAGAAAGAGAGCATGAATGGGGGAGAGGTAGAGAGAGAAAATCCAAAGCAGGCTCTACACTGTCAGCTCAGAGTCTGGCATGGGGCTTGAACCCATGAACCATGAGAACATGGCCTGAGCCAATGCCCCAGTTATTAAATGTTTTTAAGATCTTATTAATAATAAGACTAATAGCTAACATGTATCAATAGCTTACAAAATATCAAGCAATATTCCAGTTACTTACAGTGCTTGGATCAACATTTAGGATTTCTCCCAGCAGTCCAGTGAAGTAGATGTGACAGTAAAGCCCTGAAGTAAGTGGTGGTACAAAAAACTCTATAATATGACATGGGTTTGCATTATTGCAGGCTGAAAGAAATGACAAGGTGAGCTGGTACACCTAGCTGTCTGGGAATTCCTACTGTCTTAACTATAGAGTCCCAAGGTCCATTTTGTAGTTTGGCACCACATGGTGGCAAATGTCCACTCAGGCTAAAATGTTGATGCAACATTTCTGAGTTAGTCCTGTGTCTACTTGTTCTTCTGGGATAACAGAATGAGTCCCAAAAATCTAGGTAGTTGATGCCTGTTTCGTCAACCTTCTGTGAGATTAACCTGCCCTCTGCTTCCCCACTTCCTGAGATAGCTTGATGTTTCTTTCCCAGCTTCACCTTCCCTCTCTTATTCTTCACCGTGAGTTAAGAATTTGAGCGCACATGGCCGCTTTTGAATACGGGGTAGGTGGAGAATGGAAATGATCATGTTGACAGCATTGCTGATGCGAGTTACTGTAAATTCATTTTACAGATGGAAAACCCAAGGCTCAGAGGTTAAAGCTTATTCTTAGGTCAGATTGTTAGATGAGAAATGATAGAGCTTGGATATTTTCATTCACTTGATTCCTCTCTGCACCTGGCATTATCTTTCTTCCTGTCTATATAATTATTGCTGAAATTCTTCTAGTCTTAAAGGGCAAGTCTGTGGTTGATACTTGCATGAGAACATAAGCACAGTTTCTGGCATGAAGGAAGTCCTCAATAAAGATTGGGATTTGAGGGGCACCTGGATGTTTCAGTCAGTTAAATGTCAGGTTCTTGATTTCAACTCAGGTCATGATCTCACAGTTTGTGAGTTTGAGCCCCATATCGTGCTCTCTGTGGACAGTGTAGAGCCTGCTTGGGATTCTCTCTCTCCCACTCCCCCTGCCCTGCTTGTGCTTGCTCGCTCTCTCTCAAAGTAAACATTTAAAAAATATACTTATTTAAAAAATAGATTCGTGTAGGCGAAAAATTTTATAAAGATTTTTAATTTTTATAGCTCTCAGTCTAGCAAAACCCCTGACAGGATAATAAATATTAAAAGCTAAAAACCTAGAACTTAGCATGAGCGAGGCACTCATGTATACTATTGTATACATAACTGTTAGCATTGAATCCTCACAATCCTGAGGTAGGTATTGCTGCATTTCTTTGTATCTAAAATGCATTAATGGTAAGATGTACATTTTATGTAACACTGAGAAAAAAAAATTGCTGCCAACTAAATTAATGACCTAATGCTTTTTAAAAAACTCAGTTTAGAATGTTTATACTTATACAGAGAGCTCTTTTAGGCATTTGATTTCAACAGATCTAAGACTCCATCAGTTTGTAAGACACACCATTTTGTATACCACCAAGAACGAAAAACACAGCTTAATTAATTGTGTGACACATCCTGACTTGAGATGGTGAAATATGAAATAATAGTGTAGAATTGATGTAATGCAGTATTGAGACAAAATTTTATATCATTCTTTGCTCATATAAAAAGAAAAACGTAAGTGAAATTAACTGGGTAAGGCATTCCTACAGCTTCATGACAATCAGGACAATGATTTACAAACCAAAATACTGAAAGGCTTCAATTGTCCATTTGTGCCACCAGAAACAGTCACCAAGTCCACATTTGCACAGGCAATGACAACTGCATCATGACTGTGGCCTGGCCAAAAGCTATTTTAAGACTAAAGAGTTGAGAGATGTTAAAATGTGGGCTCTAGAGTCAGTTAGGTGCGTTACCACCACCCCCCTTTCGTATGATACGGGCAAGAAACAGATCCAAACAGATCAGTCACATGAAGAGGAAACAGGTGAGCAAGGATTCAGATCAAGGCCAGTGGGGCTTCAGAGGTCACATTCTTGACCGTTAGGCCACATAGCCTCTGTGGGCTCAGTCTGGGTCATCAGGCTGCTTTTAGCATTTTTTGGAAAAGGACAGTCTCTTTATAATTGGTGAAACTGCTTTTCTTAGAGGTTTTTCTCCTCGGTGATGGAAAGCAGGCTGAGTTTGTCCCCGTGTGTTTAAGTCCTCTTGGGTATTTCATCCATGTTACATATTTTTCTGGTTTGGCATGAAAGCTTCAATCGTTTCAGTTTATTTGAAACCAGCCCTTCATGCTAATGACGGTTTCTCTCAGTGGATCCCAGGGTCTGGGTATCAAGTCTGTTCTGCTGCCCACTCTGAACTGTGAATTGTGCACTGCTTATTTGAGCACTGCTCAAAGGCAGCTGCAGCAGACCTCAGAGAACGTGGCTTCCCCAGGACTACCGGGGGTTAGTGGCCCATGGGGAAACAATGTAAGGACGCAAAGGCAGCTGTCAATGGTTGTCACATTGACTTCGTGTCAAGATGCAGGGGGAGCATGTGCTGGGCATGCTGGTGACTCCCAACTGAGAGCTGAGCCTTGCCTCTGGACAAGACAGGCTTGGGGAGTCAGGACAGCCACAGAGGAAGTATAATTTCGGGACCTGCTAGGAATTGGCTTCATAAGTGGAAATGGGATGGTTGGAGGAAATCCATGAAAAGACCAGAGCAGGCAAATGAAAGACCCTGTAAACAGGGAAATATGCGTTTTAATTGCTCTGTCTTGTTTTTTCGTGTTTGCTCTTAATTCCATAGAACTGAAGCCACTTTCCATGCTCTGAACTATATAACCAAGGAGAGAGAAGTCCATTAAGCCATGTGATTTTTAAAAGGGGAATTTCTTATCTCCCTGAGGTAGATAATGCAGGGACTATCAAGTGGTGGTTTTGCTTTTTACTGCAGAAAAATGTCCCTTCTCCCAGGTTTCTGCTAAGCACTCTAAGTTATGTTTACTGTGAGAAGAGACTGTCACACCACCTCTTGGTATAAATCTGTGGTGCAAAGATGGTCCCAAAAGCCCAGTAACTTCTTTTTCCCAGAGCCCTGTGGTCCTACTCCTGACTGCTGCTCTGTGTTCATGAAGAAAAACAGTTTAGTCTGATCTCTGTGTTTTGAAGTTTCGATGGTTGGTTAACCAGATGCCGTGATGCTGTGCGTCAAGGTCCCCGCCAACACAGAAGAGACAGCAACATTTTCCATGTTCCTGACAGGTTGGAAGGTGTTTTTTCACATTCTCCGCTTCAGATCTCTCCCTGGAAAGGTTGGTCGGTTGTTCAGCCAACATCTTTGGCTTCCGCAGCTAGCGCAGTTTAGGAGCCTGTAAATAGTTGCTGACACATTTGGACCCTCACAAACAAAACTTCTAAGCATTGGAAATGGAAAACTGGGGGTGGTGAGGAAAGCCAAGTGAGAGCGAGCATCCAGTCTTCCAGGTAATGAATTAATGGGGCTCTGCAAGAAGGAAGCCACTGTTTGTGGCTGACCTGTGTGTGGACAGTGGAAGGGAGAACAGGATCCAGATGTTCTTTTAAGTGGAAAGAGGAAGCAGTTGTGAGCTTTGGTTTGGTTTTTTTTTTCCCTAAGCAATCGGATTCTCTTTTTCCTACCAAGCTCAGGTGCCCCTTAGGAGTGAGAGGGCACGCAAGTTATTTTGTAGCTCCTTTCACACATCAGAAAGTACTTGATTTGAAATTCTATAATTGAGCCCACCCAGAAGTATTTCATTATCGTCTGTAGTCTCCAATAGTCCCATTTTTGTCTTTATCCAAAGAGCAGTAATGAATCTAGAAAGCTTAGGCCAAGTGATGGTGCGAGTATGGATTATATTAAAACGAATAGTAAAAATCTTTTGCTTGCTCCCCCACATGCACCCCCCTTCTTTCTGGTAACCATACCTTGAGTTCCTCTGGGAAACTACCAGCTCCCCTTTATTCTCAGCCATCTGGTTTGGATGGGATTAAGCCCAACCCTAGCTCCTGGGTGGGTTTTCATCAGCCTAAACAGATCAGTGTCGCACTCCCGCCATCGCATGTTTGGTTCCAGCTGTGCAGGTGGCCTAAACGGGTGCAGTCTGAGGGAGCTACAGAACAGGGCAGGCATGGACTTTCCTGCACTGTAAAAATGTAAGGCTCAGCGCCTTACGTAAAAGTGTATGTTCTACCATAAGGAGAGCCAGCCTAAAGCCAAGCGATCTATCCCTATGGAGTGTTCAGTTGCATTAGCCAATGCATTCTTTTTCTTTTTCTTTATTCAAGTATTTGTAAGTTGGCTTTTCTGTCAACTGTATCAGAATTTGAAACCAGGAAATGAAATGTGGCAGGTTATAGGCCCTTGATTATGGAATTGGCTGAATCAAGATGGTGAGGGGAGCCTCTATCCTAGGCTAGAGTGTAAGGACTACATTGGTCCATAAAAGAAAAATACTCTTAACGTTCCCTTAAAAGATATTTTAGGGCAGTTGCACACAGCACTCCTGTGACATCCCATTTGTAGAACTTGGCCATGTGGCCACACTTAGTTACAAGGAAATGGAAGAAAGTATTTACTCTGGGTGGCAATGGCAATGTGACTAAAAGTTGTGGATCTTTTTACTACGGAGGAGAATTAAATGGGTATTGGAGGACAAGAAACAGTCTTTTCTATAGTTCGCCATTGGCGACTCTTGCTTTGTGGTACTGTAACAGTTGTCTAATGTCTATTGGGACCTTCAGTCCATATGTCTTTCTGGACCACAGCATTAAGGGACTTGGACAAAAAGTTCAGGCTGTAGGATGTACCGATTATAGGTTGAAGCCTTTGTAAATCTTACAAGAAAGAGAGATGTACTTTGAAACGAATGCCTCTAAAAATCAAGACAAAATGAAATAGGGCCTTGCTATAAGAAATGCTTTCTGCTTGTGATGGGCAGACCAGGTAGACTGAGTGCAATAGTCT
Organism: Hyaena hyaena; assembly: GCF_003009895.1. NCBI lineage: Eukaryota > Metazoa > Chordata > Mammalia > Carnivora > Hyaenidae > Hyaena > Hyaena hyaena. The sequence continues at coordinate 322,763 of NW_024080918.1, forward strand.
CGATTCTTGACTAAATGGAAAAGCCAGATTCCTTCCTACAGTTAAGTTAGTTTGAGCAAAGTAAGAAAAGTATGATAAAGAAAGATTAGGATCTAGAATAAGTGTGATCTCCCAAGCCTCTTCTAGAGTCCTCTTGTTAAATCCTTCTACCCTGTCCTGAGGGATAGCCTTGCCTTTTGAAAAGATGCAGCTGGTGTTCGCCTTCTGCCAAAGGGATATAACTGTTCCTCTCCCCTCTAGGTCATTGCTTTGTATTGCCCCCAAACAGAGGCCAATGTGGAAGCAGAAGCCATTATTTACAGTCATCCCAAACCTGTGCTCTAAATGAAAAGCTATTAATCCACTAGACCTCTACTTTTATTACTAACCCATGGAATTGACCAGTATATTAATCAGTGTTCTCTAGAGAAACAGAACCAAAAGGGTGTGTGTGTGTATATACACATATACATACATACATACATACATATACATACATCTGTGTATATGTACACATACATATATATACACACACACACACACACACACACACACATAGAGAGAGAAGTAAATTTATTATAAGGAATTGCCTCTTGTGATTGTGGAGTCTGACAATCCCAGATCTTCAAGGTGAGACAGCAAGGTAGAGACTGATGTTTCTGTTCAAGAGTCTGCAGGGATGTCCCATTTCAAAGGTGGTCAAGGAAGTGGAATTCTTACTCAGGATTTTTGCTCTTTTCTGGCCTTCATCTGTTTGGCTGAGACCCACCCACGTTGGGAGAGCCATCTGCTTTACTCAGTCTTCTAATTTAAATGTTAATGTCATCCAGAAATACCCTCACAGAAACATCTAGAATAATGTTTGCCCAAATATCTGGGCATTCATGGCCCAGTCAAGTTGACACATAAAATTGACTATCACAACCAAAAATACACAGATGGGAACCAACTAAACTCATGAAAATTTATATCACAGAGAAATCCCCAATGACAAAAATGATTGCCCAACCCCTAAATCAGTCCTCAGAGCCCCATCCTTCCACCACACACACTCCAATGTTCCACCAACCAGCAGTGGTTGCTAAAGCTGTGCGGTCCTCTAAAGAGGTTCTCTTGCAGAAATGATGGACAAGGGAAATCTTGGAGAATGAAATTAAGGCAACCCTGACCTTCACTTCACTGCGAGATATAGGGAGTCTTTGCCATTTCTGTCCCAGAAGATTATAATATGTATGAGGACTGATGGCCACTGGATGTTTTACATTCTCTGCTTTGCGATTTGGAATTTTTATTGGAGCTCTGCTTTTTCTCTCCTATTATATATAGGGTGGGGTTAGGCTTATTATTTACCCACAGATCACTGAACCGTGAAGAGGTATTTAACATGATTTGCACATCGACAAATATTGGACTTGGATCTAGCTTTAGTAACTGGATGAGATTTTATATTATATCCCTTTGGGAAGGGAATGTGGCCTGTAGGTGTGGAAGCTGTGGGATGATGTTAGGTGGCCAGAGGCTGAACTATCCAAAATTGCTTAGTCCTTCTACCTGATACCCCACATTTCCTTCAAGAGCTACTTGTCCTCACTCTCAGCTATGGTTTGGCTGGGATTGATACTCCTCCCCATTCCACCCTCTCAGCCAAAGTAGCTGGCTCAGGAATGGGCATGTCAGTCTCCTGAGCCTCCAGATTTGTACTAGGAATGCTAGAACTCTTCCTCATTGGGCTTCTTTGGGGATGTGAGCTTTAGAACTGCTGGCCCCATGGTCCACGAGAGGAGCCAGCTTGAGAATCAAGCTAGAAGCAGAGCTGAAGGATGATCTTACTAACATTTACCTGTCATTTCTCCAGTCCTTCTGGAGTGTTTTCCTCTCATTTGCAACTGCCACAGTAACAAAAGCTTTCCAAGTGATAGAATGTGAGGAAGTTCAAATGAGTACCTCCGGTTAGTGGTCTTGACATCTTTTCCAAACAGCTTTCCCCTGTAGTCACCGCCAGTGTGTGTGATTGAAGTCTGCAAACCACAGAATCTGGGGATCTGACCCCCAGAAGGATTAGAGAGATCAACTAGTCCAGGGCCTCCCAAGGTGCCTTATGGGGTAAGCAAGGTGGTTTTTAGGTGATTCATGAATATTTTTATTTTCATAAATATAATGTGAATCCTAGTAAAATATAACTAGCATTTTCACATCAAACTTGTAATTTCACAGGTTCTATGTAATGCTTCTACTGAAAGGGAAATTGAAGCTTTGAGAGATTAATGGCTTTTTTAGGGATTGCCCAGATGGTGAATGAAGGGTGAGAGATATTAAGTGTGGAATCTTATAATTGGGAGGGATCCTGGAGATCACGGAGTCACTTCCCCACCCTCGCCCACCTCCAATGTCTGAATTCCCTCCAGAGTATCTCTCACATGTGGTCATTCAGCCTCTATTTGAATACCCCCATGGATGGGAAGCTTATTACCATTAGAGGCAGCACATTCCATTTTGGCAGTTCTGAGAGTTAGAAAATTCTCCCTTATACTGAGCCAAAATCAGCCCCTTGAAATTTCTTTCCATTTGGTTCCAGTTCTTTCCTCTGAATCCATTCCTCACGTTCAAATGGTCAAGTCAGTTACTCTGCCCCCACTCTTCCTCTCCCTCAGTACACATACACACACACACATGCACATGTACATTACACACACTCTTCATGGAATGTGATTTTGAATCACTCTATTAATTTTCTCATCATTCTTTTTTGATTTAACACTCAAATATCTTTGTTGTTATTAAACCAGTGTGTCTAGAACATGACTTACTATATAGATGCAGTGAAGACTACATCAGAGTTCTCCCACCCTTTGTCCTGGACCTTATGTTTCTGTTAAGGCAGCCTGAGATTACTACATCCTATCGTTGACCGTTGAGTGACTGCATCCATCTTTTTTTTTTTTTTAACCATCATTCTGTAGTCAACAGGCTGATTAACTGAACCTCAGTTCACAGTCTATAATTTATTCTTATACCTTTTCATTCGAGTCTGTTGAATTTTTTTTTTCTGATCTTCATTCTATCAGCAATTTTTTTAAATGAAATACTAGAACATGAGGGCTTCCCTTGAAACTTACCAAAAGTAGTTTCAGGATACAGAAAAATGTAGCAAATAAATAAAATTATAAACTTATAGAACCTAATATCCAAGAGATTGATGTAGACTGAAAACTTTAATGAGTTTAACATAGATTAATGAACAATAAAGAGATATTTATATTATTCAACTTTTGTCATATAGTGGCCCAGCCTTGTCTACCGCATGTCCCTACTGGTCAATATCAGAAGCAGGACATTGAGTTTCACTAGTCAAAGATCTCAACATGGAATTTCTTACTAGTTTCTCCCTGCTGCAGAAATAAGCCTATTTTTGGCCCTAGGAGCCAGTCTACTACACTGATTAAAGGAACTAGTTTGAGAGTTCAATAGAACTCATTTCAAACCCTGACTCTGTGATTTACTAGTTGTATATCCTCTCACAAGCTATATAGCCTCTTTGAGCCTCAATTAACCAGGAAACAATATGATACCCAGCTCAGTCTTATCAGAGTTATACAAATAATACATATATAGGCATCTAACACAGGATAAACACTCAGCACTGTGGCTATGGTTGTTTCTAAATCTACTGATACACACAAAACAATTAGAAGAAATTAAAAATTATTTTCTCCATGAAGAATAGAGCTGGCCATCATGACCGTTTGTGCTTTGGTTTGGTCAGTTTCTGTCCTGAGATACTTCAATCAGCATACTCTGTTAATTCGATAAAGAAAATTCCTAAGCTTAGTAGGGCCTCCTGTGTTGGGAGCTTTGAGAGGTTCAGGGAGCAGCTTTGATAAAGGAGCCAGCAGAAACCAGCTGGAACTGTTTGCTTCACAGTGGGCTAAACTTAGTGCTATCTAGAAGGCACAGAGGTCTCCTCCATCAGGAGGCCACTCTGAGGGTCCCCTCCAGAGGCATCAAAGTCCTTCTAGAGTTGCCATCCTAAGGGACTTTGAGGGACTAAAGGACTTAGGAGTGCAGAGACAGAATAAGAGCCGTAGATGGGTTGTGTCTACCCAATGTGTTTTTTTTCCTCAACCTGAAATTTGCCATCCTACCCAAATGCAGTTTTGAATGTAAAGAAGTTGCTAGATGCATGTGTCTGGGCAGGCACAAGCTTCTAAGGATTGTGCTTTCAAACACTGACGGGGCTTACCAGAGTTGGGTAAGGGTGGCCTCATCTGATCTGAGGATTATTGTCAGGCTGGAGGGTTTTAAAAATTTAAATCCCAGTTTTTTAACACTCAGGAAAACACCTGGCTCCCCATCCTGTGAAATAGATGGCTTTAGTTGGCTTCCTTTTTTTGTTTGTTTGTTTTGTTTTTTTGGGTTTTTTTTTAAAGAGTTTTTAGATGTAGCGAGTTATTTTCCTTCATCAACAAAAGAGCAGTCAGTGCCTTGCTTTCCATCTATTGGCCCCACTGTTAAGACGTGCAAAGGCTCCCAGATTTATACCTTCTGGTGACCCTAGGATTTATGCCAACTCCCCTACTGGCTGCCATTCCTGTAGCATTCAGTGACGCCTTCTTGAGACGAGGGTACTAACAGTTTTTTACTTGGAGGCTTTACAGTATTTAATTAGTCATTTTTCTCTCGATATTCAAAGCTGGTGTTATGTGTTTGTGTGTGTGTTTGTGTGTGTGTGTGTGTGTGTGCGTGCGCGTTCGCGTGCGTGTGTGCATGTGCGTTTTGCCCTTTGCCATGTTGGTTGTTGTGTTCCTTTTCCACTTGCACAAGGTCATATTCAGAGCTCTTCCTCCCTGAAGGGGAGGTTGCATATTCGTCACTTAATCTTCCTCTCATTTCCTTCTGTTAGGGTCACATAGCCCTTCCTGAGGTATTACCGTTTTTCCATTTCTTCTTTGCTCCCTCCTTTCTTTTAATAACTCTGGGAGACAGGGAGGCACCTTGTAAAGTTAATTTCCTCTGAAGCTTTCAAAGCAAAGGCATCTCTCAGCCCAGACACCACCACCCCTCTCCACCCCTCTCCACCCCTCAGCGACGACACACTCCCCTCCTCAAAGCCTTAGTCACCCTGGGTTGTGCCCGCCGCCCAGGACTGTCCGTGCCCCGTCTCTGGAGCACAGTGAATCGCTCTGTGTAGTGACTCCTTGGTCTGGGTGTGGGGACCCTAGTTGGGAAGAATCTCCCCATTTATTTGCTCTGTTCCCTCCCCTTTTTTACCTCTTCACTGTGCTTTTCCTTCCCCTTCACTGCTTTCTGCTTTTCTCTGGTACTTTCAGGACTCAGGGGCTGGCTGCCTGCCTGTCCCAGGGATGGCATTTCCTCTTCAAAGGTCTGTGGCCTCAGCCACCCAGCTCTACCAAGCACACAAGCCTTTGGAATTGCTGTGGCTTTGCTGCCTGCCTACTTGGAAGGCAAGGGCAGTTTTTTAAACACCCCTTTGGTTTCTCGGGGTGAAGCTTTCCTCAATCCTATTTTATTTATGTGAACATGATCTGTGGCTTTTTAATGTTTGCTTTTGAATGTTTGTGTTAATGGACTCAACTGAAAGCGTTTCCTCTTACCGGACAGAGGGCCGGCACACAGCTGGGGGCCAGGCCGCTCAATTCAGGCGAAACCATCCCAAGAGGAACAAGTTACCAGCCAAGGAAGTCTGGAGGCTCCAAAAGGAATTCACTGAGGCCTTCATGGGCAACAGCGGTCAAAGCTGGAATCATAGACTAGGCCAACAAGGTTCAAGCAATTCCTTGGATTAACAAGGGCTGGACTTAGAAACCCATATAGTTTTGCAAATGCGTTTTTTTTTTTTTTTAATTGTGCTTGTATTTACCAGAACTCCGTAGCTCTGTGTGGTTTTCAAGATGATCTTTTGCCCATATTTCCAGCCTTCTGAGCCTCTTCCTGGTAATATTAAGAACTCCAGATTGATCCCGGAATCATCTGTCTATAGGTGACCTGTCATCTGAACGTGTAGCAGAATCCCAGCTCAGCCTACTAGTATGCTTCCTGTGTATTTCTTTTCTTCTCTTGCTGGCACCTCAGACAGAAACAGAAACATAGAAGCAAGGATCCAGTGGAATGCAGTTTTTCCATATCCAGTGACTGGATAACCTAGCACTGGAATGAGGAAGGGAGGCAGGAGAGGGGTAACTGGGACCACACGGTGTGGAGGGAATTCAATCCTCAAATCTGCCATGAGGACAAAAGAACAGAGTAGAAGGATGGGGCTCAGTCAGGGCTGGGTTGTCCTCAAGGGTGGACCCCACCATCCCACCATTGGCCCTGGAAATCTGTAAGCCCTTGAACCAAAGGTGAGCTGCTTACCTGGACAATCTGTGTGAGCATATGACATGATGAGGAACACTTCTCTCTCCACACAAGATGGAGCTGAACACAACTGTTTGGGAGTCTTTCTATAAGCTTAGCCAAATGGCAGATCTACCAGGAGTATTGCCCAAGTTATTAATCTTCTCATATGAAGGAGACGGCTGTTGTTACACATTAGAATAAACTGAAACAGAGAAGAATGGATGTGATCCTCCACAGGATACAGAAGTTACAGTTCTTGAAGCAGAATACTCCGGGGTTTCTTTCTTTAAACTATGAGTTCTGTATTGGTGACCCTCTCTGTTTAATTTATACCCTCTCCTTGGGCAGCATCTTCTAACTCCTTGGCTTAATACCCGCCAATAACTCCACATTCTGAATCTGTCTACTGACCTGCAAACCAGACAGCCATGAGAATCACACATGTACTCAGTGTGACCCACAGCTAATTTGTCCTCTTCTCTACCTGACTCCAGCCACCTCCTCTTGGGTTACCCATTGTCATCATCAGTCATCCAGTTGCTCATACCCAAAACACAAGAGTTATCTTTGTCTCCTTTCCTTTCTTAGAACACTTCAATCACCTAATCCTTTTCATTCTACCTTCTAAATATCTCTTTATTCTGTCCATATCTCTTTATCTCTTTGGCCACCAAACTAGTCCAGACTATAGCTTTTTCTTATCTAGCTACTTCTTTGGTACCGTCTGTTCTCTTGACTTCTGTTCTTAACCCTTGCAGCCCACTCTCTCTATACGCCATTTAGAACAGTGTATCTAAAACATAATCTGATGTTTCTTACCTGCCCAAAACCTTTGAGTAACTTTCTATTATTACTTTTCAGATAAAGGCCAAAGTCCACATTCCAACTTTGCTTACTCTTTCCAGCTTCATCTGTTACCAGGACAGAGACTGTGTCTTTGCATTTCATTGCTGTTCCCTCAGCACCTAGAACAATGTCTGACAGAAGGTTCCACTCTATAAATAGTGGTTGCATGGATGAATAAAAGAGTAAACAGAATTTCTATGCATTTAAGGATAACCCAAGGAGAATGATAGAAGATCAATATTAAAACCTCTCAGGATAATTGTTCTTATTCTAAGACTTAAATATTTTAATCCAGGGCTAGTAAAAGGGAAGGTTCTTGAACAAGCACTGCACAAAGTACGAGGAATAGGATGATCTCCATTATTCTGCTCCAAGGGGTCCCCTTCTGGATGCGAGGAGCATACTGTCTGTCAGATTATCTGTAGTGACTCTGGGGACTGGGCAGGTTTACAAGGTGAAGAGAAGAAATGGCAATTGTAAAGTTTAGTGTAGGGGATAGTTTTGTTTGGTTGGTTTTCAGCTGACTAGCATCCATTTCACTTCCTAACAGTATTCCAGTTTCCTTTTGAAGAAGGATCTCTTTCCTGTTAGATTCAGTCTGTTGGGACAGTAATTAAGAGGCTGCCCTCCCTTGAGGCCCAAGTTAAGCCAATAAGATCCTTTCTCCCTAGAATTAGTCTCTTGAGCACAGAAATCAAGGAATTTGAAACATTGGCTGTATGGAGGTGACCTCCCAACTATACCGTGTCAGCTATGAGACCACCATGGTATTCCTGGGGTCCAGTCATCCATTAATGAGCTCAGTCATGGGCTCCCAATAGTTGTCTAATTAAAGTTTCTTTTTCCATAACTTGAACAGAGTTGTTCCTGTTACATATAACAGTGTGATAATGGTGGTACAAGGGAACATTATCAGAACACAGTTCTGACATTTTTTTTTAATGCTTTGGACCAAAGCCGTTATATGAATCCCAGAATAAACATCAGGCACAATTGGACCTTGGGAATTTAATTATGACTGACTTTCCTAACATGGAAACATGTAACATTCATATATGGATCTTTGCAGGGATCAGTAGCTCAAAATATCACTGTTTTGATTGGTCATCTCTATCTAAAAGAAATAAACCAAAACCACACCTTCAACTTTGTCTTTAATTATAGCCATAGTAAAAGGAAAGACTAAAAATGATAATCAGCCTTACTACTGACCAGACAAACACAAATTAAAATAGGTATCAAGTTCTTGTTAATCAGTTCTGCCACAATTTTTTTTTAAAAACTGGCAATATCCATTGATGAGAATGTGAACAAAGGGCACTCTTTCATAGTTGGTAGAAGCACAGATTGGTCAATGTTTCTGGAAGATAATTTGGCAGTGCTTTATCAAAATTTAACACATGAATACCCTTGACCCAGCAGTTCTCCTCTTAGAAAAAAAAAAGCAAAAGGATACAAGTATAAGAATGTTGACTGTGACATTAATTTGTACTATCAAAATATTAGAAATAACCTAAATGTTCCTTAATTGGCTGACTATATTATGGTGTATTTTTACTAGCATTTCATGATTCATTGAGAAGCCATTATATAAAGAATGTGGTAGGTAGGTATGTAACAGAAGTAGAAACCAAATATTTTAGTCATTGCAAAAGCAAGTTACAGAATAATGTGAATTTAAAAATGCTTTTAAGGGGCGCCTGGGTGGCTCAGTCAGTTAAGCAACTGACTTCGGCTCAGGTCATGATCTCGCAGTTTGTGGGTTCGAGCCCCGCATCGGGCTCAGTGCTGACAGCTAGCTCGGAGCCTGGAGCCTGCTTTGGATTCTGTGTCTCCCTCTCTCTGTCCCTCCTCTGCTCGTGCTCTATCTGTCTCTGTCTCTCAAAAAATGAATAAACATTAAATTTAAAAAAAAAAATGCTTTTAAAAAACATAAAGCTATAATAAGTGTATATGTATATATATGTAAATATGTTTGAATGTGCATAGAAAAGATTCAAAAGTATCCATACTGAACAGTTATTGGAAATTACGCTTGATGAGTTGGGGGAGAGAAGCAATGAAATAGGAGGGAAAGAAGGGGATGTTTGATTTTATATTTTACATCTTTGGTGTTACTTGAATTTTCATTGCCTTTGCATTACTTTTAAAAACGTTGAATAACTGGCAATTTAAGAGAACAAATAATTAGAAACCAGGCAAAGTAAGCTTCCCAGAGCTTGTCAAAAGAGACAAGCTTTTGACCCACTTGTCTAGACAAGAGTGTGGTCGATCCTACTAGGTAGAAGCTGAGGGACCAACCATACCCAGGATACAGCCAAGTCTCTGTAAAAGAACCACCCAGGCAGGCCAGAGGCGCTCATTCCGGGCTGGGTGGAAATCAACCCCTACAAGAATTGGAATTGCACATTTGATTGTTTTTATTGGCGCTACCCTTCTTACCTTGAATACCTCCTTCTTTTGTTCATGAACCTTTAATTTGTCATCTTGTTTATGGCTGAAGCAAGATTCCTGTCTATCTAATGAACTTAATGATTCTGACGTGAGTGTCTAACAAACAGTAATTAGAACCTCTTTGCCTCGTTGAGATGTCATAATACCACCAGGTGCCTGTTTTTCATGCTGCCTTGTTTGGGCAGAAAGTTTACTTATTTGTATTGTACTTTATTCCAAAATACATTGTATGTCAAATACAGTATTTTCTTAATCCGAAAATGGGGAATGAAAGAAACATAAGGATATAGAATCAAGATTAAGCCAGTAGTGAGGTTGCCACACAAGCTACATGGTACCTAATGATTTATGTACTTAATATGTATGGGTGGGGTGCACATTTGGTTGTGAGTTTCCTAGTGGCCAAGGCAAAGTGATCCTAATGGCCAGTGCACATGATCAGGTACAGAATTAAAGTAATAGTCTTGGTTTTCCTAAGCAATGAAAAAAGACAAATTTCTAAGTGAATATAGATATATACATATACATACATATACTTACGGGGGCGTTGGCTGAGAAGAAAAGTAGAGTCTATAGTCTCATGGACTTGAGAGCCGATTCCTGACTAATGTCCATCAACTTAAGTCCTCTTCGAAGGTGGCAGTAGTTTCCTTTTTTCAAATGGAACCTTGAATCGCTTTCACCCCTTGAATTGTTGTGCCTCCTTTCCAGAGGGATGCTTTCCCTTCTCTCAAAACCATAAGCCTGGGGAAGAATGCTACTTTGTTCAAGTTATTCTTGATTATTTTGGAACTTCCTAAAGCTCCTGTCATGTGGTTCCAAGTTTAACCATAGTCACTTTGGACATGGTTTTGTTTCCACAGTGATGTGTGTCAGCAACCACAGAGTGAGCTTCTTGTATTTTTATATCAATATGATACCCTTTGTTTATTTGTTCCTCAGAGGTTTCACTTTCGCTTATGTAATGGGCTATGGCATTTTTCAGTCATTACCTCATGCTGGGATCTCCTTTTTCTTTGTACCTCCTGATGCGTCATATTCTTGACTCTACTCCCTTGGATCTCTTAGATACAATGCTCTGAGCTGGTGGGTGGGAGTGGGTGGGAGCCAGATTATGTGATGACTTCCCCACCCTTCCTCTCACAAGAGCTGCCTGGGTTTGTCACTGGCCTTTTCTGTACTCAGTCTTTTGGCATCTTTCAGAAAGCATACTGGCTTAAAACTACAGCCTCTACCAAAGACTCCAGGTTCCACTTCTGGGTTGGGCACTGGGCAGGCAGATTCTCCTGAACTCTAGAGCTACATTGACTATTCCCACGGAGTCTGTAGCTGCAAGTGGTCAGTCTCCAGTGCGTACCCCTGTCCAGATCTACACTATTGGAAGATCTTGAGGGAAACATGCGTCTCAAAATTCAACCAATCCTTTGCTTAGGGCTCATTTTCCTGAGCTCTTCCATATTCATATATACAGCTGTCTACTTAGATGTGCAATAGGTATCTCAAGCTTAACATGCTCAAAACAGAACTCTTGCTTCATGTTCCCACCTTACCCCCCACCCAAGTATTACTCTTTTATTCTTCTCCATCTTGGAAAATGGCACCACTCTTCTGTTCTTCCTTTTCTTTCCTTCACCTTTAACATCACTTCAAATACACTGTTTCTACTTCCAAAAAACAGCTAAATCCAGCCACTTCTCTCCATACACACAGCCATCATCCTGGTCCAAGCTTCTGTCATCTTATGCCTGGACAAGTGAAATCACTAAGTAGGCTCCTTGCTTCCATTCTTAAACCCATTACAGTCCATTCCCACACCACATAGTAGCCAAGGTGACAGAGCACACAGCTCCTATGCTTAAAACCTTCCAATGACCTCCTGCTCCTCTCAGGAAAAAAAAAAAAATCCCATTGCTCCTCCCCTCCTCTCAGATCACATCTCCTACCATTCTCCATGTCATTCACTGAGCCCCAGACACACTGGCTTCTTTCTCTTCCATGAAAATGCAACATTATTTCTCATGCAGGGCCTTTGCACTTGCTATATACTTTGTTCTTTCACTTGACTCCTTCTCATTGAGGTCTCACTTCTTTGATGAAATTCTATTCCAAATATATTTATTAAACAGATATATTTACTTCTGTCATCTCACTTCTGATAATCAAAAAGTATTTTAAGTATTAATTTGTCCATTTGCTTATTATTTGTCTTCATCATCCAGAATGCAAGGTCAGTAAAGACAAGAATTTTGTCTATTTTGTTCACACCTGTATCTTTGGTGAATTTTTCAAGTAAAAACTGACATGTATCAGTTCAGCTTAACAAACATGTATTGGGCATGTACTAGGTACCAGGCACTCGCCAAATGCTTTAGATTCAATGATTAAACAAGCCTACTTATTTTTCTTAATTCTGGAAATATTTTAGCCATTTTCTCTAAATACTGCCCTTCTCAGATTCTATTTTTTTGATTCCTGACCTCTTTAACATCTCATTTTCCATTTCTTTGCCTTTTCTTTTTTTGCTGTAGCCTGAGTAATGTCTTTAGATTTATCTTCCAGTTCTCTAATTCTCTCTCTATCTTTATCTATTCTACCTGTATTCATTTACTGTTTCTAATTTTAATAATTACAGGGTTTTGTTTTTTAATTTCCAGAAGTAATATCTAGTTTTTTTTTTTTTTCACAGTTCTGCCTGGTCTTTTTGTTTTTATTTTGTTTTTAATTTTTTTAATATTTTATTTATTTCTGAGAGAGAGAGAAAGAGACAGCGTGAGCAGGGGAGGGTCAGAGAGAGAGGGAGACATAGAATCTGAAACAGGCTTCAAGCTTTGAGCTAGCTGTCAGCACAGAGCCCAATGCAGGGCTCGAACCCATGAACCGTGAGATCGTGACCTGAGCAGAAGTCGGACGCTTAACCGACTGAGCCACCCAGGTGCCTCTGTTTTTATTTTTTTAAACGTTTGTTTATTTATTTTGAGAGAATGAGAGCACAAGCACGGAGGGCCAGAGAGATGGGGAGAGAGAGAGAGTCCCAAGCAGGCTCTATGCAGAACCCAGCATGGGACTCAATCCCATGAACTGTGAGATCATGACCTGAGCCAAAATCAAAAATCAGACACTGACCCATCTGAGTCACCCAGGTGCTCCTGGTCTTTTTTTTTTTTTTTTTAATGTTTTTATTTATTTCTAGGAGGGAGAGAGAGACAGCATGAGCAGGGGAGGGTCAGAGAGAGACGGAGTCACAGACTGAAACAGGCTCCGGGCTCTGAATTGTCAGCATGCAGCCTGACGCCGGACTCAAACTCACAAACCATGAGATTATAACCTGAGTCCAAGTCGGACGTTTAACCAACTGAGCCACCTAGGTGCCCCACCCCTNGGGGAGGGTCAGAGAGAGACGGAGTCACAGACTGAAACAGGCTCCAGGCTCTGAGCTGGCAGTCAGCACAGAGCCCGACGCGGGGCTCGAACCCATGAACTGCGAGATTATGACCCAAGCGAAAGAAAGTCGGACGCTTAACCGACTAAGCCACCCAGGTGCCCCTCTCCTGGTCTTTAAAAAAAAATTTTTTTAACGTTAATTTTATTTCTGAGTTGAGTGGGGGAAGAGAGAGAATGAGAGGGGCAGAGAGAGAGAGGGAAAATGAGCAGGGGAGGGGCAGAGAGAGAGGAAGTTACAGAATCTGAAGCAGGCTCCGGGCTCTGAATTGTCAGCATGGAGCCTGACGCCGGACTCAAACTCACAAACCATGAGATTATAACCTGAGTCCAAGTCGGACGATTAACCAACTGAGCCACCTAGGTGCCCCACCCCTGGTCTTTTTAGGTTGTGTTTATTCTTTTTTGGTTTCCCCTTTCTATTGCTTTAAACATTTTCATCAGTTTATGTTTGGTATATGATAACTGTTATATAATGCCTAATTCTGTTCATTGTGGTTTCTACTGGCTTTCACTCATGGTAGCCTGCATGCTTCCTAGTTTGGTTTCTCATTTTAATTGTGATCTCATGTTCAGGAGGACTTTATCTGTTAGACTCCTGTGAAACCTTTGGAACTCTCCCTCCACAGAAGATCTGCTTCTGCCAGGTACCCTGGTATGCTACCAACCTGGGGCTAATTTAAACTAATTTTACAGCTGAAGTCTTCCAGACCATGGAGATAGTCTAAATTCAAATCCTCCACTGTGTGAAGGAAAGATTGTGGTTTAAAATCTTATAAGTCCAGGCCAAGACAGATGAAGTTTCTCATTTTTCATTGTAGATAGGCAGGCTTTCTCCTTACCTATCCTTTTATTTTATATGTATCCTTTTGTGAGTCTCACTTTTACGCAGAATTCTCGATTCCAAAACTCCCTCTTTTGAGAACACTAAGCTTGGTCTCCTGTCTCCCATAAAGTCCCCAAAGCCAAGCCCCAAAGTCACTGGGATAGACAGACTCTCCAAAGCAGCAAAGCTTCAGTGACAGTTGACCACTTTGAATCCCAGTCATGTGTGTGTGTGTGTGCGTGTGTGTGTGTGTGTGTGTGTGTGTGTGTGTGTGTATGTATGGTGAGGACTTCCCTAGTTTGCATGAGAATTTGTGCATCTAAAAGTATATTTGTTATATTTTATCTATGATATCCAGATGTTTTGTCTCATAGCTAGAAACACAGTATTCTGCCTTCAATGAACTGTGATATAGTTCTGGGAGACAGAAACAGCCATTCATCCAACCATCAACATTTTTATTGGTTTTCCTGTGTCAGACATTAATAAACAGGAACACATAAAAATATGCTGAGAGGCATGCCCACACTGATATGAGGATATAGAGGTAAGAGAGACCAATTCTAATGGGGGGTGTGGAAAGTCTTTGCAGATAAAAAGGTGTTGGAGCTGGATGATAATAATACCTACCTTTTATCTCGGGCTTTCTCTGGACCAGGCACTGTGGCAAGTACTTAACATGTATGGTCACATTATCCTTACAAGAAAGAGTAAAATAGGTACTATTCTTAGCATCTTGATTTTACAACTGAAGCATAAAGAATTTGAGTAATGTTCCCAGTCATTGGCAGGGCCTGGATATGAATTCAGACAGTTTGAGTCTTGATCCAGGGCTTTTAACTACTATGCTGTTTTGTGCTTGAACAGACAGGGTTTGAGGGAAGGCGTTCCATCCACACACTGAAGAAAATAATGCCTATATACTAGACTATTGTCAGGATTATTTGAGATACTATAAGGAAAACCACATGGTAAAGCACTCCATAAATGTTTTCTTTTTAACTTTGTACCATCAACTTGTCATAAATCCCTTTAGGGAAAGGGCAATACTATATACATGAAGATAGCTTCACTCCCACAGAACCTAGTATTGATTAGTGATTAATCCCTTTACTGACTTGTTGATTGAACTAGTGTATTACTTTGATAATAGCTTCAGTACTTAGAATTGAATTGCTGTACAGTTCTCGAAGCTCTTTTACATGTATCAGCCCAATTTATCAGCATGTCCGTTCTTGGAGTTAAGGCAGATATCTGGCTTTAGTGATAAATGTAAGTTTTTCTGAGGTGGGAATAGCTTACTCTTGGGAGAAGAGTAAGTAATGAACTATGTGCAACTGGATGAGAAAAAAACAGAGAAGACTCTGTTGGGCTCTAGGCAGCCTCAGGAAGGAGGTGCTGGCAGAAGCCAGGCTTCAAATGATCTCTCTAGTTCTAATCCTGTCATCAGCCGCCTGTGAGAGCTCCGATATGAGGTATGCCATCTCTTGGAGTCTTAGCTGCCTCACGATTCAGCCGTTGCTGAATGCTTGAAGTGGGCTTCCCTTCACAGGATGCCCATCATGCTTTATCGTGGTGTTCCTCTTTAGACTGAGCTCTGTAAGAGCAGAGACTCCTCATTTGCTGGTTCTAACTCTAGCATCTAGAACATATCTGACACAGAAAGTGACCAAATATCTAGTAAAAAATGATGTATGAGTTATTTGGATAAAAAGGAAAGAAGAGAGAAGAAACAAGGTCAACATCATAGATTCAGATCTAAGGAGTAGAGAGAGGAAGCAAGCAGGAAACAATGAGAAGGCTGAGCCAGAGAGATGGTCCTGCCAGAATGGGGCATTCACTGGGCAAAGTACGGTCAGGTCTGATTATGAAGCACTTTAAGAGCAGGGGACTTCCCCAGTGACTTTAATCATAGCCTGTCCTTTCCTTTTGTTTAGCGCAACCTTATTTTAAAGGGAGCACAAACATGAAAATGTAGCACTGGCCTTTCCCAAAGGGCCACAAATTCCAGATAGCTGAGAAAGCTGAATTAGTGGAATGTCTACCAGTGAGATTTTATACCGGTGAGAAATTGCAGAGCACTTTGTGAGCATGGCCCAAATCAGCTTTCATCTGTAAAATAAGCCTCCCTTCCTCTGGGGTCCCCTTTCTGTCTCTTCAAAGTCCTAGGTCAATGTTCAGCCTCTACACTGACTCGAACATCTATATACATTTCTAAATTCACCCATAGGGGGGCTGTTTGCCCTTCCTCTTTACCCTGTTACTTCCCTTTCCTTCTCCTTTACTCCGGGTCTACTTCAGCAAGCCCTCCACAGACCAGAAAAGCCACAGGCCACCAGGAAACAGTCCTTTCTTTTATCTGGAGTATTACAATACAGGGCTAGATTTGGCCCAAGGAATGGCATGATTAGATCAGTAAGTCAACCCGATAGTTATAGAAACAAGATGTGCTTACCCACCATTACAAAGGGATGCTGTGGTTCTTTCCACTTGGTTGGATGACCTCCATTAAAACCTTCAGATCCTGGGTACAGGTAGTCTTTGGGACCAACAAGGATGGGGATCTGAATGCACGTCCCAGCAGGGAATGTGCTACCAGCTCCAGTTCATCTCAGGTCTGTAGTTCATCTCAGCGTCTCCTCACCCAGCTATGAAAATGACCTAATTGTGTACAGACAACAGCAATTGTACAGGGAAAATAATACAGTAATGCAAATATTCAAACCAAATTGGAAGAGCAAAGCAAGAAGGAGCCAGAAAACATTAGATCATTCAAATTGCAACCTGGCCAAGACAGCATCTGGGCGTGCACCCTCTGTCCAGCTTTTGTTCACATCCCATCCCTAATGCTTCTTTGCATTTATAGAGTAATGGCTCGGTATTTGCACAAAACCCTTTGTGTGACTACATCCTAAGGAACAAAGTTCTCACAGTGTGCCTTCAGAAGGGTCAGAGAATTCCCCAGTGGAATGCTTTAATAGGCCTCCAGGTCAGAAAGGGCCTTTCTGTCTCTGGAGGGAGGGGTGGGGGAGTGATGTGCCTTTGGCCAGCATATATGTTTTAATTGTGTGACCAGGGCAGGCTGTGCTCATTTTCCTTCCTCACTGGGTCATTTCCACTTTAGTTCTGAAAACAAAAAAACAATTGATTAAAAAAAGAGCCTTCCTAACTGGAATCTTGGATCCTCTCTTTGGATTTGGATAAGAAGCAGGGATGTTCCCACTCTCCTCACACACTCCCACTCCCTCTCCCCACGGCTCACATCCACCCCCCTCCCACCCCTTTCCTACCCTAAACTAATGCTAGTGCAAGTTCCGTCTGAGAGGCTAAGGCATCACGCAGTCTCTCCTGGTGCACTTATTTGGCTATCTCCCGTGAGTGGTCCGCGCCCCCCCCCCACCCCCCGCCCTTCTATGGGCAAGTCACTCCTGGACAGGCTCTGGAGTCTGAAGCCCCGGGCAGAACTTGACTCTGCCCCTGCAGAATCTTGGACAGGACAGACTACCTCTGAAAGCTTTGGATCTCTCATGGGTTAGAGCAGAATAGTAATGTCAGCCTCCTAGGTTTGTGAGGATAAAATAATATAAAGAGCTCCTCAGAGCAGCCAGCACCTACTAAGTATTATGGAAGTGACTGGTTTTCTTGTTATCCCCTCTTGGCTGTCCCTTACCCTCCTACCCACCACCTCAGTAGACCATCAGGTACCTTATAACACGTTTCTCTTATAACACGACTCTCCCTTCCCAGCCAGTCACCTAGGGCATGTTGCTGTCTTCTGGGAGGGTGGAGGCTTTCATTTGTAAAATGCGGCTAATTCCAGCTAATTCCACCGTGCAGGGGAGGCTGTGCGGAGGATATAATGGAAAGCCTGGGAGTGCAGAGGGAGGGCTGGGTGGTCCCCGAGTCCCTCACCCCCACCCCCAGTCACACATGGTCCTGTGGGGAGGGTCTCAGGGACACGTCCTGGCGTGGTCGCCAGAGCTGGTCTGAGTTCCAGGGTCCCCACATGGGTCAGTGGGCAGCGGCGGGAGATCCTGGGTGGGGACTGGCGCTCACGCTTTGAGCAGTGGCCATTGTCCTGCAGGGCCGAGGGCCCAAGGATCACCGAATTGGGCCCTTGCTTACTCACAAGTATTGCAACCCAATTTCTGTTCTAAATGCTTTACAAAGCAAAGAGAAGAAAAGATTCAAAGAAAAGAACGTGTGTGGGTTTGTATTTGTTACTGTGAGATTGAGTTCAACTGTATACTGATGGAAGTTTTTGTTGTTGTTGTTTGGGGGGTTATTTGGTGTTTTGTTTAAAAAAAAACTTTTCAGGCTGTTACTGCAGTGGATAAAGATTACACAATGTTTGTGTTGCAGTGTTGCTATGGAAGAGCATATGGTTTTATTTGGTGGAAAAGTGCAAAGAAATCGAAGGAAGTCATATGCATGCATGGCAAACAAACCTGAAGTTTCAGAAAACAGGCCTCCAAACAAATACTGGAATGAAGGAGGGCTCTTGACAATAACTTAAAATCTGAGATACTGGTGAATGAGTGCGGTTCCACCTGCTTGGGCCGTAACCCAGGAAGCAAGGGGAAGAGTCAGACAGCCGAAAGTTTAATCCAATCTGCCACTTACTTGGCAGGTGACTTTGGGCAAGTTACTGGGCCATAACTGACCCTGTTTTCTTCCCTGTCTCTGAAACAGAGAACATTACTCTTACTGTGCATTGCTCTTGGTGAGAGACAAGATAACAGGTCACAAGTACCGTACATAGTAACTGCTCAGTAAACGGTAGCCATCATTAGGGAGTGGTGAGGCAGTCCCATTTATGCCCCAAGGATATGGGCTCAGTCATCAAGCTGTCTTTCGGGCTTTTAAGTTTGGAGCACTTCAGGGAAGTCAGGGGTGTTCTGTGTTTGTGAAACTTGGTTTTGTGTACATTCATCGTCAGACTGGACAATTATAAAAAGTGTATATCTCCGCTGTCAAGGGAATAGAAAGGCCACTCCCTGCAAGCAGTAAGGTCTTGCTGAGTCACAGCAAGTTGGTGACACTGTCAGGTAGAACAGTGCAGCCCTCTCAGTATTTGGTTCTGAACACCCCCCATCCCCCGGCTTCTGGTCAGCATAGGCCAAAGCACCTCTGAGAGCACAAAAGCCCATCTAAGTGCTCACACCTGCTACCTACTCTGAATGAACACTTTTGGAGGGCTGGATAATTATAACTGTAAGGTTTTAAACTCTTCATTGGAATATTCAAGTTTAGTTCATGTAGATCAAAATCTGCCAGGAAATACTCTGCATCCACTTCGCATATGGCCTGCATTTTGAAAGATGCACAGACCTGACGACAGGCTGTCTGCCTCACCAGACCCCCAACCCCTTTCTCCAGTACACACACTAGAGGTCGGCAGAACACACTGACAACCTGTGCTAACCTTTATCAAGTTACAGCATCTAACTGGGCCTCTGTTTTCTGATCTGGAAAATGAAGATTCTGGATTAGATGATTTCCGAAGCCCTTCTAGACCTAAATGGCTATAACAGTGTATCATTCATCTGTCTTGAATAGAATACAAGAGGTTTCTTTCAGCATTCTAGACTGCTGATGTTTTAACCTACATTAGGAAACAATGAGAAAAAGTCTGTATCCTCCCTCAGCCTAAGTGTTCTAGTTTCTCTGAGCTCCTTGAAGGGCCTTCAGAAAGAAGTATCTAAAGTATAGTCACTCACCCATGTTTTTCATGGGCATGGGACCTTGCCCCAAGCTGGGGACTCCACCATTGGGCAAACTGTTCCTCACCCTGTCAGGACATGCATGGGGCTCATTGAATGGACTTTTGTCTTTGCCTCTTTCTTAACACCTTCATTATGACTGAAGTCACTTTTTAAAAACTAATAAATAGTGGAAAAGGGGAGGGGGACCTAACCAATTTTGTTTTTAAACTACATGCCATAAAACTTTGTCATCATTCTGTGTATAATTCAGTTGAAGTGTTTTTTTTCTAATAAAATTAAGGGGCATATGTTCACTCATTCAGTGTACATAATAGAATGGTCAAGGTGTGTGGATAGACAAGAAATGTGTAAATCTCTTTTTATATATGTATTATAGCTCGAATCCTAAATGTGAAAAAAATGCCACAAATGGCAACTGATGTCAGTCACCTCATTGGTACAGTAAATATTGCCTCTCACATTAAAGACATTAGCGTGTTTAGCTGGTTAATGATATTAAATATGTGTCTAATGGTAGGATTACTAATGACTCTCAAAGCTCATACCTTTTCCCCTTCTTTCTGACCCCCAACTGTTTTGGTCTTGGGTTACACATTGGCTGTAGTCAGGGAAGTGAAAGTCAGCTCACCGGTTCTGCTCCCAACTGTGTCATTAACCAGCTGTGTAACTTTGGACAAGCCTTTTGCCCTATCTGGACCTAGGTTTCCTCACCTGAAAAGCAAAGGACTCAGTCTCGAGCCATCTCTAAGATAGCTTTCAGCTCAGACAGTCAAGGATGGTGCCATCCTCCAGCCTAGAGAGGTTAGCTGCTGCCAGCTGCTGTTGACTCTTGGAACTTCTGTTCCCCAGAAGCTGATTCCAGACTCTACCGGCTCTAAAAATCCTTGGCTCTTGCACTCTGTACTGTTCTTTCTGGAATCAAGAGTGCAGCTTCTGCTCAGACTTGGATTCAAAACCCCAGGGTCGGTAAGAACCTCCTCCCATTTCAAGGTGAATTCAAGAACCATAGTCCTTCCTGGGGTAGGTAGATCGTATTTCTTGTGTGTTTGCTCTGTCATCTCATGTTTGCTTATCTTCTATGCAGTCATTCGGGGTGAACATTCCATGTTTTGCCCTCTTCAGATTCCAGCCAGTTGAGCTTGTAGGCCCCTATGAAAACTTTCCCTGTGGGCATTTCTCATCTCTATTCTCTTTTTTAGAGAAGTTTCCAGGAAGGAATGTGGAATACAGCCAGACAGAGTGGTAGGTAGTTATTCGGGAGTGGCCTCCACAGGCTCCTGGGCCAGAGAAACAGCAGCTCCTGGTGACATAGATTAAAAGTTGGCTCCGGCCCTGGTGGACCCTCCTCTATCCAAAACTAGCTGCAGGACTGTGTGGTCCTCCTCTGTACCTTTCCCTTTTGTCTGCAATGGGTATACAACACCTTCCAGTAAGTACCAGACTGAAAAGTCACTAGAAAGTAACATGCTTTATCCAGGACTCTTACTCATCAAAGAAAATCTTTGTAAAGCGTTTGAATGGAATATTCTTTCTGGACTTGGGATAAGTTTTATTTTCAACTTCTCCCATAAGCTCTTTACTCTTTTATATGCTTCTTCTCTCTTTCTTTTTCTCCCCTTCTACATTCTAAGTGAAAGCCAGGGGATGATTTCTGGATTATCTTGAGTTTTGAGTAAATTTTTGCTCCTAAAATAACTAAATGAGATCAGGATAACCCTGAAGCCACTAATTGGTTACAGGTTGTCAGGTAGAGACGAGCTCTTTGGGGGCCCATGCAGGGAAGCCTTCCAGGAGAAGGCCTTTGTGGGGAGAAGGAACACAATGGGCCAAAGCGAGAAGCATGGTATCATTGTGGTAAAGCAGAATCTGCCATAGGGCACATCCTTTGCCTCCCCCTCTTCTGCTGGACCCAGTGCAGGCAGCATGTGGTGCTTGGGAAAGGCCTTTCTGGAAGGGCGAACCACAAGAATGCAGTCCTGCGTGTTGCCTCCTGAGCCACTCAGGGCAGTGATGCTTGGCCCCACACGAATGTGTCGATTGGTTCTGCTGCTTAACAGCTCATATCTGGAAATAGATACTTGTGTCATTGCCAGCCTAAAGATTGGGGAGGTTGTGGACTGACATGACAGTTAGGGATTTCACATTCATAAGTGGGCAACCCATGCTGAGCAGTGCGTCCAACTTTGCCCCATTGGTACATTGCTCCTACCTTGTATGTGACATTTCCTTTCCCAAACTGGTCTTTTGCCCTGAATCATAGGGCATAAGAGAGCAGCAAACAAACAGCTGGAATACATTAACTACATCTCTTTTCTTAGGCCCTTTGCTGATATTAGTTAAAGCTGCTTAGCTCTTTACTTGGAAGTAGTTTAGACTTCACTTTAAAAGTAACATTTGCAAAGGGAATGCAAACCAGTGCTTGGTCATGATTCCTCATGTTCGGGGAATTCAAGATTTGAGTTCTTGGCTGAGTGAAGGAGGCCTCAATAAGCATGTCTTATCGAGCTGTGGCTGCAGAGATGCTGATCCAAGAGCAGGGCTGCCGGGCCTTTCTCCCCTCTCCTCACTCCGGTGCAGCTTTCTGCACAGACCTTGACACGGGGCTGCTGGTTTTTATCACTTCTTCAGCTGGAGGTGAATTTTGGCTAGCTGCGTACTCTTTAAGGCATTTACAAAGCCACTGAGAGGAATTCAAGGGTCCTAAGGGCGAGCTGGAGAGACTGTGCATACCACACATGAGACCTCCAGCCAGCAGGGATGGTCTCGGCCGCAGCGGCAGGCCCTTAACTCATTCAAGGATGTTCCATATCAACTGCAGTTCAGTGACATGGGTGAGTCTCACCAGCTTAACAGGCGTGGGATGAGCCAGATGCAAGAGCATGTGCAGTCGGACGCTTTTCATAAACACTCCGTAAACAGACGAACCTAATCTAGTCTGTTCAGAACCCAGAAGAATGGTTACCCTTGGTGAGGGGATGGGGAGTGTCTGGAGAGGAGTCAGAGAAGGGCTCCCAGGAACTGGTAATGTTCCATTTCTTCATCAGGGAGCTGGTTATCCAGGTGTGTTCAGTTTGTGAAAATTTATCAGCTGTGAGCTTACAGTATATACACTTTTGTGTATGCATGCTATATTTCAATAAACAGAATTTACTAGGAGGCAGGTCTGTGTACAATGATGTGGAACTATCTCTAAGGTATATAATTCAGTGGGAAATACGCAAAACAGAGCAACATGTAAAATATGCTATTCGTGGTGTCCACAATGCATGTAGGCAAAATTGTATATGGAAGTTGCCCTGTGGTACCTGGAGATAGAGGTAGGAAGAGAACTTGCTTTTCATTCCATGTTTTTGTGCGTTTTGAATTTGTATCATGTGTGTGAATATAACATTAAAATTAAGTATAAAGTTGCTCATTAAAATGTTAATTAAAGAAGACAGTATACCAAGTGAATATGCTGAGTAAGTGAAGGAACAGGACACATACTGTATGATTTCACTGATCTGAGGAACTTTAGGGTTAGTCCAATTCATAGAGACAGAAAATAGAATGGTGGTGCCAGGGGCTGGAAGGGGAGGGGGTGGAGTTTTTGTGTAATGGGTACCGAGTTTCAGTTTGGGACGATGAAAAAAGTTCTAGAGATGAGGGGTAGTGGTGGTTGCACAGGAAAGTGCAACTGAACCTAATGCCACTGAATTCTATGCTTAAAAATGACTGGGGGCACTTGGGTGGCTCAGTCGGTTAAGCGTCTGACTGTTGGTTTTGGCTCAGGTCATGATCTTATGGTTCGTGAGATTGAGTCTCAGGTTGGGCTCTGTGCTGTCCATGTGGAACCTGCTTGAGATTCTCTCTCTCTCCCTCTCGCTCTCTGCCCCTCCCCCACTCATGCGTGTACGCGAGTGCGCTCTCTTTCTCTCTCACTTTCAAAATAAATAAATAGACCTTTTAAAAACGACTAACATGGTAACTTTTATGTTGTGTATATTAAAAATTAGAAATATAGGGGCGCCCGGGTGGCTTAGTCGGTTAAGCGTCCGACTTTCGCTTAGGTCATGATCTCGCAGTTCGTGGGTTCGAGCCCCGCGTCGTGCTCTGTGCTGACTGCCAGCTCAGAGCCTGGAGCCTGTTTCAGGGTCTGTGTCTCCCTCTCTCTCTGACCCTCCCCTGCTCACGCTCTCTCTCTCTCTCTCTCTCCTAGAAATAAAAAAAAAAATTAAAAATATATTCATTAAGGTTAAACAGTCATTTTTGAATGAAGGTAAATTTATATGTGCTGACTCTGTCATTTGCAAGGTGTGTGACCTTAAGAAGGTACCTCCCTGTGGCTCCATCTCTTAGTTTCCTGTTCTAAGATAGTATTAGTACCTATCTTATGGGGTTGTTATAAGAACCGAATGGGGGCACCTGGGTGCCTCAGTCAGTTAAACACCTGACTTCAGCTCAGGTCATGATCTCATGGTTCATGGGTTTAATCCCCTCATCGGGCTCCGTGCTAACAGCTTGGAGCCTGGAGCCTGCTTCAGATTCTGTGTCTCCCCTCCCTGCCCCTCTCCACCCTCCCCAGTTACATTCTGTCTCTCTCTCTCTCTCTCAAAAATAAACACTAAAAAAATTTTTTAAAAAAAGAACCTAATGAAAGAATACACGTAAAAAGCTTAGAATAGTTCTTGCGACATAAGTGCTTAAGAAACATTTATTATTATTATTATTATTATTATTACCATTTTTGGCAGAATTCTTTGTGTAATACCTACCATCCCATTTATACTTTGGGGAATAGTTGTACGTGTGCACCTAATGTGTGCATGCTTGCATCCATCATATATCTATCAGATACGTTCATTGTGCTAAGGGTTGGGTAGACAGTGGTGAGCATGGACTGGAAGGGTAAGATGGTGGTGGTGACAGGATTCCTGTTTAGTTAACTAGAGAGGTCACAGAAAATCTCTGGGTAGGTGACAATTCTGAGTAGATATTAGCAGAGTACTGAAAGAGCCAGCGTTGCAAAGACTAGAAGAGCTTAACTGACAAAGGGGAAGTAGAATATTATGAGTTCCCAAATTTGAAGGCCTCCTCTTGTGGGTGTATAAGGAGGAGAATAGTGTGAGAGGAGATTGGAATGCACATAGAAAGTTCTAGAAAAATGGGGAATAAACTGTTAAGACTGGTTTCTGCTGAGGAGTGGGTCTCAGGAAGGTATGGGGAGGAGGGTGTGGAGTGGAGAAAAGGAATTGTACTTTTCACCTCATTTCCTTCTCCCCTGAATTATTTGCCATAAGCATGTATTTTATTATTTTTTTAAAGCTGGTTAATAAAAAATTAAGAAATTTTAATGATTAATAGTAAGGAATCTAATAACCTTTCTTCTTTCAAGAATCACCTCGTCTCAACTCTCCAGTTTCTTTTCATGAAATGAGAGAGTCATGTAATTTATATCTGCTCATTGGTCTGAAAATAGGGCAGACGTGGCCTCCTCCTCCTCCTATCTATTCAGCCATCTTTTGCTTTGAGCAGGTAATACTGTTTTTCAGCGCCTTTTAGTGAAACCCTTGAATCATCTCTTCCATTAGGGAGTATTTTTACTTTAAAAAAAAAAAAAGGCTTTCAAATTCATGAAGGATTCTTACTTTGTGATCACTGCAGTGACAGACTCACACAGAGGCAGGTGCCTGCCCTTCCCAACTGAGTGGAAGAGGAGAGATAAAGAGGAGGCCTGAGGGGCTGAAGCAGAAGGGAGAAATCAAGCACTGTGCTGGCCAGACATCCTCAAGGCCCCACAGGGCTGGGTGCTTTCCTTCTCTGTGGCTCACTTGGGGGCCCACTGCCTTGCTGGACAGGAGTGAGAGTTTTCTGGGGCGCCTGGGTGGCTTAGTCAGTTAAGCATCCGACTCTTGACTTCAGCTCACAGTTCATAATCTCACAGTTCATGAGTTTGAACCCTGAGTCGGGCTCTGCGCTGACAGCTCAGAGCATGCCTGGGATTCTGTCTCCCTCTCGCTGCCCCTCCCCCTCGCATTTTCTCTCTCTCTCTCTCACTCTCTCTCAAAATAAATAAAAATAAACTTTAAAAAAAGGTGAGGGGAAGGGGTGAAACTTTCCTTGAAGAGTGTTCTGAAAGGTGGAGAGAGGTTCACCTGGTCCAAACAGAATTCCAGCAATGGAAAGACTGCTTGGACTCAACTCTTTGAGTCAAGACAGCTGATGATGTGTTCCAGGAGAGATCTCAAAACCAGCTCTGAGGCAGTGTGGGTGGGGGTTTTGATCTGGAAGTCTCCTAGCATTTTCAGTCCTCTAAAAGCAACTGGAATCAGAAAGGAGGCAAGCAGAGCATCTGATCTCTGCTTGGCCTGCCTTGTTGCTAAATTTCATTGCCTACAGAGCAGCAGGAGAAATAAGGTGAATAACCAATATGGAACTTTGCACAGGGCTATTTGTATGCCCAGCCCATGCTCCAGATGTCTCCACATGTCTCTTCTCTTGTCCCCTGTGTTTAGTCTCTGCACATTTTGCTACCTGTTTCCTTCCTGGAAGAAGTACTGTAGTTGAAACTTTGTCTTTGGCATCTGGCCAGATGTGACACTCGAGTTTCTA
Organism: Hyaena hyaena; assembly: GCF_003009895.1. NCBI lineage: Eukaryota > Metazoa > Chordata > Mammalia > Carnivora > Hyaenidae > Hyaena > Hyaena hyaena. The sequence goes on from NW_024080918.1 coordinate 348,980, forward strand.
CTCTTCCAAACTTTAGCACTACCCTTCCCACTGTGTGTCTGCCATGTTCGAGTCCTCTTCATCCAGACAACTCTCTACACTGGAGGGGACGTTTTCCTTTCAGGTTTAACTCATGCAGTCCTATTTCAGGAAGACTTCCTCTGTCCCCCATCACCTTGTTTAGAAATCTCACTCTGCCAACTATGAGCAATAATATCAATATAAACTGGTATTTATCAAGTGCCTATTGTGTGTCAGCAGTGTTCTAAGTACTTCTCTGAAGTAGGTGTGGTTATTGTCCCTGTTTACAGATGAGGAAACCGAGGCACAGAAACAAAAGCACCCATGGCTTCCTTTTGGCTCAGGGTCTCTACTGAGAAAGTAGACCATTCTCTGTGCATTTAGATGGCCCCTGCCAAAGGGACTTGGCCCTTGATGAATAATCTTCCCTTGATCTCCTTTCACATGCTGGGCAAAAAAAAAAAAAAAAAAAAAACGGGTCCCCATCTTCTTACTGCCGGCTCCATCTGTGAAGCATGTGGGCTGATATTTGAATAAGAATGACTAAAGGGGAAAGCGATTTTATGAACTTCAGACTGTGAACTCAAGGAAGAGAGTGAGTCAGGCCTCCACATTCCTGACATACTTTCAGGAGGCTCAGTGACCTCAGACAATAAGAACCTGAGGCAGATCTCTCTGGACTTCCTTGGGAAGCCCCCCCACGTGGAAGAACGTGAGGGGAGACACTCTGCACCTGGTTCCTGTGTGCATTGTGTGGGGCTGAAGATCATTAGCCAGAGCAGCCCAAGGCTGTCTAGAGCACCTCCTCGCTTTTGCCCAGGCTGTTCCCTCTACCTGGAATGCCTTTCCCTAAGCTCTTGTGAGCCTGTCTTCAAAGGCTCAGCTGATGAGTTGCCTCCTCTGACTGCTCCAGCAGAAGTGGAGCCTGTGCGGTCTGGCTCCACAGGGCTTCATGTGTGCCACTCTCGGCCCCGAACTCCTGGTGCCTAGAGGATATTGCTTTCATCATGTCTGCCCTATAGAGTCACACCTACTGAGCTTGGTGACAGCTCCAAGGTTGAGGAAAAAGTCCTGTCCTGGGAGGTGGGAGATGTGGGTTCTAGTCCCATCTCTGACCTTGACCATGCAGTGTGACCTTTCACACCTCACATTCCTTGTGAATTAAAATGATTTGTCTTGATCTGCCTCTCCCACAGATAGTCACCTCCCGGAAGTCACCTCCCGGAAGTGCAGTCACCTCCCGGAACCTTTAACTGCCGATTCTGTTCTTAGTGGGAAATACGCACAGTAATCATGGACAGACCTTTCTTTTCCATCCCTTTCCTTACCAAGTTTAACTCCCTAGTTGGCGTGGTGTACAAATCATCCACAAATAGAAATATCATCCAATAAATCAAAAAAGGGTGATTTAGGGGTGCCTGGGTGGCTCAGTTGGTGAAGCGTCCAACTTTGACTCAGGTCGTGATCTCACAGTTTGCGGATTTGAGTCCTGCGTCGGGCTCTCTGCTGTCAGTATGAACCTGCTTTGGATCCTCTGTCCCCTTCTCTGTTCCCCTCTCCCACTTGCACGTTCTGTGTGTCCCTCTCAAAAGGAATAAACTTAAATAAATAAATAAATAAATAAATAAATAAATAAATAAATTTTTAAAAAGAAGGGTGATTTTTTTGTGTGTGCACATTTCAAGTGGACAGAGCAACCAGAAGCTGCACAAGGCTTAGTTCTGATACCATACACACAGGTGAATCCTGGAGAATGACTCAAGATGAATCACGTGGTACCTCAAGAAGCCTTCCAAGATCTTTGATCAGGGAAGGAGTAAAGAGGTTGTACCTGGAGCCCATTCTGTGGATCGAAGAGTTGAGAGAATAGATTCAGAGGCATAAGAATTCTCTTAATAGCTGGATCCCTTTCCAAAAGGACCAGTCATGGGGCGCCTGGGTGGCGCAGTTGGTTAAGGGTCCAACTTCAGCTCAGGTCGTGATCACGCAGTCCGTGGGTTCGAGCCCCACCTCAGGCTCTGTGCTGACAGCTCAGAGCCTAAAGCCTGCTTGGATTCTGTGTCTCCCTCTCCCTCTGCTCCTCCCCTCCTCACTCTGTCTCTGTCTCTCAAAATAAAGACACAAAAAAATTTAAAAAAAAAAATGACCAGTCATTGAAGGATAGAATGAAAGCATCAAGTAGACCAAGTAGGCTGTGAGTTCTTGACCTAAAGGTCAAGATTTAGATGCTCTAGTCCCCTGACTCCCTTTCTCCTGGGGAGAAGTGCTTTCAACTGTTTCCCCACAACACTCATTAAACCTACTGAGATTGGCAACAGTGCCAATGCCAGGGGAAAAACCCTGTCCTAGAGGTGTCACCTCGGCTGTGACGTGAGGAGGCTGAACTGTTGAAAAGGTCCTATGACTCCCAGACACTTCTGCTCTTCTGTGTCATCTACACAGACATTTCTCCAGTGACCAATCTGGCACTTGCCCCCGCCGCTACTTTTACTGCTCACAAGGCTGTCACCTCGTAGTTGCACTCTCCAAAAGAGGAAGGAAAGAGTGTGGGTAAAAGCAGGTACTTATGTACATATTCTGTCAAGCACAGGAGTTTTTATTACCTAAGAGTTTAGAATCCATTTGCAGGCTAGCCAAGGGAGGTCCTCTTGGCCATCCCATTCTTGCCTCCTTCCTTGCCACTGGCCCATCCCTGTGGCACATTGTCCCCATGGGAGGCTTGTCCTCATTCTGGCTGACCAGCAGAAGCAGCCTGAGGAAGCTCAGCTCTGCCGGCCTTGCCAGGGCTGCCCTGGTTCCCCTCCCGCCCCTGCCCGGTGCCTTCTGCAGCCTCCCAGGTAGTTAATGATCTCCCCTTGGGCAGAAGGGCCCTTTAATAATTTACCAGAGTAGATAAAGAAAAAAGCATAGTTCTCTCTTTGGAGGCCAGCTAGGCGGGCAAGTCAGACAGTATGGATGGGGTTAAGATTGACTTCAAGTCCAAACTCAGCTTTCTTGTGTAGGAACCCTGCCTTAGAACTATGCCTATAAAGTCTTATCAGAACCTTCATTCAGATATTTAAACACCCCAGCCTTACTGTATGATCAGCACTTTAGGGCTCCTTCAATTCTCAGGGGAATCTCACACACACACACACACACACACACACACACACACCCCGAAATACTCTGGGGATAAAATGAGATTTAAACATTCAAGGAACTCTAGAGAAAGAAACATTATTTTGCATTTTCTGACTTCTTGGATTCTTCATTAGAATTTGAAAAACATTTTTTGCAGGGAAATCTATATTTCATTGAGTCAAAAATACAGACTTTGAGAGACAGCATAATACAGTGGTAAAACAACAACAACAACAACAACAGCAACACATGCTTTAGAATTAGAAACCTAGGTTGAAATCTTATCTTCAACTAAATGTGAGACCTTGAGGAAGTTACTGAGATTCTCTGAACCTCATTTTCCTTATCTCTAAAATGAAAGTAATAGTTCTGTCCTTGGATTATTTTTCAGAAATCATAAACATGTAAAGAATAACCTGGCACACAATAGACAATAAGTGATGTGTCCTCCTTTTCCTCCTCTTCCTCATTGCCTATACCCAGAAAAAGTTGGGTTTTGTAGGGGCGCCTGAGTAGCTCAGTCGGTTAAGTGTCCGACTTTGGCTCAGGTCATGATCTCACGGTTTGTGGGTTCGGGCCCCACGTCAGGCTCTGTGCTGACAGCTAGCTCAGAGCCTGTTTCAGATTCTGTGTCTCCCTCTCTCTCTGACCCTCCCCTGCTCATGCTGTCTCTCTCTCAGAAATAAATAAAACATAAAAAAAAAAAAAAAAAGAAAGAAAAAGTCATATTTTGTAAAGCCATGAAAAGAAAAAAAGAACTTCTTAAAAGTGTAACAATGAAATTTAATAAGGATAAATGTAGTGGACTCTAAGACTGGTGGCCCTCAGTGAATCACCTGCTGGTACCCAAGACCTTGTGCAGTTCTCTCCCACATTGACTCTGAGTTGGACCATGTGGCTTGTTTTGGCCAGGGCGGCATTAGTAAGGCTGCAGCACTGGTGGGCTTAACAGGTGCTTGCACATCAGGACCGTCCTCTTGGAACATCCCTTCTTAGAAGCCACCTGTTGGCCAAATGACTGAATGATGAGAAGCCGTAAGAAGAGAGAGCTGGAGGATGAGCCCTCTTGGACGTTTCAGCCCCCGCCCAAGCTCCTAGGTCCGTGAGTCAGCGTGAATAACCACCCAGCTGCACCTAGGCAGCAAACAAATTGTGACAAATAATAAGTCCTTGTTGTTTTAAGCCATGAAATCTTTGGAAAGGTTTGTTACGCAGATGCCAAATCCTTAATTTACATTAAGGAAAGGCAGTAATACAAAAAGAAGGCGTGGATTATCCTTATAGAAGGTCATCTGAAATAGACTTTAAGATGTCAGTTAATAATTATTATGTTAATAAGTATTGACATACTGCTAAGAAATTAAATGCAAGCTTAGCCTGCTTTCATTAAACAAATGAGTTGATTGATTGACCATGCAGTTATTAAGTGCCTGCTGGCTACCAGGCTTTGCGCCAGTATATGGGGATACTAAGAAAGTTAAGACCCAGATCTCCTATCCCATGTTGTCTCTTGGATTCTGATATTTGTCTGTCCTTGTGCTGGGGGCTGGGAAGGCAAGTGAGTAAGTGCTCATGGTTTAATAGGAAAGGTGAGATTTGTAAATAAAAGTGCATTTAGATTCCTTAAGGGAGCTGATAGGCTTCCCTGCCTTGTCACTCAGGAGAGATCTAGAGGGCTCTGTGAACCCACCAATATTCCCTTTTTAGGGGAACCTTGACAAATTCAAGTGTATCTGGAAGCAAGCAACCAGAGAATGAAGGCCTGAAGACGAGACCATGTGAGGAATAATTGTACCCACTGTACATGTTTATCTAAGGAGGGGGGGGAAACCAGAAGAAAAGAAAGGCTGGGAATGAAGGTAGGGATGGAGCACATAACTGAGAAGACCTACATACAATGTGTGGAAGAGGATCACCTTCATTCTGAGGACCGCCAGGAGGACAACCATTAACAGTCACTAAAATTTCCAGGGAGATGGGTTTCAAATTAGTATTCAGAAGAACAGCTCACGCTTCTGGAGCGTGAACTGCTGAAAGAGGCAGAGTGGGTACCGTCTCCATCAGTGAGAAAAGCCTGCGTCTCTCCATCCCAAGGATGTGGGGAAAGGGTTCTGGGAGTAGGTGGAGCCAGGAACCTCCAAGTCGCTCCCAAGTGTAGCGTCCCCCAGTTCACCTCTGGGGTTCTGTCATTTTCATTCTGACTGAATAGTATTAAGAAGTAAAACAGAAGGTACCTGCCCACCATTAGCAGCTGGGACAGTTGCCCACCAAGAATGACAGGAGACTGAGCCCAGAGACTAGGAATATGAGAATTCAAGCCCCAGAAATCCATAGCCGCTGCCTCTGATGTCTCTCACCACTCTGAAGGGATCATGAGAACTTGTGTTTTCCGGGGGTTATTTATCACACCTTGGGGGCAGACTCAGAGGAGCAGGTCAGGCAAATATGAGCCTACAGATTTCGCAAGCTTGCGACAGTTTAGGATGTACAAGTGAAGAGGACTAAGCAAGTATAAGGAAGCCAGCCATCTGGCATTTCTGACTGGGTATGATAGCCTCATTCCAGAACCATCATCAAAGAACCTAACTGGCTCTCCTGCTTCTCTCACTGTTTAGCCTTCAAAACTATAGAGGAGAAGATCTTTTCAGGAATGTGGGTCCCCTTTCCCATGGGTGGGTCCTGTGGCACCAACAGCACCAGGACTAGAGAGACTACAGGCTCATAGGTGTGTGGGAAACAGGAGATCTGGGAGGTCAAGTTTAGGATTCCCTGGAGGCTTTGCGATTATGGGTCCAGTCCAGGGAAGTCTTTCACCTTACTGTCAGCGGCTTTGGATGAGAATAAAGGGAGATGTTTGCAGACGACCCTCTGACCAACAGTTTCTGAGGTTCCCATGCTCTTGCACATCTGTGCCTTTGCATGTGCTGTTCTCACTGCTCTGCTTGCCCTTTCTCCCTCCCCCTTTTCTACCAAGACCTGACTTCCAGATTGTACCCGACGTAAAACCTTCTGTAACTCTCTGAGAACTCTCTGAGGCGGAGGCAGACTCACACCTGCATTGTATTATTCAGCACAGTTTACTGTAACTAGACTGTGAGGCCAGAGGCTGAGTCTTGTTTATCTCTTTATTCCCCGAACAAAGTAGCACAGAATCTGGAATGTCACAGATGCTCAGCACACATGGGTCAAAGGCATGAAGCCCATTCCTGTCCCTCAACACGCATGTGGCGTGCTCACATGGGCTGTGTTCTGTGCAGGGAACATGCCTGTGTCATCGTTGTGGCCCATCTCTCTAAAGTTGGAATGCAACTCTGGTCAGAAGTAACTTCATTCTAACATAAATGAAACAAAGGAAAATGTGATTTCCATTTGTTCCATCCACGACAGGGAAGCCCTGGCCTCTGGGGAAGGGGATTGGTCTAACTGGGACCGCCTGAGCAGGCCAGGAACCCTCAAGGGAGAGGGGCCGGTGGTAGCAAAAACACTTCAGGCTACTGACCCGGCACAAAGACTCTACTGTGGGGAAACTCAATATAAGGGTGTGCCTTGCTCTACAGGAACGCGATACACAAAAATACAAAGTCATAAAATAGATAAATCTGGGCTGGTTATTGACTTTACAAGAGAACTTGCCAGCAGGTTCCTCTAAATAGCCAGCTCCCACAGTCCACTTAAACTGTGATTTTATTTTCAGAAGTTTGATATTACACACCGGTTTTCAGGAGAAACATAAATAGGTCCCCAAGGAGCCTGGCGTCGCGGCGTGTCTGGCCGGCAGCTCCTTGACCAGAGTTTAAGGTGAACGGATCTTGAGTAAGTGCTGTAATTGCTGAAGGAGCCCCCTCCACGTCTACTCATTGAGTCTGGCTGTTTCCAAAGTTAGGGGTAATAGGAAGAAGCAGACCCAATCTGGACCTTCTAACCTCTACTAGAATGGGCCGTAAGGGGGACGTAAAATTTGTGTCAGCTAGTCAGTTCATTCATTCATTTAAGACTTTATTATGTACTTTCTATGTGCATGACACTGTGCTAGACACAGCAAAGCAGAGAGCACTCTAAGATGTGTTTCTTTTGGGGCATCTGGGTGGCATAATCAGTTAAGCGTCCGACTGCGGCTCAGCTCATGATCTTGCAGTTCTTGAGTTCCAGCCCCGCATCATGCTCTCTGCTGTCAGCACATAGCCTACTTCAGATCCTCTCCCCACTTCTCTCTTTGCCCCACCCCTGCTCTTTCTCTCTTTCTCAAATAAATAAACATTTTTAAAAATCTTAAAGAAAGATGTGTTCCTGCTCTCTGAGAACTCACACACTAGACTAGAACTAAGTCTAGTTATAGAGACCAAACCTTGAATATCATTGATTGTAAAATGTACATATTTTTACCCTTTAACAGCCCTGAAATCAAGATACATTTTACTGCAGGCATGCAACTATGACACAGTTGGCCATAGTTTTCTGGGGTTTTCTTAAAGGTATGTAAAGTGGTGATGTATCTTGCAGTCATCAGTGTCTTAGATGATATAGAGTATATGAAAGCGCTGAGCAACAGTTAAATACCACAGGACTCCAAGTTGGGCCCCTGTGTGAGGATACCTCGTGCATTTCCCTTTGCAGAGGATGTATATCATAAGTTTAAACTAATGCCCCTTTTCCATAGTTCTCCAGGGAACCTGGGCTGGAGTGGCCTTGCCCTCCCTCCATTCTGGAGGTGGGGGTGTGTAGCAGCCTAGCCCCGATTCCCTTACATACAGGTTGTAAGAAAACCAGAAGAGCAAAGTAGCAGAGACAGGTGTGGGTAGCAGCCTTTGAGGAATGAGGGCATTGGTCTTGATTCTGTGACTCCTAGATGGAAAGTGCTTAGTGAGTTGTACCCTCTGGGACCCAGCACTGCACCTGGCCTATAACAAACAGGAGTTGTAAACAGATGTGTGTGTGTGTGTGTGTGTGTGTGTGTGTGTGTGTAACAGATAGATGTAAGTGTGTGTGTGTGTGGATATAGGCCAGTGAATGAATTTCTGCTACTGAGGCCAAAAATGCAATACAAAAAAACTTCAATGTGACTGCTAATCTTGACTTTATGGCCCAAATTCAGAACCATTTCTTACAGTCTATCTAATGTTACAGGGGATTTCTTCCCTTTCTTTTTTTGGCGTCACCGTTCCTCACCCAAAAAAAACAGCAGTGGCTCCTGTTGCTGGCCCTGAACAGTTGCCATGTTCCATCTATTTCAGTGGCTATGTTCCCACAGCGTGCCCAGAGCCCTGTTCTCTGACTTCTGAGATTCATATAGAGAAGGTACAGTTTCTAAGCAGAGGACAGGGCAGACGGCTGCATGGGGAGCCAAGGGAGGGGGGGCGGGGGGGTGTCAGTAAGTCCCTTGGAGCATGTGCAGAACACCCAGCATGCTTTAGACCAAATGCATTGCCATAATAGAAGAATCCAGATCCTCTAATTCACTGATGCAGCACAGAAAGACCATGAATTACTCATTAACACTTGCCTATACAGCATGTAAGGACTCCTGGCCGTTTAGTTAATGACTTTTCTTGACATCCACTTTGATTATGCACACAATTATGATAGTTCTTTCGTGTCTGGAGGACTAGATGAGGTTATGGAGCTGTCCCTGTGGCCCTTTGTTTACATGTCACATTACCGCAGGCTTTAAAATCCTGGACCAGAAGGCTGTGCATGGCTAGTGGTAAGGATGAGCATTACTCTAGGAGGAACCGGAAGCCATTAAGGGACTGGCCTTCTACTGGAATCTGACCTGTGGCACAAACACAAGAGCATCAGGTGGCAGTAACCAAGATTTCCAGGCCGTTCCTCTCTGGGCTTTTTGCCTTGGCCACTGGGTCCAAGTAGTCACTGGGGCTGCCTTGGGTGACCCACCAGTGGGTCAGGCCCAGGCTGGGACCTGTCAACCTGAGATTATTCTGTCATATCGAGGCTGTCATGTGGGAGAAGCAGACTGCTTTTGTCTCTTGGGGGTATGGTGCACTCCACCATTCCCAGCTCCTATCTGGTGATGTCTCACCCCGTGCAGGCTGGCAGCTCTCATGACTGTGTCTGTGGGGGATTTCCAGAGGTAACTCCCATGGAAGGGACAGGTGTGTCCCCATCCCCAGGGCATGTCTCCCTACTGAAGGCATATGTGTGTATGCACATACTTTTCCTCTTATCAGCCATAAATGCAAAAGTAAAGATGCAAAATGGCTTTTGGTCCTCAGGTCTTGTCTGATGCTGTAAATTTGCTGACTTTGATAGTATTCCTACGCTTCGAATACTTTGGGGTTTTTCAGTTTGGGACGTAAGTCCAAATAGCAGGCTCCTGTTCATCCTTCAAAACTCTGTTCAGATACCTTGTCCTCTGTGAAGCTTTCTCTGACTACCCTCTCTACTTCCATGTTCCTAAATTTTCGGGCATGGTTGCAGTGCACCAGAATTACTTGTATATATCACTCTCTCTGCTAGATGTGCCACCCTTGAGGCCAGGGACGATGTGTCATTTCCTTTTTGTCACTCACGTCTGGCTGGCCCATAGCCTATCAAGTGCTATATACTTAGTAAATGTTAATAACTGAGCTATATTCCTGCCAAATATTTGTTTATTGGTTTATCCATTCACATCTAAAAGTACTTTCTTCTCCTTTAAAAATGGTTATTGCTATGTTATTTACAAAATTTACATCAAAAAGGGCCAAGTATAAAATCATCAGCTAGGGTGATTAACATTAGGAAGTTTATCATCACACCAAGCAAGAGGTCTGCATTTCAGGTGATCCCAGGGTTGTGTGATTCAGCAGCTTAGTGATCTCCTTGGAGACTCTGGGGCTTCTCACCTTTCTGCTTTGTCGTCTTCAGTGTGTCAATGATGCCTCCTGCCTGGGCACAAGCCGAGTGATGTCCAGCAAAGATGAAAGGCATTTCCTCTCCCAGTTTCGTTTTATTATCAGAGGTCCCTTTCTCAGAAACTTCCCCTACCGCCACAGGATTTCTCATTAAGGATCACTGATTCGGACATATCACTGATAAGGGAATGAGGCTCAAGGTGGCTGAAGCCAGTCCTGATGCAATCTCTCCCGCAGGTTAGAATAGAGACAAGGGATTTCCTTTCCTGGTCAAATGGGAGAAAGAAACCCTGAAAATACATTATGGCACATCAAGACTTCTGAGTGGCTTAGTCGGTTAAGCATCTGACTCTTTTTTTTTTTTTTAATGTTTGTTTATTTATTTATTTATTTATTTATTTTACAAATAGTTTATTGTCAAATTAGTTTCCACATAACACCCAGTGCTCATCCCCACTAGTGCCCTCCTCCATGCCCATCCCCCCTACCCCCTACATCCATCAGTCCTCAGTTTTTGTCAGCATTCAAGAGTCTCTCATGGTTTGCCTCTCTCCCTTTCCCCCACCATTTCCCCCTTCTTCTCCCCCTTGATCCTCAGTTAAATTCCTCCTAGTCCTCCTATACGTGCAAACATAGGATATTTGTCCTTCTCTACCTGACTTATTTCGCTCAGCATAACACCCTCAAGGTCCATCCATGTTGCTACACGTGGCCAGATTTCATTCTTTCTCATTGCCATGTAGTATTCCATGGTATAGATAAACCACATCTTCTTGATCTATTCGTCCATTGATGGACACTTAGGCTCTTTCCATGTTTTAGCTATTGTGGAGAGTGCTGCTATGAACATTGGGGTACATGTGCTCCTATGCCTCAGCATTTCTGTATCCCTTGGGTAAATTCCTAGCAGTGCTATTGCTGGGTCATAGGGGAGTTCTACTGTTAGTTTCCTGAGGAACCTCCACACTGTTTTCCAGAGGGGCTGCACCAGTTTACATTCCCACCAACAGTGTAGGAGGGTGCCCATTTCTCCACATCCTCGCCAGCATCTAGAGTTCTCTGATTTGCTCATTTTAGCCACTCTGACTGGGGTGAGGTGGTATCTCAGTGTGGTTTTGATTTGTATTTCCCTGATGAGGAGGGATGCTGAGCATCGTTTCATGTGTCTGTTGGCCATCTGGATGTCCTCTTTGGAGAAGTGTCTGTTCATATCTTCTGTCCATTTCTTTACTGGGTTGTTTGTTTTTCAGGTGTGGAGTTTGGTGAGTTCCTTATAGATTCTGGATATCAACCCTTTATCTGATATGTCGTTTGCAACTATCTTTTCCCATTCCGTTGGTTGCCTATTGGTTTTGTGGGTTGTTTCCTTTGCCGTGCAGAAGCTTCTAATCTTGATGAGGTCCCAATCATTTATTTTTGCTCTTGATTCCTTTGCTTTGGAGGATGTGTCAAGTAAGAGGTTGCTGCGGTGGAGGTCAAAGAGGTTGTTTCCTGCTTTCTCCTCTAGGGTTTTGATGGTTTCCTGTCTCACATTCAGGTCCTTTATCCATTTTGAGTTTATTTTTGTGTACGGTGTGAGAAATTGATCTAGTTTCATTCTTCTGCATGTTGCTGTCCAGTTCTCCCAACACCATCTGTTAAGGAGGCTATCTTTTTTCCATTGGATATTCTTTCCTGCTTTGTCAAATATCAGTTGGCTGTATACTTTTGGGTCCACTTCTGAGTTCTCAATTCTGTTCCATTGGTCTATGTGTCTGTTTTTGTGCCAATACCATACTGTCTTGATGATGACAGCTTTGTAGTAGAGGTTAAAGTCTGGGATGGTGATACCTCCCGTTTTGGTTTTATTTCTCAGTATTAGTTTGGCTATTCGGGGTCTTTTGTGGTTCCATACACATTTTAGGATAGTTTGATCTATATGTTTATTTATTTTTGAGAGACAGAACATAGTCCAGGGAGAGTCAGAGAGAGAGGGAGATATAGAATCCAAAGCAGGCTGCAGGATCTAAGCTGTCAGCACGGAGCCCATCACGGGGCTCAAACCCACAAACTGTGAGATCATGACATGAGCCAAAGTCGGACGCTCAAGTGACTGAGCTATCCAGGTGCCTTCTAGCATCTGACTCTTGATTTCCACTCAGATAATGATATCATGGTTGTTTGGATCCAGGCCTGTGTCAGGCTCCATACTGCCAGTGCAGAGCCTGCTCAGGATGCTCTCTCTCAGCCCCTTTCTTTGCCCCTCCCCTGTATATGCTCACTCGCTCTCTCTCTCTCTCTCTCTCTCTCAAAATAAGTAAATATTTAGATAAATAAATAAATTATGGCATATCAATAATACAAGGAAAATATATAAAGCAATTATAGCGATTGAGGGAGAACTGCATATATCAACATTAATTGACTTTCAAGGTATAGTAAATGTAAAGCTCTATATATAGTCCAATCTTTTTGTTTATAATAGTAGTATTAATAAATGCAAGTTAGGCACTCCCCCAAATCTGTGAATAATACACATTATGTGCTTAAAAGTATGTGTGTATGCATGTGCGTGGATGTACGTGCAAGTGTATAAAGGGGAACGTTTCCTAGAGACCTTCATTTTGACACTCTGTATTTCTTACAATGTTCTTATATAAGCCTGCCTTCCTTTTGTTAAGAAAAACCTCCAGACATTAAAGAGAACACTGTAAATAGCTAAGTATCATTCTGAATGCATGAAGTCAATTAAACGTGGGCTCTTTTCCAAAAACAAACTAATTTGGAATATAGGAAGGACCTCTCTGAAAGTTTTACTCATGAGCCCAGAATTTAAACTCTCTCTATGAATGAACAACATTTTTTTTAGCTAGCAAATCTCAGAGATCCAAATTTTTCCCATGTTGAATCATTCTCTGTTTGCTAGAGAAGGGCGTCATCCCTGCAACGGGATGCTGACGATACTGACTCGCCTATAGAAAAGCCATTGGCACAGTCTTTCCAGGAGCCACGTCGACACCAAAGAACCAGCCCAACCTCCCTGTAACCCAAGTGCTTTCCTGTGTGCAAATGCCCCTGTCAGGGATAAGCCTGGAGAATAAGTCCTCTGAGGTCTACCTTCCACTCGGCTACTGGCTAGCTAACTATAACTACCTAGACAAGTTCTCAGTCTCTCTGGGGTTTATTCAGTGTCTGTGAACAATGAGTATTATTTATGTGACAGCACTTGAAGGAAGGACTTTGAGTCATTAAAAAAAAATTCTAGAGCAAAATCCTGGCCATCAGTTGTGATTCCCCTTGGAAAGATACTACTACAAAAGTGGATGGTGACATTCAGCAGAGGTTCAAGATGCAGTGAACTCTGATCACCTCACCCAGTGTCAGTTGGAAAATGTGACATGATATTATAAGTGGAATAGGTATACTTCTGCTCAGAAGTACAGACTGTTATCGTAGAAGGAAGCTGGGAAGTGACTGCATGTGTATAGCCCCATGACCATTTGAAATGAATGAAGTGGTGTCTGTTTCTCCTGGGCTTCCACAGTTTCCATGTTAAATATTACTTTTCTAAGCACTTAAAAAGTGGTCTTCTAGGTTGTGCCAGAAAAGATCCTGTATTTTTTAGAGATCATCTCTTCCTGCCCTTCACCTCCCCCAGCCACACACATACACATACGTGTCTCTTCTCAGGCCATGCTGGTGAATAGCAGAGCACACACTCTGAGGAAGCTGTAACACTGCTCCCACCATGGAGAAACCGTAGTCCACTGCCGCCAGGTCTATGAATTTTTCAAAAGAAGCCTGAAATTTGGACTTCTTAAAAAACCTTCTCAGCTTTCAAACATTGGCAACAAATCTAAGTTTTTATAAACTCTGTGCCAGTTGAACAAAACATGTCTATTAGCCCAATTCAGCCCAAGCCACCAGCTTGAGAACTCTGCCCTCGGGCGATGTAGAACACACTTGGTTTTCTCTTCCCTGTGAAGATCTGGAGATGTTAGAACATAGTTCTCATACTCCTTCCAGTTTGTTCTTAGTTGGTACTCACTCATTGACAAAAACTCTTCAAGAAGTTTACAATCTCACAGGAACAGTGAAACAGCCAGTCACAGTAGAGTGGTGTCTGTGTTACAGTGAGGATTTGCACAAAGGACTAGAAGAACGAGTACTCTTTGTCCCTCTCTCGGGGTATGTGCAAGTGAGGGATTGTGTCCTGCTGTTATAGAAAGCCTTTCTCTAGAGCTCTTATCAAGCTCTCCCTCCACTCCCCCATCCTGCAGCCATCTTGCCTAAAGTAGATCCTGCCAGTTCTGTAAAGACTTTGGGGTCAGTGTGCCAGGAACATTTCTGAGAAGCCCACAAATCTGACTGATGTAAAATAAATGCTGGAGCCCTTCCTCACTTGTGCACAAGCACAATGACAGGCCTGGGGACATCTTGGGTATAACTAGCAAAGCTTTTACCTTTTCTGACTCTACTCAGATTCATTCCATTTTAGAAAGTGGACATGAGCTTCTTGTCCCCAAAAGGTTCTACTACACAAGGTACCATGATGGCTAATTTTCTGTGTTGTCTTGGCTAGACTATTATGCCCACCTGTTTGGTCAAACACCAGTCTAAATGTTGCTATAATGGTATTTTAAAGATGTGGTTGACTTTGAGTCAAGCAGATTGCCCTTCATTAGGTGCATGGACCTCATCTAATGAGTTGAAAGCCTTAGGAGAAAAGACGGAGGTTTCCCAAAGAGGAAGGAATCTGGCCTCAAGACGGCACAATAGAAACCTGTTTCCAGCCTGCCTGGATTGACCTATGGATTTAACTTTTACCTGAATTTCCAGCCTGCTGGCTTCCCCTAAGGATTTTGGACTTGCCAGCCCCCATAATCCTATGAGCCAATTCCTTAAAATAAATCTCCCTTTCTCTTGATGTGTGTGTGTGTGTGTGTCTGTGTGTGTGTGTGTGTGTGGTTCTTTTTCTCTGGAGAACCCTAGTATCCATAACCTTTTCATGATACTTCTGAACCCAAGGCAAAAACACAAGTTGTTTCAAACACTAATGATTTGTAAGACTCCGAACCCAGGTGGTACAGGTATCTTTGACCTCTCTTAATTGCTGAGGTGAGAAAGGTATCACTGGTTATTTCAGAAATTTCGAGCTCAAGCACCAAGGCCTTTGAATAGTTTCTGACCTATTTATCTTTGAAAAAAACCACTGTCACTGAGGAGATGACAACTCCTCCAAGAGACGTCTCTCATCCCAGCTTCAGAGAGTTGGTAGCTTTTTCTCCTCAACCATCCTCTGTGCCCCATTGTAATTATTACGACGTATTTTGTGCTATGTGGTATGGACTACTAGTTCTCCCCTCCGTAGTAATAGATCTCTGATCTTTAGCTGGGGACATGGCAACCCAGGATATGAACCACACGTCCTAGCCTTCCTTGCAGCTAAGTGAGGGGAATTGAGGAATGGAGGCCACACATGCTGAACAAGACAGCAGAAGCTTTGGTCCCCGAAACCATAGGGCATCACATCAGCCCTGTATGGCCTACCTGGATTTTTCACATGACAGAGGAATAAACCTTTGTGTTCCTCAAGCCATTTGTTATTTAGTTTTTTCATTTGCAGCTGAACCTAACCTCAACTCATCTTTGCTTAATGTATGTCTCTAAAGTGAAGAAACCAGCCTTCTTCATCAACTACTGCATAGCACTGTGCATGGAATATAGTGGTGCCAGACGGGTATCTATGGACTGGATGTACGAATGGAAGGACGGATGAATGAGGAACACTCTAGGGGAAAGCCCAAGGTGAAGCAAGAAGAAGACATTGAGCTAGGGGAGGGGTGCCTTCTACTTAGCTTCAGTTTAAGACAGCATTAATCTAAATTAATGAACGTCTGCTTTGTGCCAGGCACAGTACCAAGTGATGCTTTTGTAGTGCTGAAAAAGCGAAAAATCTCTCATCTCAAAGAGGCTATTCTAGAAGGAGGAGACGTAGTAAATAAATCAGTTAATATCAGGTAGGCCAAAGTGCCGTGATGAATATAAAACTGTGTGATGTAATGAACTACTTTAGACTGAACGGCAAGGGAAGGTGACTGAGATGGAAACATTTACGCTGAGACCTGTATGACAAAAAGAAGTGTAGATTAAGGGACGTTGAGGCAAGAGGGGCATTTGAGGCAGAGGAACAGCTAGTGCAGAGGCCCTGAGAAGGAACTGGCGTGGCTTATTTCATGGAGGAAAAGGCAAGTGGGATTGTAGTGAGGGTGAGTGGGAAGAAACAGGCAGGGTCCAGGGCCCGTGTCCTTAGTAAGGAGGAAATGAGTGTTATTCCAAGAGTAATGGGCAGCCATAGAGCTCTTAAGCCAAGGGTTGGTGTGTTCTGATTCACATTTTTAAAGAATCATTCTGGTTCCCGTAAGGAAGACGAATCTTTGCAGGAAACCAATGATGCTTGGGTTATGTATGCTATGCAACAAACACCACCCAAAACTTAGGGCCTTAAAATAACCACATCAGTTTGCTCACTGTTTTCTGGGTGTGAGGAAATCTGGAAAGGACTCAAGTGGGTATTTTATCTCTGATTCACAAGACTGGATTCACAAGCAACTGTAGCTGGACGATCTACTTCCAAGATGGTTTCTTCATGCACATGTGATGCCAGTGAAGCTTCTCCCTGACCTTTCTCTTTCTCCTCTAGGGCCTGCCAGTGTGAGATGGGCTTCTCGCAGCCTGCTGGTCTCAGAGTCATTATGCTTCTTACATGGAAGGTCATTTCTAAGAGAAATGAAGTAGGAACTTCCAGTCATCACCACATTTGGAAGTGGCACCACAGTGCATTACTTCCTTGATATTCATTGGTTAAAGCAGTCAAAGAGCCCACCCAGATCCAAGAGGGTAGAAGAATAAACCCCATCTATGCAACAGGGTCACATTACAGACACAAAGATATTATGTGGGGTGAAAGATATTATTGCAGCCACCTTTAGGGAATACCGTATGTCACAAGCCAGGCCATTTAAGTAATTCAGGCAAGAGATGATGATGGCTTAGCTTCGGATGTTTGCACTGGGCATGTGAAAGGGGTGGATTCCGAATATGTGAGCAGAAGATTTGAGCGTTGTAAAGCACTAACAAATGCATCTGGATTCTTGCTTAATTGAATTGCACTTTATAAGATTACGTGGATGAGTGTTGCCCACCACCAATAAAGTTAAGTCACAAATAAATCCGTTCTGTCCATAGGACACATACATCATTGTCATGCTTCACAATGCGCTTTGTTTTGAAGAATGAGTTATTTAGGGCAGGGATTTAATGAGGCCCAGATATCGGGGCTCTACGGGAAGATGAAAGCATGGACCTACAGGCTGAGATCCAGGGATTGCCACATCCTGTAACCAGGACTACTTTAGAGAGGAAGGAGGGTCTAATAACATTACATCTTTCAAAGGCTTCCTAGAGATGAGTGCATTCGCCTACAGAAAGACCCAAGCAGTTTTCACTTCATACATTCAGTTGCTTGAGGAGACCAAGTTTTTAAGGTATGGAAGTCAGTGCACCAGAAAGAGCATATAAAATAGAACATTTATGGTGAAAAAGCAGCTGGAAGCTGTTGTTCCATTTTAAAACAGGAGAGATCCATCCACACAGTTTCCCAGAGTCACCCAGTTAATGAATGGCAGAACTGGTGCTAAAAGACATGTCTGCCAGGTCCAGTCTGGGGTTCTTTCCCCTGCAGCACTTGCCACCCTGCCCAGAACACAGCTTTATTTTGTACTGTGGTCCTACCGGGCCCTTGCCGTTGCTCCACTGACTTACAAACAGGATCCAGAGGGCAGAAGCAAAGACCGTGGACAAAGCAAATCTAGTCTCTCTCCTGGGAAGATAACTCTGAAATATGGACTCTGTGGCATCTCTTTGTGGAGTGGACAGCACATGCATTTAAGTGAAAATCATCACAGTGAGACCACTTACTCAATGTCCCATAGACTATTTCTTAAAATTCACTAAATTCCTAAGATTCTGAGGTCACCCTATGACTCTCAGTTCTTACATCTCTATTAAAAAAGAAAAAAAAAGGGAAAAAAAGAACAGCTCAAGACCCCCGGGGATCTTTTGGATGGGAAAGTAAGAACAGCACAGATCTTTATGTGGAGGGGCACCTGTATGTTACGATGTGTGTTTATATATGTAACTTCTGTTTCATATGCGCAAATGCCTGGTGTTGGATTTTGTTTTCTCAGTACTTGAAGGAGGCAGAGCCCCACACTGCACCGAGATAAAGGCTCCGTGTTCTAATTTGCATGATTTTATTCTCTCCTACTTTGAATTTCTTTTTTATAGCCAAATAAAATGGACCTAATTTGCATCTATTTGTCTTCATTAATTGAGCACTCTTATTTATATAGAAACAGTATTTTATCTATCACTCTTATTGTATTTACTACAATAAGATTAATAACCCAGAGATCCAGTATTTTCCCATATCTGGTTTGTTTCACATTTGAGCTTATTTGTATACATATTACCTCCCTACACTCTTGAAGGATCTATAAAATATTACTCCTTGATTTCTATGTAAAAAGCAATTTGCTGGACTTCAGTGTTGGAGGAAAAGACCTCAGGATTGGTGCCTGGGAATGTGAAAATCTTTCCCGTGAATTTGGATGTCTGTTCAACAAGACTGCACCACAAAAACCTCACACGTTTATTGTTTTGCATGTACCATCGCACTGGCAAGTTTAACTGCATCCAAGACGGCACAGGTGGCATTTAAGTTCCCAAATACCTTAAAATTTCAAGAAACAGACAACTCAGTCAGCACAAGTTGTACTATATCAGGCAAGACATTGCCAAACTCAGAAGAGCCCTTGCCCATACATTTTACCATCACATTTCTATGAATCTTTATGCATTTCAGTAAGGCTTTTAAACAGATTCTTAGGCAGGAAGGCTTTTAAATAAATTCTTAGGCAGATTCAGTTAAGGCTTTAAAACAGATTCTTAGGTCTTCATTAAGACATTGATATTAAACTGTTTTGAAAAATCACTCTTTACAGGATCCCAAGAGCTGTCCCCCTTCTCTTTTAAAACACTTTCTCGATACCTAAAAATTCAAGTACTCTCTTAACCAAGTGCAGACTGAAATATTTCACTATGGATTTGAACAGAAGCCAAGAGGGTCGATGAAAGGAAAACTTCTCTATAAAAGGTTTATTGTCAGTGCTTTCTAAAGAGGTAGATTCTTCTAAAACAGGCTATCAGCATTTTCACAAACATTGATGCAGCCTTCTCAACCTCTCCTAGACCTAAGATTGAGGTCCTTTTCTTTTAGGAATGCTCTGCGTCTAGCCTTTGACCTTCTCCATAGCCAACTCTATCTAACTGCTCCCTCCTCCAGCAGCATAACGTATATTATAAAAAGGAAAGGGGGATGGGGTAGCTCAAAAGGAAAGGGGGATGGGGTAGCTCGGTCCTCACGCTATTGGAAAAGTACTTGAAATTCCTTGCATTCCTTTGCATTTAACAGCATGTTTACCTAATCACTGGCTTATTAGGATTAACACAAGTCATTGCTTCAAGCTCATTCAGGGAAAACAAACTGACTCCTATAGACTCCAAGACTTTTTTTTCTGATCCCAACTAAGTGTGGATTTCTAAGTAGTTCTCCTATGCTTTCGGAACAATATTAGGAAAACAAAGTTATAAACAAGTGACCTTCTGTAACACATTATCCAACCAGACTTAATCTTGCCCCTGGATTTAGATATGGACTGTTTCATTCCTCTCCTCTTCCAAGGTGACAAGCACAATAACCTAGTGATTAAAAGGATAAATGGCCCTACTATACACACCTTATAGTGATGGAGTGATGGAGACCCTTAGACTTTGAATTCTTATGAAACTAAAGCATTATTATTTAAATCACAAATTTAGCTTCAGATTCCCTGTGCTTCCTACAATGCCTAGTGTTCAACAGGTTTTAAATACAGATTAGTTTAAATGCAGAGATTTTCCCCAACTGAAGATAAAAGCAATCATTGTCTAATTTTTGTAGGTTAGTTTCCTGCTCTTTTCCCAAGCTCCTAGAACAGTTCCTGGCACAAAGTAGGCACTCAAGTAGTCCCGGTTGAATAACTGAAAGAATGCCTAATACGCTAGGCTTTTGCCAATGACTTTGGGATAGTCTCTGAAAATACTGAATGCCACACACTCAGATATTAGGTAAATATTTCTTTATTAAATGATTAATTCCATAAATAAATTCTTTTCACTGAATATAAAATTAAAATCATTTACAAATTATTCCAGTATTACATTTCCCTTCCCTCCCCAAAAGCTACATTTCGATAAATAAAAACATTCAGTCTTAAAACACCTGATTTCTGTTTGCAGTTCAGAGTGCAGATAGCTGCCTCTCACGGACACTCACAGAGTGTCCCCTTCAGGAAGGGATGGCACCCCCTCCCATTTACTTCTGTCAAAAGATGAAGGCTTTAACTGATCAACTAATCTTTTTTTTTTTTTTTTTAACAACTGTAGAACCGAAAGGAAAGAAAGCCTAGAGGAAAATATGCTTACCAAATAATTTACAAACAGAAAACAGAACGTCATCAACAGCACAAGCTCCAAAACGAAGCAGTAACATGTGCTCCAGTATTATGAAGCGAAGTATTCTCCCATCGTGGCTGCGTTTGTGTCCATCCGCACCAGCACACCTGGCAGTTTCAAAATACCTTAATACTACTCAAGAATGAGCAATGCATCCCTTCTACAATGAATCCCTCACCCCCACCGCCCCCACCCATATCGCCGTGATTCTGGCACTCTTCTCCCCCTCCTTGTTCACCCTTGCACTGGAAGCCCAGGTGGCATTTAGTCCCTAAATTTGTGAATGTCATTGAACAGCCTGTAGAAGGGAAACACCGCCTCGTTGGCATGCGGGCAGTTGTAGTTGCACTTGCAGGACTGGATCATCATGACGTTCTTGGAAAATGTCTCCCCATCTTCGCAACGGAAGCGCATCTTCACAGTCCTGGTCTGCTGGGGCGTGCAGCACCGGCCGTCCACGCACGAGCCGCAGTACTTGGGCCGGTATTTCTTCACACTCGAACATCCAGCGTAAGTAAACTTGACTGGTTCGGGGGATTTCTTGGTCTTGCTGCATTTCTTACCCTTCTGTAAGAAAGAGGAAAGCAGGAGAGTCAAGGACAGTGTTTGTCTGTCTTGGAAGAGGGGTTCACATCTCGCCCAGCTGCCAGGGAACAGTCTCCAGCAAGCACCGCGGGAACTTACTTTCAGGCTGCTGTACATCGGCTGTCCACAAGGCCGCACTTCACAAATCCGGGTTTCCTTCACCAGGCGGCATTCAAGGTTGTCATTGGTAACTCGTGTGGAGATACCAGTTCCGCAGGTCTTTGAGCACTGGGACCACGAAGTTGTTTGAACGATACATTTCTGGCCATGTAGAGAAGGGTTGTATAGGATTCGAGGTTCCATTCCAAAAACTAGAGGCAAACAAGAGGGAAAATTTCTCAGAGGCATAATGACACCAACACACTCGGCTCGTTTCTACAAAGCTTCAAACTAGGAATGTATTTCAGTACAACGTCTTTCAGGCTCAGTTTCAACTTACCTGGGAGCCGCTTCAGGGAGCCACCTTTTCCAACTGCAATTAATTCATTGTTCCTCGTTAACTCCACCTCTGAGGCATCAAATGCCAGCCCCTTGCCCAGGAGGCCATCCCTGTCGTCCACGGGGTCCTTGGCACTGTCCTCGTCACAGACCCACTCCTCACAGCACTGCCCGGTGACTTTGACCAGCCGGGGGTTGGGACAGCCCAAGTTGGGGAGAGAGAGTTCTTGGGGACACAGAGGAATGCAGCCCACAGCGCCGTCGATACATGTGCACTGATGTTTACAGTTGGGCTGGAAACTTTCCCCATTCTGGTAGATTCTGGAGTTATATTCACAGGGTCTGCCCTCTGATTGAGCTGCAAAGAGCACCGAAAGAGAAAGGGAAAGGAGAAAGTTAAGATTCCCATCCATGGCCTGAAACTCATACATATTTTCTGCTGTTAAATTCAATTTATGGTAAAGTTTCCTACAATTCCTCGGGGACTCCAGACCAGAACAATAAGTTAGTCAGGAATCACTTTTCCGTATGCGCTTTTCGTTGGGCCCAGACACACTGAATTGCATTCCAGACTGCTGAAATCATGTGCCTTTCTGCCAAGCTACCAACAACAAAGCATCACCATACATGGTCTCAAAATTACTAAACTTCTGGACTACGGGGACTATTATTTTTTTAAAGGGGCCAAACCACAAGCATCTTACCTCTGCAGATCCCCTTCGGAGCTGTGGAACTGGCGCCGAAATTGCATTCCAGCCCCTTGGTGTGGTCGCAGGGCTGCATTTTGCTGCAGTCCTCGTTGAGCTGCTTGGCGCAGACCTTACAGCAGCCGCAGCCGTCCCGGACCAGCCCGACTCCCGGGGCGCACTTGGGCGCCTCCTGGGGGCAGTGGCAGGCGGCAGGGCAGGTGGAGAGCGCCTGGAGGGGGGTGGGGGGGAAAGGCACGCGTAAGACTGGGCGCGGTTAGCGTAGGAGCCCAGGGACTCCGTCCGCAGGGGGTCTCGGACCCTGTCCAGCCCGGCCACCCTTGGCGGCTGCTTTGGCCCACAGGCCCCCCGACGCATCTCCAGGGGGGCTTGACGAAAGAGCTAACCCGAAATGCCCCCGAACTTTTTGGTTCAGTTATCTCTGCGGGGGGCAATCCGGGGAAAGGGGAAAGGCCTGGAAGAGCGTATGGGGAAGCGGAGGCAAAAGAACTCACCAGCCTGGCCAAGTGGAGAAGGGTGACGGCGAAGGCGAGTGTCCTGGCGGTGCGGGAACTCATTGTGGCGCGCAGGAGTCCGGGCGAGCGCGGAAGCGAAGACGCCGACACACTGGTGCGCCGCGGTCGAGGTCTGGTGCGTGGATGCGGGAGATGGGACGGGCTCCGGTCCGTGCGGCGGCGCGGCGGGCCGGGTGGCAGGAGGGCGAGGGCCGGGGCGGCGAGCGGGCTGCAAGTGTCCTTCTCCCGAGGTCCTTCCCGAGGAGGCGCGAAGGGCGCGGGTGCTACTCGGGGGCGCTCTCGCTCGCGGTCTGCCCGAGCGCCCAGAGCCCGCCTTTTATACGGGCCGGCCACGGCGCCGCGTGTTGCAGTGACGTCGGCTCTGTCTGCGCGTTCCAGAATTCTCAAACATCTCAGGAATGCTGGTTGGCGCGGGCTGCTGCCAAGCGCCTCCCCTGGCTCCAGTGCACCTTTTTTTTTTTTTTTTTTTTTTGTCCTGGACCCGTCTAGAAAACAATCTACCGTTTTTTCCACTTTAAATAACGACTTCGATTGGGAGGGCTCTTCCTGGCGCGATGGTAGTGATGGAGGTGGAAAGGGTGAGGGGCGCGAGTTCAAAACTTTGCCTGGACTGGGAGGGTGGGAGGACCTGGGAGGGAAGAACAAAAGTGGTTTTGTTTGGTGATGCCGAGTTGACCGGGCAGCCTTGGAAGCCCTCACCCGGAAAGGCAGCGAGCTGTTTGCTTGTTTACAGAGAAGGTGAGAGTGAAATTATCTATGGAGAGGCGAACGGGGAGGGGGAGCGTGCCTGTGAGCCAGCAATCTATTTGGGGATTTCATAGAGCCACGCTCGAATCAAGTCCCAGCTTTGGTGTGGTGTTTATTAGCCAAGTTAAGCGTATTGCAAATTAATACCCGCAGTGGCATTTATGAATGAGAAGGAGAAAAAAAAAAAAAAAGTCAGCTTCCCCCATCGTCTGGCAGATTCCCAGGCAGAGGTCTTCCCCCTTCCCCCCCCCTCCCTTTTTTGGTGTGTCGAACTTGTTTGTTTTTGGAGGTTCCCACTTTAGTTCCAGCCCACTGCCTGGGTTGGAAGTCCGAGAGGAAACAAATGCAGGGAGTTCTCCGGGAGGCTGACTTCTGCTTCCTCACGGATGCGGGAGACAGGGTAAGCCCTTCCAGCCTCCCTCCCCGGTCGGGAGGCGTTGCTAGCTAAGCAGCCAGCCAAAAGCAGAGGGGACCACCTTGCAGTAATTTGTCCTGAGGTCATCACCTGTATACACTGCAATGCCAAAACTGATTCCAGCACCATTGTGCCCCATGGATTTCTAAAGCTAAAAGTTGCGTGGGGTTTTTAACACTTTTCCTTGGGACCATTTAGAAGCCTCCCATTTCCAATGGATTGCAGCGCTTTTCCAGCCAAATACAGAGAAATATGAGATTTTCAGATATAATGTTCTGTAATAAAACTGCGTTAGCAGAATTTAAGATCCTATTTTACCTACAACACACGCGGTAAAAGACCCGCCCCCTGACACAAAGCAATTTGCTTTAACATTATCAATATCATCAGTGCTATTGATAAATTCTTCCTCAAAGTTTCAAAAACTATCTTCTTGTGCAATTTTAATAAAATTGTACACAAGTAATCATACCAGTCTTTCTTTTATATGTGCCCCAGAACTCTGCGTCCCTTCTAATATGTAGGGCTGTTCTTCACAACTTAAGTCTTGCTTAAGAAGTCCCTCAGTGCCAACTTTTCTGTGAATGACTCTGATAAGCACAATGAGAAGCTATTGCAATAAAAACATTATCCAATAAAGAGAACTGTAGCACGAAAGAGTTAAGTTTCATTCATTGAAAAGTGCCCTTTCATAAGTCTAAGAGGCTGTTACTAGTGGGAGTAGGATCGCTAAGGCTTTGTTGGGGGGGTTTGGGGTGTATGGCTTACTTTTCAGGACTTGTCAGGTGTTATGCAAATGAAGTGAGGAAAACCTGGGCCCTACTTCTACTCAAGACAGTCCATCCATTATTACTTAGAAAAGGTTTTTTGTTTTTTTGTTTTTTCCGCTGCATTAAAGCTTCATTATTGTTCCCCTCTTAATGAAGTGACTGGGGATAGGGGTGAGTAGGCGCAGTACAGGGTGGGAGGAGGTCGTGGGGAGAGAATGGAGAGGAGTGTTCCTGGCTTCTGTTGTGGAGTCTTTTCTATTTGACTTCATGATTGTAAGTATTTCCAGATGGTGAATCAGACACCAGACGTAACAATATTTCCATATTTGGGTATAGCAGTAGCCTGCGTTTTTAACATTTTTCTGCCTCTGTTATCCAACCACAAAGCATTCTTGACAGCTTCAAATGTTGTTAAATATAGACTTAACTTCTGTTCCCAGAGCAGGAACTTCTTTGGAATTCCTTGTTTTTCACGCAATCTGTCTATCATGATTTAAAATAAAATTACAGTGAATGATCCAACTGGCCAGTGTATATACCTTGCTCCTTTATTGAGGGGGACGGGAGATATGCAGAGATTCAGTTTGCCGCACAGCTTTGAAACACAGACCATTCCAGAGATTCCTTTAAAAATCAGATTAAAGTTTTCTAACAAGGGCGTGTGGGTTTGTTTCTGGGCTTCAGTTGGGGAATCTTGCAGGATGAGTTTGCCCTGGAGGAGAAACTTAGAGAACCTTACCATCAGCTGCCCATTTAAAGCTGCGTGTTGTGGGAGGGGGGGTTGGGGAGCTGGAGCAAACAGGGCCAGGAGGTGGGGGAGAGGGAGAGACTGTAACAACCTATGTGCACAGCCTTTCCATATACTATGTCCTGGTGCGCCTGCTAGTAAACGACGGCATCGGACCAGAGGAACTGCAGCTCCTCACCTCCCGCGTCAGGACGGTCCAGAAACCCCAGACGTCCCGTCGCCTTCTCGCCTCTTTCGCTGAGAGCTGCAGATCAGTTCACGTTGACAGATTAGAGGGAAAATGTGCAAATGTTTATGGGTAAGTGTCTTCGGATGCTAATTCTGCATGTTTTCTTTTGCTCTTTCTTCCTCCCTCCCTAAACCGGCGCCCCATGAGGGAATAACGGGCCGCCTTGTTTCCTTGTTCTGCAAGCCACAGAGAAGGAGCTGCTTGTCTTCAGCAGCTCCCAGGTTTGAGCTGACTGATGGGGACATGTCTCACTCGCTGCTGCCAGGGAATTTTAGGTCACCAAAAGAAGGGTTCACTGTCTGGCGGCAACTGAGAATAATGATCACCCTAAAACTGTCGACTCCAGTTTCCTAGCCCTAGACCGGCGGTTCTCAAACTTTGGTCTCAGAATCACCTAGTGGACTGATTAAAAAGACTGATTGCTGGGCCCTATCCCAGAATTTCTTATTAGCCACATTTCCGACAAGTCCGGAGGTGATGTTGCTGCTGGTGGTCCCTAGAACCACTGCCCTGGATGGTTAGGAGTGCTTCTAACAGCCGTGTGCGTGCGCGTGTGCGTGCGTGTGCCCTCGTAGTCAGGTACTCGCCCGCACACCCAGTCTCACAACTACACTTTTTATAGCCACTTCAATGAACAGAACAATTTGTGGTGACGACGAAAGGCCAGCTTTAAGGTGGCGCCCCCGGGCCATCCTTTCTCTCCACCCCGCCCCAGCCCCCTCCTCCCCCCCCCCACCCCCTCTCTGTAAAGTGATCGCAGGGAGAGCCAGAGGCAGTCGGGTTGACCGCGGGAGCTGGGTGGCCGGCGCGCGGGGAGGGCCTCGGCTGCGCCGGGGGACCCCTGCGGAGACCGGGTGCAGGGTCCACGCGGCTGGGGGACCCCGGCTGGAGCATTCCGCGCACCAGGCCGCTCGCTGCCCGCCGCCCCCTGCCGGCTGCCCGGCCCGCGCTCCCGAAGTCGCCGCGGGGGGCAGGACTCGAGGTTTCCGGCGGCGCGCACCTCAGGACGTTTCCAGCCCCAGCCCATATTTGGTGAAAGTCTTTCTAGACTCCGTCATCCAGCTCCGGGGGGCGGCGGCGGCGGCTCTGGGAGCGGGTCCGGCGACTGCGCCGCTGCCGCCTCGGGCCGCGGGGCCTCAGGCGCTGCGCCCGCGGGACGGAGCGCGCGGGAGACGAGCGCGGCCTAGCCCCCAGCCCCGGCCCCGGCACCGGCCCGGCGAGGGCCGAGGCCCACCCCGCGCTGCGTGGGAGGCTGCCGCGGAGGGCGCCGCGGCCGGATTATGTCACTTTTCCCGGCCACCCCACTGTCGACGCTTCCTCCCAGCGGGGCAGCGAGTTGCGGCGTTGAGCCAGACTTAGACGGCACGCCCAGGCGCGGGGGTGTGGGCGTGTGTGTCAGAGGGTGGCGTTTGCCCCGGCTTCGAGCCCACCCGAGAGCAGAGACGTGGAATCGACTCTAGAAAGAAGTCCCCAGGGGCTGGGTCCTATCATCTCTAGAAAGGAGAGTGGCCAGACCTCGCTCTCGGTTTCTTTGGGCCACCCACAGCCCCTTCCTCGCTTCCTCGTCAGTAAATTCCAAGGCGGAGGTTGGGGGTGCGGACCCCAGGGTAGGAAGCCCTAGCTCTGCCATCCACTAGCCTGCAGCCTTCGGTAAGCTGTTCATCTTTCTAGACCTTGTATCTCTCCTTCGTCAGTATAAATTGGGAAAGGAGACCAATAGGTGGTAGAAAGGGAGCAGCCCCTTTCAGAGCTAAATCTCTTGCCATTCTCTCCTAATAATGACAGAAGCAAACACCACTCTGTGTCAGGCACGGTTTTTGAGTGCCTCATTCAATTCTCCAACACCCCATTGAGGCAGATCCTCTTGTTAACGCCATTTTCTTTCTAAAGAATGGAGGCACAAAAGGTAAGTGACTAACCAAAAGACACTCACCCGGGAGGTAGCAGAATTGGACCCAGACGTCTGGGTTCCAACAAGCCTTCTACTTAAACATTGTGCATACTGCCTATTCCCTGTCACTTACTTTGGACATTCAGGCCTGGCCCCTCTCCTAGAACTTTACCCTCATTTAACTCTATCACAACTTACCCAGATATTCCAGGATAAATGCAGCAGATAGAAAAATAGTTGATAAGTTCACTGAAGCTGGGGTAAGCTCTGAGAAGGAGAGGGGAAGGGGCGTTGCATTTTAATAGGAAAAGCCTTAATGCATATATGTTCATGCACTGGGCTTTTAAGCACCTTGGCAGGCTGGTGGGAAAGGTATCTAGGACCTTGGGGGTTCTTCTGATATCTCACAAGCCATATTGATCAAGGAGTCTCAACGCCCGGAGCAAGGCTTGAGCTGGTAGAAATTGCATTTGTCACAGAGATACAGTTTTCAAGGTCACTGACTTGATACTTCATCAGCCTGAGTGTTCCTTATGGGCTGAATATGCTATTAACCCGTTTTTTGCATTATACATTATGAGTATCTTTACATATCTGAGGACAAGTTGTTTATCCCCAGGGAACACCGGATTTATTCAGAGCTCATGATGTGTCGTGGCACTGTGGTAGGCACTAGTGACATCAGAAAGAGTGCTTTAACATTGAAGTTCCCCAAAGGATTCTGCATCTGTTGCTGAAGTAGGTACAAAGTGCCATGTGGACACTTCTCTGCCTGGGGAGTGAGGGTGGAAATACCAGGAGTCTGAAAGGACGAGCAAGAACCCGAAGGACATTTGAGACAGAGGGAACAGAGTCTTGACCATGCGTGACGAGGGGACACCTAGTGTGTCTGGACTCTAGGATCCCTTTGGAGAACTGGCAAGAGGTCATCTGGGCCCTTCCGCAAATGGCCTTACCTGTCATAACACTGGGACTCTGGCAGTCGTGAGCCATGTGAGGCTTTGCCTTCGTTTCCTCATCTATAAAATAATGGGGTTGCTCCAGCTCAGGGTACATGCACTGAAGGGCTCACAGGGGTCAGCCAGGTAAAAAAATGCCATTTCAGGGCTTTGTGGTAGCTAATACTTGGCCTCAGCACTGAGGAACCATGGTGATAGTGGGGACCAACCGTGGCGGTGGGTGGGGGGAGGGCTGAGAAGTTGATCGGTGAAAATGAAGGTCTGGTGTTTGCCCATTTTCTCATTTTTTTTAAAAAATTTTTTTTAATGTTTTATTTATTTCTAGGAGAGAGAGAGAGACAGCGTGAGCAGGGGAGGGTCAGAGAGAGAGGGAGTCACAGACTGAAACAGGCTCCAGGCTCCGAGCTGGCAGTCAGCACAGGGCCCGACGCGGGGCTCGAACCCACGAACCGCGAGATCATGACCTAAGCGAAAGTCGGACGCTTAACCGACTAAGCCACCCAGGCGCCCCATTTTCTCATTTTTTAAAGGATATCAGAGATCTAGATTTTTCTGTCAAGGTCTTTAATTTTTTAAATGTTGGCAATTAAGTAAAACAGCTCATCTAAGTTAAAACTCCATCTGAGTTAATCCTAGGACAGTCACGGAAGGCAATGTCTGGGCCGTGCCAGTTGTGATCTCTAGAGTGAATGACTAGAAGCTGTCCTGCTCCAGCTTTCTGCTACTCCCAGCAACGCATCAGGTAATAGCGCCCTGGGCCCCATTAATTGTCAGGTTGAGCACACCTTCGTTTACTTAAGAATCAGGGCTGCCACTTAACTCAGTTGTAGAAGTTTATACTTTATCAACAAAACTGGAATGTGTCTTTTTCTTATTTTCTACTTTATTCACTCCCAGACACTACTGTGTCTCCCTTTCTTCTCCCCTTGACTTTATGTTGTAAGCAGCTGGCATTGCCGTGGCAGCAAAATAGGAAACATTTTTTTTAGGGCATCTGTCTCCAGTGGGAACTGTATCTGTTTATTTCCTCCACCTGGCATCTGTCCACAGGAAGACAGGCATTTCTAACCCCCTTACCTTACAGAAACTACTATGTTGTGATAACACAGAAACATTTCATTGGAACGGACTAGAAGGCACCTCTCCCACTCCACCCTGCAATCCATCTTCTAAACGAGATTGAGCAATATGATATATATTATAAGTCACTATCAAATGGCTCCAGATTCAGATGATTAAGAATTAACCTTCTCCTCTTGTGTTTTATTCCCAGAGATACCTGTCTCTTAATTGCCCACTTAAAACCACACATACCACATTCAAAATTCAGAAGAGATTTAATTTGGGTGCAGTTCTTGAGCACATAGATAGATCCTACAGAGTAGGTGAAGCAATTTATTCTTGCCAACTTTTTGCAGGTCTGAAGATTAAATGAAAAGGAGCATTCTGGCTTTTGGGCTAATTATGTGAAATAAGACGTAAGACATGTTTAATGCTCAGCAGGATGCTTGGCACATAGTAAGTGCCTAATAAATTCCAATTACTGCTACTGCTAAGCCCCATCATTACCTTCACTTTTACTACAATTAGCATAGAATGAGCTAGTCTTATTCTCTAGAGAATATTCTGCATTCTTTGAACTAGATGAACTCAAGCTATAAAAACATTTGATAAGTGGTATATAGATGCAGTGATTTACAAAACCCATGCAGCCCAGTTTTCTGGCTTGCACCGGAGCCCCAGTGACCATTTAAGAAAGCACTCCGGCTTTGCCAGTCATGGAATTGCAAATTTGCCTACAGGCAGTAGTGAGCTGAGTGGTGTTATGCCTTGGTTTCCTCACCTATAAAAGCTAATGGAATTGCCCCAGGTCAAGAATCGTGCACCCAAGTGGCCCAGGGACCAGCCAGGTACAAAAAACACCATGCCTGAGAAGTAATGCCAGCTGACATTTGGCCTTACCATACAGGAGCCATGGGGATAGTTCTGTCTATGGGGTCTGGGTTTTGGCTACCAACGACTAGCGAGTTGGTATATATAGCTGAGTTAGTGATTTTATCTAATGCTTGTAACCTTGGTGGTTATAGTATTCCATATTATGTCTGTTTAAATGATGAAAAAACTGAGGCTTAGCTAGAGTCACTAACTGGTGCAAGGGCACAGAGCTATGGAGGGAGAGCAGAGTGTCTGTCTCCAAAGGCTTTCCTTTTGAGGGAGAGCATGGGCTTTGCCCTCCATGAAATCCACCTAAAAGTTGAGAAACTTGCCTTCAACTTCTTGACTTCCCATTAACAACTGACTGTGGTTGTTATTAAATATATGTCTAAATGTGTCTTGGGCTTAGTTGGCTCTCAGTAATTGTGGGTCCCAGTTTCCTCATGAGAGTCTGGTAATGAATGAGTTAAACAATAAAAGAGGGTTCTCTCCACACAGAGACCCTTGCCTAAGCTTGCTCCTATTTCCTATGAAGAAAAAGAGATGTGTCAGGACAGAGGAGGAACTCAGAGATCGAGAGATATTTCTACTGTAACTTAGTCATCACCATCAATTTTGTTACTGGAGGCAGACAGAGCTGCCACCTCTCATAACCACTGGTCACCCTTACAACAGTTACTAAGCACAGAGCCCTCCGGGCACCCACCGCGAACACCCTGTGTCTCTGAGACTTACACAAAGTGCCTCAGCCTTGGATGTGAGGGTGGGGTGAGGTGGGGCGCCCAAGGTTATGACAGTAAGTTAAAAGCAAAGAGAATTTAAGGCTACTCCTAGGCATTGAAAAAGAAAAATTTTGAACCCACTTTCCTTTGAATAGGCTTTAGCTCTCAAAAAAAACAAAACAAAAGACCCAAAAACAAACAAACAAACAAAAAAATACTGCTCTTAATCTTTTTGTTTTGGTAGTTTCTTTTTTCTTTCCTTTCTTTTAAAATTGAGATACAATTGACCTGTAGCCTTATATTAGTTGCAGGTGTACAACATAATGATTCAATATTTGTATATATTGGGAAATGATCACCACAATATGTATGTATAGTTAACACCACCACCAGACATGGTTACAATTTTCTTTCTTGTGAGGTGAACTTGTAAGATCTACTCTCTTAGCAACTTTGAAATATACAACATGGTATTATTAACTATAGTCACCATGCTGTTTATGACATCTCCAGGATTTATTTATTTTATAACTGGGAGTTTGTACCTTTGATCACCTAAGCAGTCAATTCTTTTTTTTTTTTTTTTTTT